>NC_050574.1:40889411-41189411 GCF_011100635.1 Trichosurus vulpecula
AAAAATTGACCATGTACTAAGGCATAAAAACCTTTTAATCCAGTGCAGAAAGGCAGAAATAGTCAATGCATCCTTTTTTAGATCACAATGCAATAAAAATTATTTGTAACAAAGGACCATGGAAAGATAGACCAAGAATTAATTAGAAACTAAATAATCTAATCCTAAAGAATGAGTGGGTCAAAGAACAAATCATAGAAACAATTGATAACTTCATTCAAGAGAATGACAAGTATGAGAAAACACACCAAAATTTATGGGATGCAGCAAAAGCAGTTCATAGAGGAAGTTTTATATCTCTGAATAAAACACAGAAAAAGGAGATCAATATATGCAACTGAATAGAAAAAGAACAAATTGAAAATCCCTAGTTAAATACTAAATTAGAAATACTGAAAATCAAAGGAGAGATTAATAAAACTGAAATCAAGAAAACTATTGAACCACTAAATAAAACTAAGGCTGGTTTTCTGAAAAAACCAACAAAATTGATAAACCTTTGGTCAATTTGATTAAAAAAAGAAACAAGAAAACCAAATTTCCAGCATCAAAAATGAAAAGGGTGAATTGACCTTCAATGAAGAGGAAATTAAAACAATAATGAGGAATTATTTTGCCCAATTGTATGTCCATAAATGTGACAACCTGAAGGAAACAGATGCATATTTACAAAAAATATAAATTGCCTAGAGTAACAGAAGAGGAAGTAAGATACCTAAATAATCCCATCGCAGAAAAAGAAATTGAACAAGCCGTCAGTGTACTCCCTAGGAAAAAATCTCCAGGGCCAGATAAATTTACTAGTGAATTCTATCTAACATTTAAAGAACAATTAATTCCAATACTTTATAGAGTATTGGGGAAAATAGTGGAAGAAGGAGTCTTACCAAGTTCTTTTTACCACACAAATATGGCACTAATACCTCAACCAGGAAGAGTAAAAACAGAGAAAGAAAATTATAGACCAATTACCCTAATGAATACAAATGCAAAAATTTTAAATAAAATATTAGCAAAAAGATTACAACAAATTATTATGAGAATAATACACTATAACCAGGTAGGATTTATTCCAGGAATGCAAGTTTGGTTCAATGTTAGGAAAACTATCAGCATAATTGATCACATCAACAACAAAGCTAGCAGAAGCCATATGATTATCTCAATAGATTCAGAAAAAAACTTGACAAAATATAACACCCATTCCTATTAAAACACTAGAAAGCATAAGAATAAATGGAGTCTTCCTTAAAATGATAAGTAGCATCTACCTAAAACAATCAGCAAGCATTATATGTAATGTGGATAAGCTAGATGCATTTCCAGTAAGATCAGGGGTGGGACAAGGATATCCATTATCACCCCTATAATTCAATTTGGTACTAGAAATGTTAGCTGTAGCAATAAGAGAAGAAAAAGAAATTGAAGGAATTAGAATAGGCAAAGAAGAAACTAAGTTATCACTCTTTGCAGATGATATGATGATTTACTTAGAAAATCCTAGAGAATCAGGTAGCAAAACTGCTTGAAATAATAAATAGCTTTAGCAAAGTTGCAGGATATAAAATAAACTCACAGAAATCCTCAACATTCCTATATATTACTAACAAAGCCCAACAGCAAGAGACAGAAAGAGAAATTCCATTTAAAGTTACTATAGACACTATAAAATATTTGGGAGTCTACCTGCCAAGACAAACTCAGGAACTATATGAACACAATTACAAAACACTTTTCGCACAAATAAACTGAGATCTAAACAAATGGAAAAACATCAGATGCTTGTGGTTAGGTCTAGCTAATATAATAAATTGACAATTTTACCTAAATTAATTTACTTATTTAGTGTCATGCCAATTAAACTACCACAAATCATTTTATGGGGCTAAATAAAATAATACCAAAATTTATCTGGAAGAAAAAAATGGTCCAGAATATCTAGAAAATTATTGAAAAGAAATGCTAGGAAAGGTGATCTAGCCATACAAGATCTTAAACTGTATCATAAAGCAGCAATCATCAAAACTACTTGGTATTGGTTAAGAAATAGAACGGTGGATCAGTGGAATAGGTTAGGTACACAAGACACAGTAGTCAGTGACTATAGCAAACTAATCTTTGATAAACCCGAAGAATCCAAGCTTCTGGGTTAAGAATTTACTATTCCACAAAAACTGCTTGGAAAACTGGAAAATAGTATGGCAGAAATTGGGCATAGAACAATATCTTATACTGTATACCAAAATAAAATCAAAATGGGTTCATGATTTAGATATAAAGGCTGATACTGTAAGCAATTTGGGAGAGCAAGGAATAGTTTACCTGTCAGATTTATGGGGAAGGGAAGAATTTATGGTCAAACAAGAGATAGTGTTACAAAATGCAAAATGGATAATTTTGATTATGTTAAATTGAAGAGTTTTTGTACAAACAAAGCCAATGCAACCAAGATTAGGAGGGAAGCAGAAAACTGGGAAAGAATTTTTAAAGCCAGTATCTCTGATAAAGGCCTCATCTCTAAAGTATACAGGGAGCTGAGTCAAATTTATAGGAATACAAGTTATTCTCCAATTGATAAATGGTCAAAGAATATGAACAGGCAGTTTTCAGAGGGAGAAATTAAAGATATCTATAGTCATATGAAAAAATGCTCGAAACCACTATTGATTAGAGAAATGCAAATCAAAACAACTCTTAGGTACCACATCTCTCCCGTAATATTGGCTAACATGACAAAACAAGAAAACAATAAATGCTGGAGAAGATGCGGGAAAATTGAAACACTATTGCATTATTGGTGAAGTTGTGAACTGATCCAACCATTCTGGAGAGTAATTTGGAACTATGCTGAAAGAGCTCTAAAAATGTGCATACCCTTTGACCCAGCAATACCACTTCTAGGGTTGTATCCCAAAGAGATCATAGAAGTGGGAAATGGACCTATATGTACAAAATATTTATAGCAGCTCTTTTTGTGGTGGCAAAGAATCGGAAATTGAGGGGATGCCCATCAATTGTGGAATGGCTAAACAAGTTGTGGTATATAAATGCAATGGAATACTATTGTGCTATAAGAATGAGGAGCAGATGGATTTCATAATAACCTGGAAAGACTTACATGATCTGATGCTGAGTGAGGGGAGCAGAACCAGGAGAACATTATACACAATTAGACACATGGTATCTGTGATGACTAACTTTGATAGACTTGGCTTTTCTCAGTAATACAAGGTTGAAAGAGAGCTCCAAAAGACTCATGATGGAATATGCTATCCACATCCAGAGAGAGAATTAGGGAGTCTGAATGCAGATTGAGGCAAACTGTTTGCTCTCTCTTTTTCTTCTGTTTTGGTTTTGTTTCTTCTTTCTCACAATTCATTCCATTGGATATAATTCTTCTTTACAACTTGACTATTGTGTAAATAAGTTTAATGTGAAGGTATATGTAGAACCTACATTGTATTACATACTGTCTTGGGAGGGAGGGGGTAGGAGATGGAGTGGGAGAAAATTTGTAACCCAAAAACTTGTGGAACTGTGTGTTGTAAACGAAAAATAAAAAATAAATAAAAAACAAAACAAACAAGCAAACAAATAAAAAACCCCAAAAGACTCATGATGGAAATAGCTATACACATCCAGAGAAAGAATTATGGAGTCTGAATGCAGATTGAGGCAAATTATTTGCTCTCTCTCTTTTTTCTTCTTTTTTGGTTTTGTTTCTTCTTTCTCATGGTTAATTCCACCAGTTATAATTCTTCTTTACAACTTGACTATTGTGTAAATAAGTTTAATGTATATGTAGAACCTATATTGGATTACATGCCATCTTGGGGTGGAGGGGGAAGGAGAGGGAGACAGAGAAAATTTGGAGCTCAAAAACTTGTGGAACTGAGTATTGTAAACTAAAAATAAAAAACAAATAAAAAAACAAAGTCGATGCACATTGATGGGGGAATGACTTAACAAAATGTTATGCTTGAATGTGACTGTGCTGTAAAAATGATGATTATATGATGGTTAAGAGAAGCATTAGAAGATCTACATGAACTGATGTAGAATGAAGTCAGCAGAGCCAAGAAAACAATATTCACAGGGACTATAACAATATCAATGTAAAGAATAACCCCCCAAATGAAAAATAAATGTTAAAAAATTATAAAGATCAATCAAGACCCAAATTAGGAGAGATGAGGAGACACTTCTAACTTATCTCTTTGAAGAAGTGGCAGGTCCACAGATGTTGCACATTTTCAAACTTTTTTGATATATGTATCAATTTTGTCAAAATCTTTGCTTTTGACTTCTTCTTCTTCTTCTTCTTCTTCTTCTTCTTCTTCTTCTTCTTCTTCTTCTTCTTCTTCTTCTTCTTCTTCTTCTTCATGCCACTTGTTATATGTGGCTTTCTGGGAGTGGCAGAAGGGACACTGGGGGAGACTCTAGAGAAAATATGACTATGTAAAGAAACAAAAGTCATCAATAAAAATTATTTATTATTATGGTTTTATTGAAAGGCTATGGAATCAATAGGGTCCTTTGCTTTCATGTCGCTTACTTCTTCCTGCTCATGGAAACTTCTGCTCTGGCCATGTGTCTCCTCCCCATAGGAAAATATCTCCTCAAGTGGCACCTTTCTGTGCTCTCTATTTCTCTCTCTGGGGGAAGGTGTTGGAGAGATTGCCTCTCCAGTTTGTCCTTCATACCAATACCATAGCAATCAGTCTTAAGCAGAGATTTGGCCATGACACTCCTCTGCTCAAAATTGTTCAGTTGCTTTCTAGTGCCTTCTTTCCTCCTTCTGGCCTAGACTCCAAGATCCTCCTCCCTGAGCTGACCAAGAGTCAGCCAGAGTTTTGGTTTGGGGCTCAGGCCCTGGCCAGTGCCAGGCTCTGTGACTGCCTTCTGAGATCATAACACTTCCTTTGACCTCAGTCTCCCCATCTCTGGATCCTGTATAGAAGAATCCAAAATGAATTCAATTTAATCAATCAATCAGTCAATAAACATTTGTGAAACACCTACTGTGTTCTAAGTACTATGCTAAGTGCTAGATGGATTCAATTTAATTCAAGTTTAATTTAATACAATTCAATTCAAACCATTTCCATCTGAATTACCCACTATGTGTGAAGCATAGCACCAGTCCTTGGAGATACAAAAATAGATATGACATAGACCTTTTGGGATAAGTATACAAATGAGTATAAGACAAGGGAGAGTGAGATAAATACCAAGATCAGGCCAAATGGTTTGATAAATTTGAAGGAGAGATCATTCTTACTTGGGGGTTCATGGAAGAGGTTGAGTTTGAATTGAGCATTTAAGGGAGAGATCTTAACACACCAAGATTTGTAGTGGGGGGTGGTGGAATCTTTTCTAGGTCTTGGAAAGAGTGTGAGTAAAAACTTAGAGACAGAGATGAGAGAGGGCAGGACATTACCATGATTGAAATGAAGGTAATCTGAGGCAAAAAATTCTGAGCACATTCAATTTATTGGTAAGGCTGGCAGTTACCAATAAAAGTGGTCTCTCAACTCCTCAGTCAGCCAAAAGACCACAAGGTAGCCTTCATAGAGTTTTGGGAAGTCAAGAGAACAAGGAACAGGAAGCATGGCAGATTGAAAACAATATGATTGGTTATAAAGTCTGAAGTATCATAGTTGCCAAAAACAATTTGATTGGCCAGACATTTGGGGCTAGTAACAGCCCTTCCTTCTATATTGTTATCAGGAAAGGTTGATTGACAGAGTCCATCAGCTCATTGGTTGAACAGAGATAACAGCCTTTTTGGTTCTTACCTGCATTCTGTAAGGTTTTTTTTTTTTTTTTTTAGTAATATAACATCTCACTTAACTGTCGATGGGCATGCAAGGCTGTATAGAGATAATGTATTTCTTTGAGTTAAGGAGTTTCATGAGACAACTGAATTTTAAACTAACTCAGAGAGGGAAAACTGAACTTGTGAACTCATGAATTTCTGAATTTTACTCAGAGACAAAGAAGCATGGCTCAGGCAGTTATAGAATGGAATCATATATAAAGTAGAGAATCAATATTTGATTTTTCTCAGAATGGAGAGGAGATGGAGAGTAACCCAGTGTGACAACCTCTTATAAGACTGGGTATCCACAAAACCCCTGGGATTTGTAGTTCTCAGTTTGAAAAGGGAAGAATCTAACATGAGAACAGCCCTCAGACAAAAAGGGCAGAGGTTTTCATGTTGCAGGTGGGGCAGGGGGAGTGTTTGGATTCTCAAGGAGAACCAGGAAAGGAGAAGGGAGAGATAAAGATCATCCCATGGCAGCAATGATACTTGAACAGAGACCAGTGCCAGGCACATCTGCTCTTCAAGACCATGAGAGATGATAACCTCTATTGGAAGGGACAAGATAGCAAGCGTGTGACTATGGTTTTTTTTTAAATCACTGGGCTGTGTTCTAGGACCAAGGGTACTAAGAAAGACAAGCCAACCAAGAGGGATGAGCAGCCCCTCCACCACCCCTCTCTTATGTCCACTTAATTGTGTACATATTTTATTCTGTTAAAGAATACATTTGGAGAGAGGATTCTGGGAAGATGGTATAGTAGGTCAGAGGATTCTAGATTTCCCCCACAAACAAGACAAATCAGAGTCTCAGGACCAATGTAGAATAGTAAAAATAAACAAGATTTGGGGCAGAACATTGGTCCTCTTGGGACAACCAGAGAAGATCTGAAGAAAAATCCCAGGACTGAGGTGTGGTCCACATGAAGTGCAAATACCTTCAGGCTTGTTCTGCTGAAATAGCAGGCAGCAAGTCCTGGGGCTAGCTGGATTGGGAGGTAGCTTTGACCCCAGCCACAGGAATTTTCACTTCCTGGACAGTGTGGGAGGTTGGGTGTCTGAGTGAGGGAAGTTGAGGGATCTCAACTCTGCTGATAAGGGATGCCAGGCCCAGCTGTGGTGCTGAAATGTGGTCTTGAGTGAGAAGGAACCAGCACATACCTGGTGAGTGCAGAAGCAGTGGGGCAGGGATGCTGCTGGCTGTGGGCACTTACAGGAGGGCAAAGCTCTTGGTTTTGGTTTCAGGCCAGAGGGAAGCACTGAAGGAGGACCTGAGGCCAGAGGCACCTTTCCCCGTACCCCAGGACTAGAGATGATTACAATAATAAGCTGCTATTAAAAAAAATAAGCATGCAAAGGAGAAGGAACCCAAACATAGAAAGTTACTATGGGAATAGAGAAGACCTAGGTTCATCTTCAGACGATGATACTGAAGCAAAAAATGCCTCTCCTACCCCAAAAAGTAATGTCAAATGGTCACCTGCCCTAAAAGAATTCATAGAACTTAAAAAAGACTTTAAAAATCAAATGCTAGAGATTGAGGAAAATTAGAAAAAGAACAATCCAAGAAAAACAAGAAAATTATGAAAAGAAGGTCAACCAAGTGGAAAAGGAGATCCAGAACATTAAGGGAGAAAATGACTCCTTGAAAATTAGAATTGGGCAAGGGGAAGCCAGCAAAGTTATAAGAGACCAAGAAATAATAAAATAAAATAAAATATAAAGAATGAAAAAATAGAAGAGAATGTGAAGCATCTTATAAGAAAAAAATAACTGACTTGGAGAACAGATCAAGAAGAGAGAACATGAGAATAGTCAAATCACCTGAAAGCTATGATCAACAAAAGCATCTTGACACAACAATACAAGAAATAATTAAAGAATATTGTCCTGAAGTGTTAGAACAAGAAGGGAAAGTAGAAATAGAAAAAAATCCACTTACCAGCTGAAAGAGAATCTACAAGGAAAACCTACAGGAATATTATAGTGAAATTTTGAAACCCCTAGTTCAAGGAGAGAATATTTTCAACAATAAAAAACAATTGAAATATGGTGGAGCCACAATTAGAATCATGCAAGTCCTAGTAGCAACAACACTAAAAGACCACAGGTCTTGGAACACTATTTTTAAAGAAAAAAAGAACTGGGGTTGTGGCTGAAAATATCATACCTAGCAAAGTTAAGCATAATCCTGAATGAAAAAAAAATAGACACTTAATTAATTGCCAGACTTTAAGGATTTTGGTGCAAAAAACCTGAACTTAATAGAAAATTTGACATGCAGGATCCAAGAGAAATATAAGGTACACATCAAAGACTAATTGCAAGGAAATCAATAAGGACAGACTTTACTTTTTATCTGAGAAAATATAAAATGTATGCCCAAGATTGTTATTGGTAATTGGGTAATTCAAAAAAAAGATTGAGGTAGATATGATGTGATTTCAAAAAAGTAAAACTGTTCAGGAAAAGGTAAAAAAAATAATTATACAAATGAGGAAGAACTGATATAGAGGAATTAGATGGGTGAGGGGGGCTGTTAGTTCTGGAATCCTATTTTCATTGAGAATGGGTTAAAGAGGAAATTACACACACACACACACACACACACACACATGTGTGTGTGTGTGTGTGTGTGTGTGTGTGTGTGTGTGTGTGTAGATGGGTGTAAGTCTTCTAAATTCAGAAATAAATAAAAGGCTAAGGGGATAGGGAGAGGGGAGAGGATAAGGGAGGGATATTTGGAGGAGTGGTAGTTTAAGTAATAGGAGGTCAAGGTAGCAGGTAGAAGTAAAGTAGAGGAGTCAGGAGGGATAGGAAATAAGAGAGACATACAAACATAAAATAAAGATCAGGAGTAGAATTTATTAGGAAAAAGAATCAGGGGTAGTAGTCATAACCTCAGACAAAGTTAAAGTTAAAGCTAAAATAGATTTAATCAAAAGAGAAAAATAGGGAAACTACACTATATGTCAGCCATACTAATCGATATTGTTTTAGACTATTTAAAATAACTAGGCAGTATAAGGTTGGAATATTGCTGTGGTATAAGATATTATGAGTTGGCGGACTTAAAAAATATGGAAAGAATGGACTTATGAAGGAAGATGTTATCCATCTTCAGAGAAACAGATGACAAACAAGTATAGTACGGTCTTACATAGAAGTATATGAATGTGTATGTCTTTTTATGAGTATGATTATAGATATCTAAGTATATGTATGTGTAGGTAAGTATGTGTATGTATGTGTATAAGTATATATATGTATATATAAATCAAGTTTGTATGTATGTGTCTGTGTATATATCTGTCTATCTATCTATCTATCTAGCTATCCATCTATCTATCTATCTACCTGTACTTAATTGTAGTCTTCTTGGTGGGGGAAGAAGGGGGAAAAAGAACAAAGTAAAAATTGCACAGCAGAGAACAAAAGAAAACTTACAAGGAAGCAAGGAAAAGATGGACAGCTCAGAACACACCATGTAATATTTGTTATATAGGATTTCTTGAAATGGAAATTTATTGCTGTATATTTTGAATCCTCTCTTACATTCTGCTGTGCACATGGCAGTGCTTATTTCTTTTCTTATTGAGTATTTAAGCTTAAAATAAATTAATGAAAAGAGAATTCATCTGTTGGATTTAATGGTATGTCTCACAAACACGTGTGGTCCACCCCATCCTTGTACTGCCTGTGCCTTGTGGTGTTCCTTTGTCTGTGTCATGAGTGCACAATGGAAGTCACTCAACAGAGAAGGGTCTTTCCAGGTAGAAGGCAGGGAGCTCAATCCCCAGTCTGTGTAATCCTGATTGTGACTCCCCAGTATTTGAATTGTTTCTTTCTGGCCACTGCAATATTTTTCCTTTGACCTGATAGTTCTGAAATTTGGCTATAATGCTCCTTGGAGTTTCTATTTTGGGATCTCTTTCCTGAGGTTATTGGTAGATTCTTTCAATGACTATTCCTAGGAGATTTCTTTTTGGGATCTATTTGAGGAGGTGATCGATGGATTCTTTCAATTTCTATTTTGCCCTGTGGCTCTAGAATATCAGGGCAGTTCTACTTGATAATTTCTTGAAAGATGATATCTAGGCTCTTTTTTTTGATCACGGCTTTCAGGTAGTCCAATAATTTTTAAATTATCTCTCTTGGATCTATTTTCCAGGTCAGTGGTTTTTCCAATGAGATATTTCACATTGTCTTCCATTTTTTCATTCTTTTGGTTCTGTTTTATAATATCTTGATTTCTCGTAAAGTCACTAGCTTCCACTTGCTCCAATCTAATTTTTAAGGTCGTATTTTCTTCAGTGGTCTGTTGGACCTTCTTTTCCATTTGGGTAATTCTGCCTTTCAAGGCATTCTTTTCCTCATTGGCTTTTTGGAGCTCTTTTGCCATTTGAGTTAGTCTATTTTTTAAGGGGTTGTTTTCTTCAGTGTATTTTTCAGTATTTTTTGGGTCTCCTTTAGCAAGTCATTGACTTGTTTTTCATGGTTTTCTCGCATCCTTATCATTTCTCTTCCCAATTTTTCCTCTACTTCTCTAACTTCCTTTTCCAAATCCTTTTTGAGCTCTTCCATGGCCTGGGACCAGTTCATGTTTTTCTTGGAGGCTTTTGTTGTAGGCTCTTTGACTTTGTTAACTTCTTCTGTCTGTATGTTTTGGTCTTCTTTGTCACCAAAGAAAGAATCCGAAGTCTGAGACTGAATCTGGGTGTGTTTTCACTGCCTGGCCATATTACCAACCAACTAACTTGACCCTTGAGTTTTTCAGTTTTGTAGACTAAAGAGTTCTATGTTCCACGTTTGGGGGGGATGCGCCAGCTCTACCACACCAGCTGTGCCACACCAGCACTCCTCATTCCCCAAGAACCCCCAACCCAGACTGGGCTTAGATCTTCAGCAGGCTGTGCACTCCTGCTCTGATCCGCCACTTAGTTCCTCCCACCAGGTGGGCCTGGGGCTGGAAGCAACTGCAGCTGTAGCTGCCCCACTTCCGCTGCCCCGGGGCGGTGGCCGAACCTCGAACTCCTTCCACTCCCACAGCTTTTCCCACTAACCGTCTCTGTTGTCTTTGGTGTTTGTGGGTTGAGAAGTCTGGTAACTGCCACAGCTCACTGATTCAGGGTGCTAGGGCATGCTCCGCCCGGCTCCTGGTCTGGTTGGTCCCTGCCGCTCACGCTGGGCTCTGCTCTGCTCCACTCCCAGCTCCCAGCTCCCAGCTCTGTGTGGGATAGACCTCATCCAGAGACCATCCAGGCTGCCCTGGCCTGGAGCTCCACTTTCCTCTGCTGTTTTATGGGTTCTGCAGTTCTAGAATTGGTTCAGAGCCATTTTTTTATAGGTTTCTGGAGGGACTCGGTGGAGAGCTCACACTAGTCCCTGCTTTCCAGCCTCTTATAAGATTTTTAAAGCTCCATTTTGAGCTCTTCCATAAGTTCTTTCTGGGCCTGAGAACACTTCCCATTTTCTTTGGGGCTTTGCCCATAGGTGTTTTGACATTGCTGTCCTCTTCTGAGTTTGTATCTTGATCTTCTTTGTCACCATAATTACTTCCTATGGTCAGATTCTTTTTTTGCTGTTTTGTGCTCATGTTTTTTGGCCTTTTTCCTTTCTTTTATATTTGAGATCTTCTCCCAGGGTGGAAGGAGCACTGTCTCAGGTTTCTTGTGCCACAGGCTCAGGTGCTGGCTGTTTACCTGGTGCTGCACTGATGTTGCCTTAAGGCCTACAGGGGACCCTTGTGTATGCGGCTGCACTGAGAGGGTGGGATGGGGGGTGTGGCTGGTGCTGCTGGAGGGGTCTGGCAGCTTACCTGGTGTTGAGCCAGGGTCCTAGCACTGGTGTCTGGTGTGTACTGAGACTGTTGGCATGTTTCTGCATTTCCTTGGGGCTACGCTGAAGCATGTGGAAGTCTGGCCTCTGGGGGTTGCCTGTTTGCCCAGGGCTATGCTGGAGCATGTGGCAGTTCTTAGAACTGGAGTGTGCCCATTCTCCTTGCTATGCTGAGGCACATGGGGAAGCCTGGTGTTGGCCTTTGCCTACTTCACTGCACTCTGGATCATGATCTCCTGCTGGTTTGCTGAGGTGGGGCTTGCTGCTTGCTTGCTGGAATGCTTCCTGTTCTGGACTGCATTCCCTTTTTACCTGAGTGAGACAGACTTTTCCTGCCAATCTTCCAAGTTTCTCAGGCTAAAAGATTATTTCACTCCATCTTTTTGCTAGTTCTTCTGTTCCAGGATTGTTTTGGGGCACTATTTTATGATTGTTTGGAGGTGAATATCGGTGAGTTATGATGATTTACTGGTCACTCTGCCATCTTGGCTCTGGAAGGCCTTGGTTTCACACATTATTTTTTTAAAAAAGAGCACGGTTTCCAAGATGTCCCCTGGAGATGGGTCCTGGAATACCATGGGGAAGAAAATGCCCAATGGTTCAATAGTTTGGCTATAGAGCTAAACAACAGTTTTATTGTGGGACTCTGTTACCTTGGACACCACCTGTCCCACTGATGAGGAATGGTGAATGTAGACTTGGAGGTGTAGAGGATTTGGGGAACATCAGAATGTATGACTGATGGGAAGGAAGGGGCAGGGAAAGGAAGCAAACTACTTATGAGTCAGGAGCCATTTTAAGCTACTAGCTGCAAGAGAAGGAAGGTGACTTTAGCCTGAAGTTGTTCTGATATGAATGAAAAGTCCAGTTTTTTTTAACTATTGATGCCAAGGAGACAATGTACTGCTTTGAAGTTACTGGTTTCATCTTTCTTATTGAAGACCAAATTAGTTCAGGGAAGGAATTTGATTTTCTGAAGAATAAGGAATTTTGGTTTGTGGTGACTGAAGTAGACATGAATGTCTCTGCATTTTAATCTAATTTCAGAGTGGTGTTTCTTTTTTATTCTATTTTTAATTTCATTTTACATTTATTTTATTTTTAATTTATGGTATAAAATAAGCATTTCCATAACATAGCATAATTTAAAAAAGATTGCACATGAAACTGCAAATCTATTATGTACAATTTGCTTCCTTTTAAAATTATCGTGTAAATTCTTCCCCCTTCCCCCCTTTTTTCTCCCCTTCCTTCCCCTCCCCCTCCCAAAGAATGACATTTCTTGTGTTTCCCTTTGACCAGATTGAAAAGGGAATCCTTGAAGGGGATGGCTAGAGAGGAATGTCCCTTTTTCAACCAAAGGAAATGTCCCTTAATTCATCATGAAATAAATTAAAAAACTGACTTTTTTTTTAAATCATGGAGGGAACCCTTTGGTTTTATCAGGAGATAAATTCTTCTTCAAAGGTACACTGACGGTATTAACAAATATAGTTATTTTTAAGCAAATAAAAAACTCGCATAAAACTGAACTTTGCTTCACCTATGGGAAGAATTTCACCTTTTGTTTCCTGAACACTTTATAATTCATGAGCACATTTGTTGGGTTAGGGAGAATTTCAGTTAGGATCAGTGCCATGTGTGAGGGGGAACCCTTGGAATTTTTCTTCAAGCATTGAAGCATTGATTTAAAAACTCCAGTTTGATAAAGGGTCTCTGACAGACAATGGCTAAAATGCAGAGTGTAGGGCATTTCTTTCACAGTTCTATGGGGCTGTGATGCTGATTCCAGTGCCAAAGGCATCCAGCATGACTCTGGATTACTCCTTTATTTAAAACTTTGTGGCCAACTGGCTAGAGGTGAGAGGCCTTATCAACCCTTATGGAGATTTTTTCAAAGTACATCTTCCTACTGACTGTTGATCCACGGTCATGGAAACTGACCATTTAAAAAAATGGCATAGCCTATCAGACACACTAAGAAATAAATATGCACGTTTCTGTTCATGTTCGTGTCTGTAGTCACATTATATATGGTCAAAACCACATTGGGGAAATTCTTTCCTATGATTTTATAAGTCACCTATCTAGGCTGAGATTAGGCCAATTTCAGATGCACCATCAGACCATTTGTGACCCAACCAGTAAAGTGCCTCATTGGATAGACTGTGTACTGGACCTGGAGCTAGTAAGATCTTAGTTCAAATCCAAACTTAGATACTTGCTAGCTATGTGACCTTGGGTAAGTCACTTAACCTTTGTTTGCCTCAGTTTCTTGAGCTATAAAATGATAGTAATAGTAGTAGCTAGCATTTACATAGTGCCTTCTATGTGCCAGGCACTGTGCTGAACACTTTACAAATCTCCTCTCATTTGATCCTCAAAATAATCCTGGAGGTAGGTCTTAAGGACTTTAGAATACATATTGATACTCCATCAATCACCCTCACCTCCCAGTTCCTAAACTTGCTCATTTTCCATGACCTATTTTACCACCTGACCTTGGTGATCACCTGAAACAGTGTCTTGATTTCACCCACAAATGTTCCACTTCCATGTTCATGAACTCTGAAATTCCCTTATCTAATCACAATCTATTGTTATTCCATCTCTTCCTCTGCCTTGCAACCCCTAGCCCTATTCTTCATCCTCCTCCTCACCTCCAATCCTTAGACTTCTCAGTTCTTTCCTGGGCTATCACCCCTGAAGTGGCTACAATTTCCCCATCTTGATTCATTGATGAACCAGTTCAATTCTTCCCTGTCCTCTTATCTTGAATCCTTTCCCCTCTTAGCCTATCTAAAACCTTTCCTTGCCAAGCCTCAGTCTTGGATTACTCTTACCATCCGTTGCCTTCATTCATGCTCACATGCTCCTGAATGGAGCTGGAGAAATCATTAAATCTGGTTTCACTTACAAATTTATGTTACATAATTTCAATTGGGCCCTTGTTGTACAAAATGACCCTTTTACATTCCCTTAATTAACTCACTTAATTAACTCATCCTACTCACCACATTGGATTACAAACTGTTGCATACCTTCTCAAATCTTCTAGAGCTCCCATCCTACCCTCCATCCCACCCCCAGCTAGAAATCTTGCCTCATATTTCCCACACATGAAATTATCACCTCTTCTTTATCTCACATCATTTAGACACCTTCTGCTACTACCTCTTCTTTCTCTCACATGAAGAGGTGAGCCTTCTCCTTGCCAAGGCAAATCCCAAATAGGTCAGAATGATTCCACTCAATCCCATCTTCTCTGGCAGATTGCCTCTTCTCTTCTCCCTCCTTTCATTTATCTTCAGTCTTTCCCCATCAATTGGCTCCTTCCCTGCTACCTACAAACTTGCCCATATCTCCCCTGTCCTTAAAAAATTCCTCACTTGATCTTATCCTCACTAGTTATTGTCCCATAGCTCTCCTACCTTTCTTATCTAAAGTCCTTCAGAAGACCATCTATAATCTGTGCCTCTACTTCCTTTCCTGTCCTCTCACTCTCTTCTTAACTTTCTATAATCTGGCTTCCAATCTTTTCATTCAACAGAAACTGTTCTCTCCAAAGTTACCATTAACCACTTAATTGCCAAATCTAATGATCTTTTTTTCTCAGTCCCCATCCTTCTTGACTGCTCTGTAGTCTTTGTCACTGTTGATCACAGCTCCTTCAAAGTCTTCTTTGTTGGATCTTCATGCAGGTCATGTCCAGGAATGGTAGATACCTCCCAAGAGTCTCTCCTGAAGCCTCTTCTCTTCTTCTTTCAATATGATCTCCCTTGGTGATATCATCAGCTTTCATGGATTCAGTGATCAAATCTGTGCTGATGTTTCTCAAATCTACATATCCTTCCTTGACCTCTCTGCTGACCTCCAGTCTCACATCTCTAGCTGCCTCCTTCTCTCCTCTTACAGTGCCACCAGGCTGGTCTAAGTGCCTGTTATCTCATGCCTGAAGTATTGCAGAAGCCTGCTGGTTGGTCTCCCTGCCTCCATTCCAATACAGCAACTAGTCATTTATCAAACTGATATTCCTAAAATGTAGGTCTTGCCACATCATCCTCCTGTTCAATAAAGTCCCATGGCTCCCTATCACCTGCAGCAGTGGTGTCAAACTCAAATAAAGTCTTTTCCTGCAGGCAGCATTTGACTTAAGAAACCACAAATTAACATCATCTATGTTGTGTCATATTTTTATTTATTTTGTTAAGCATTTATTGATATTTATCCCATTTAAAATGAAAACATCTTAATATTATTATGAAAATAGTTTTGACCTCATGAACCCCCAAAAGGTCCTAGGCACCCCTAAGCATTCTCTGACTTCACTTTGAAAGCTGCTTATCTAATTTAACTCAGACCTGAAAAGAAATCACCTCCTCCAAATTCCATGAGGAATGGTTAACTTCTTTTGCCTAAGAGCCTCCGCTGATAAAAAGTTCACTCCCTATGGAGGCCACCTATTCTCCCACTGGACAACTCTTGAGGTAAGTCATTCCTCTTTGGCACCTAAATCAGTTTCTTTGAAGCTCCTGCTCACTGCATCAACATGAGCTACAGAGCTGTCCATTCCTCCTCCAGCTGAACCCTCAGCAGAATCTGTGACCCTAAGGCCCAGACTGAGTCCCCTTCAGAAAAATTCAGGTCCCTCCTGGCTTTTACTTTGGAAGACTGAGTCATCTTCGAGCCCAGTGTAACAACAATGTTGCTTGCAGCTGCTGTGGAGGTGTAAGGCCAATAACACCAGCACACAGGAGGGCTACTAGCACAGGTTCTTTGATATGCTTTCCTAAGGAAAGCAATTTTAAAGCGTTTACAATCTCACTTTAATTAAACATACATATATCATTCACTTAGTTCAGGGGGAAAAGTCAGCACCCTGAACTTCAGAGCAAATACAAGCAGAAATTATAAATAAAGAAAATAACACAAATCAACAGACAGGCTTCTGTTTGACCATAGCAATACATACATAGTGATCAGAGAGAGAAGCACCAACATCTGGGTTTTCAAAGCCAGGGGGCTCCTTAACAGCTACCCAGAGTTTCTTCTGGCCAAATAACAGGAACATTCTTCCAACGAGTGAGCCCCCAAAGCAAAATGCTAACATCAGAATATATATACACTTCTTCAGGGTCAGTCCACAGGGGGCATCATAATCATGTGACTCAAGCTCATGTGACTTAGGCTTTCTTGTGAATTAAGCAGGTCATCAAAGACTCTTGATTCAGTCAAAGACTCGATTGAAACAAAGGCAAGACTCAATCGAAGGCACTTGATTTCTTTAGTGCTGAGAAGCATCCCAAAAGAAAAAACAGGAAAAGTCCCACTTTTCTTGCCATTACACTCAGTTCCTGTTCCCATACCTCCCATGTGTCCCCATCCAGATCAAATTGCTCTCCCTCAGAACACTGGGAGTCCAAAAATGAGCTTGGATACAGTTGGTCTTGAACCCAAGGCAGTCAGTCTATTCTGAGCCCTGGGGGAGAAGGGAGCCAGAGTTTGAGCCTTTTTGCATCCAGCTGGTAAAATTGTCAAGGAATTCCTTTAGATGATGCTCCTCTTCCTTTGAGTTGTCTTTGATATGCCCTAGTGTAGGGCAGTAGGATCTTGGCAGAATGGGATGGGCCAAAGGTCTCTCTGAGCCCCTATGGGTAAATGGAACTTCACAGTCTGCCCAGAGATGTTGATGAGAAGAAAGAAGTTGCCCATCAGTTACAGTCTGTCTCTGGGTGCTAGATTGACAACCCCCCTTTTAGTCCTCTGAAGTCAGGGATCTGTGAGCTGGGGCAGGGGGAACCCCCCAGGGTACAAACCTCAGGTTTGATTCCCAACTCATACTCTCATTGAATACTTCTCAGAGAAGAAAGATTTGGAGAGCCCCTCCCCCATCTAGTCTCTGCGACCCATATCTAGACAGGTCTTGGTTTGGGGGTTCTAGCCTCCCAAGGCTCCTCTTTCTATTGCACTGTCTGGATCCTATACACCTCCTGAGAGAAGAATTTGGGGGAGGCCTCTCAACTGACATCTAGGGAGGATATTTCAGAAATGGTATAAGCAGTGGAGCTTACTGGGAAGGGGAACACTTACCATACACTTGTAAATATCCAGACGCTAGTACAGAATCAGTGGTGGAAAGACAATTGAAATATATCAGCCAGTGTCATTGAGGGAAGTTGATGATGAGCAGAGAGACATTGGGGAGCACAATTTCCCAACTGGGTGCTTGTGTCTGCTGCCCATTCTGGACATTGTAGGTAAGAATCCTGTGGTCACTGAGGGCTGCCTTTCTGTATCAGGCATACCTCACAACAACCCTGGAGAGTGCCAGGATGGACAAGGTGATGTTGCTTCACACTGTCCCATAGGGTAGGCTTGGCACAAAGGTGATTAGAGCAGACAATGGCTAAGTCAAAGAGCTGAGGATGGATGCTGAGAGGGGAGGAAGGAAGCAGAAGTCAGCTGTATCATCCTACCTGCCTGGGATATCCCCAGAATGGAGGGTGGTGAGGGCTGCTGCTGCCTGAACGTCCAACCAATAGCTCCATGGAGTGTGCTTGAAAAGGGGATTGTGTTGGTGTCTCTGTGTGTTCGTGTTATGGGAGCACATTAGCTGTGTGTCTGTCTCTGCACCAGCAGGGGGTGTGAGAGTTAAGTCTAATAGTTTCAGTTCCTGGCAGATCATTCTTAAACTATCTGACATTAGAAGCAAGGTATTGAAGGGACAATTGGATAAATAAAGTGTTCAGGCCAATAACAGAAACTAGATGGTTGAAGGCTGTAAGGGGCAAGTTAAATAAGAAAATAAGTTGTAGCATCATATTTCATGAGGACTATTTTTGAACATTTTCTTCACTTCTGGGTTTCTTCTCAGTAGCAGCCATGCTGCCAGCTTCAGAAACCAAGCCCTAGTGGACTTAACCTTTTCATGCCTAGAACGAATACCCTGGGCTCTCCCCATTCCTGATTAGTGTTTGCCTAAGTAACCAATTATATACCTCTAGACCTGTGCTCTAGACATGTTTCCGTTTGCTCCCAGGGCTTCTCTTGAACAGCTGTCATGCACCTGCCCCTTCTCAGTAACCTTTCCTTTCTCCACTTGCAGTCCTGAAACCATAATGAAATTGACTTTGACACTGTTTCTAGAAAAGGGTATTTTCTCTATTTCTCTTAAAAAGGTAATCTAGAAAAGGTGATTTCTCTAAAACCTCTGTTTTCCATATAGGTCCATTCACTAGACCTGTAATGTTCTAAATCAAAACATCTTTCCCTGGCCACTATTTTTCTATGTCTATGTCAAGCAGAGGAGTGCTGGATTACATTTGAGAGCTGATTATTAAATTTTCAGTGTGAGGATTTACACCTCTAAAAACAACAAAATTTGTTGGTTGTCTAGACTTAAGAAAATATTAATAATGTAGATTAAGCTTAAAAGTATACTGTATACATATCTACCTCAGCTGTTAAACATTTAAGAGCTATTCTTGGGTCTGACCCAAGTAAGAGAGTAAGCTCTTTAAGAGTTAGGACCATCTTCATGTTTGTATTCATTTCCTAGAGCTCAGCACATTGTTTAAGTGCTCATTAAATTTATGGTAAGATTTCAAATAGTCTTTGACCTGGATGGGAAAAAACACATATCTTTATTTTAATTAACTTCTAACTGAAATGTATAATTACTTTCAAGTATGAATTAAAAAAAAAGATTGAGAAGGGGTCGCTAGGCTTTACTAGATTACTGAGGGGGTCCATGACACAAAAACTATCTTGTTCTATAACTAGGTAAAGTGCATAGTAGGTGCTTAATAAATGTTTCTTAACTAACAACTATGATTGAGCTCATTTGTACCTTGTAAAGGATGAGTTTACATTTGCATGTAAAAAAGTGACAAGAAATTTGACCTTTGGCCATAGATCCCCTAAGTACTTTTCCCCTATCTTCTCATTTACATAGACCAAATGAAGAAACTGCAAAGTTGAAAAAAAAACAACCCCAGGGAACCCCCATCATATCCCAGAATTGGGCAAATATTCATTGCCCCATTATAGCCTAGTGAGGTAATTAAAACAGGAAGCAGTTAATTGTGGGAATTGAGTGAACCACACTGACTCAGTCTTGTGACTCCATTCCGAAGCTAGATCAGTTCCTTTTCTCTTCAATTATGGGTCTAGTCCTACTTATGTCTTCTGTGAAAGTTTATCACCTTGCTTGAAATCTGGTCCTGTATGGTTGGGAAACTGTACTAACTCTATCTGCTGCTTAGAGACCCCTAACTAAGGACCTAGGTTATATTAACCGGAAACCCAGTCAGATCTGAGGATTGAAAAAAGGAGTTTTCTCGCAATTATACATCTCAAGCAACCCATACGTCTTACCTGAAAATTGGCTTAGTACTGGTCAATCACTTATTGTTTCCATGTTCTTTGATTGAATACAGACAGTTAAGGGTGGGAGTGGGACATCTCCTTTCCTGATTTCAGGGAATTGCATCTGTTCACTCTTTCCCTCCCAAATTAGAAAATCCCTAATTTTTCCTCCAGTTAGAAATCAGATTACCTAATTTTGTATCCTTTGGTTAATTGTTTTCTTTTAATTAGTTGGTTTTATTTGACTGTTTTTAATATATAAAAATCTGTTTCCCCCTGTACTTGGGGTTCAGTGCCAGAGCTGAGGAGACTGGGTCTCGATTTGTTATGCAATTGGCATGCATTGCTTAATAAATTGATGTGCTTGGATGCTCGAACCTTTGTTATTTTAATCATTTCATCTTTCACTGACACAGTCTACAGAGATGAAAGATTTAGGAAATGTACTGGATGGAGACCACAAGAATCTCTCTGTCTTTGCCTTTGTCTCTCTGTCTCTGTTTCTGTCTCTCTGCTGTTTTTACAGTGTAAATAGTTATAGATTACCTCCGTTCCCTGGATATATATATGTATATGTATATATATATGTGTGTGTATATATATATGTATATATATGTTACATCAAGAGCGAGTGAGACACTCCGCAGAGTATAAGTTTTAAATGGAGAATTTATTAGCTGGCATCCATTTAGGGGCAATTGACAGCCCAAATCAAAATGGCCCCGAATTGGGGTGAAAAAGTAGTTTATATAGAAAATACAGGGTACAGTGGTTAACTATCTCTTGAAATGTTATTTTGCAGACTTGGCACGCCTGTACCTTTTATGACCATGATAAAAGGAACCTCCTCAATAGATTGTAGATACAACATATCAGATAGCTGACAAAGTGTCAACTGAAATTACAACCCAGGATCTCTGTGTCCAACTTGCCATAACTCCCACAAGGAAGGCTCAAGATAAGGCAGAGGTCATATAATTCAAGATAATGTCTAGGGCTGAGGCTTTCATCATTAATGGCCATAGACAGACCAAGCGATGCTCCAGCTTAGTCTGTTGACACAGGATAGAGACATCTCTGCGCCCACTCAGTTAGACAAAGGAAGACCGTTAGGCATCAGGCTTTTTCTGGTAATTAGCTTACATTCCTTGGAAAAGTCTTGGGGGCCCAGGACACTTGTTGAACACCAAAAGGCAGGAACTCAGTCTGTTTTTCTTATGCAAACTGGGGTTTTGAGTTAGGGGCTGGGGGCAGGGCTTTTCTAGGAATAGCTGGCTGCTCAGGTATCACTATATATATATATATATATATATATATATATATATATATATATATATATATATATATATATATATATATATATATATACACATACATATACATATACATATATATATATACGTATGTGTGTATGTATACACACACATATACATAGCTATCTACAAACATACCCATATTTAATGTTAACAGAATTTTACTGAGCCAGTCTCTAATCGGAGAATTATGAAACAGTAGGTCAGAGTCAAAGTGCCAGTAATCACATAGCCATTTAATTAATTAGTTTCATTAGGAGCGACA
This sequence comes from Trichosurus vulpecula, assembly GCF_011100635.1. Lineage (NCBI taxonomy): Eukaryota > Metazoa > Chordata > Mammalia > Diprotodontia > Phalangeridae > Trichosurus > Trichosurus vulpecula. The sequence continues at coordinate 40,911,019 of NC_050574.1, forward strand.
GATTTGCAAATCAGGAATTCTCCTGATCAGAATTCCACCTTACTGAAGGGAAAACAGAGATTATATACACAAATATACATACATAAATCACAATGGAAAGGGAGGGGGAAAGGCAGATTACAGACAATCATTTCCCAGGATCTGAGTAGCTTCCCAGACAAAGCCAGAAACCCCACAATACAACAATTCTTTACAAATTTGAGGTCATGACCACCCCCCAAGAAACAGAACCAGTTTTCTGTAACTGGAACAGGTTCTACAACCTTTGATTCACTTTACTTAAGATACAGAGGCACAAGAATGCCAGTAATTGTGGGACTATTGTCAAGGATTCGATTGATCATTTCAAGCTGCATTGTAGGAATATATACAAGATAGGAAATTCTGAAAAATCTAATCCATTAGCATATTCCTTACACATATCATACTGATTATTATGAAAATGATAATTCTCTTCACAATACACATATACTCTCATACACATATATGTAAGACTGCACTATGCTTATTTCCCGCTATCATCTGTTTCTCTGAATGTGGATAGCATCTTCCTTCCTAAGTCTAAGTCTTTCCATATTTTTCTAGATCAATCCACTCATCATTTCTTCCACCAAACCAATATTTCTTTCTGGATTTAAATAGCATCTTCCTCATAGGATCTTTGAGGTTAACTTGGGTATCTATAACAGTCAGAATGACTTGGTTGCTCAAGGTTGTTCTTAAAACAATACTGCTGTTACTGTATACTCTTGGTTCTGTTCATTTCACTCTTCATTATTTTGTGGAGGTCTCTCCATGCTTTTCTAAAATCATTGAACTCATCATTCCTTAGAGTAATATTCCATCATGAACATATACCAAAATTTGGTTAGCCATTCCCTAATTGATGGGCATCCCTGCAATTTCCAGTTCTTTGTCGCCACATAGAGAGCTGCTATAAATATTTTAGAACATGTAGGGTTTTTTTTCCATTTTCCCTAATCATCTCTGGAAATAGACCTAACACTTGTATTGCTGGGTCAAAGTAAATAGATAGTTTAGTAATGCTTTGGGCATAATTCTAGATTTCTCTCCAAAATGGTTGAAACAGTATAAATCTCTGACCTGTTTCTGGACTCACACTCAAACACTTCTCAGTGACAGAGAAGAAAGTGTGGAGAGTGAAGTGAATAGACTCAGGAAAATAATTTCTCCAATAACAGCAGTATTGTAAAAACAGACTGCTTTGAAAGAATTGGGAACTCTGATCAAGACAATGACCCACCACAGTTGCAAAGGACTCATGATGAAATATACTATCTGCCCCCAAATAGAGAACTGATGGACTCAGGGAGCAGATTGAAGCACATGTTTGTTTTGGACATAGGCAATGCAGGAACTTGTTTTGCTCTGCCACACAGGTTTGTACTGGGGCTTTGCTTTTTTGCTTTCTCAGTGGTGGGAGAGGGGAGAGAAAGCAGATCTTTGAAAAAAAAAATTGAATTTAACTTTTTAAAAGTTCATAATTTTACTTCAATAAATGTTTATTAAATGTACTGTACTATGTGCCAGGCACTGTGCTAAACACTGGGGATACAGCAAATAGAGAAGTTTTGAATGCTGTGGATAAGTTCATTTACCTTGGTAGTGTACTTTCCAGGGATGTACACATTGATAATGAGGTTTATGCATGCATGCATTGCCAGAGCTAGCTCAGTGTTTGGGAGGCTCCGAAGGAAAGTGCGGGAGAGAACAGGTATTAGACTGACTACCAAACTGAAGGTCTACAGAGCCACTGTGCTGACTTCACTGTTGTATGCTTCTGAAACCGGGACAGTCTATCAGTGCAATGCCAGGAAACCGAATCGTTTACATTTTACTTGTCTTAGGAAGATTCTGAAGATCACCTGGAAAGAAAAGGTACCAGACACTGAGGTCCTCACTTGAACTAAATTCCCCAGCATTCAAACTCTGCTTTAGAGAGTGCAGATCTGATGGGCTGGCCATGTTATTTGCATGCAAAACATATGCTTGCCAGGAAGACTATTTTATGGAGAACTCACACAGGGCAAGCAGTCACATGGTGGTCAGAAGCAATACAAGGACACTTTCAAGGTCTCTCTCACTTTGGGAAACGCATGAGAAATAGAAAGAATCCTTGCCCTCAAGGAGCATATCATATAATGAAAAGAAGAGAGAACACAAAAGGAAGATGGGGGAGGGGCAGGGGAGGGATCCTAGGGGGACAACCTGGCCCTAGGGCAGTTGAAACTGTGTGGGATGAAAGACCCTCAACAATTAAAAGTTAATAAGGAGCCATCTCAGGGTGGGAACAGAAATAAATTTTATTCAATTCTCAAGAATTGGGCATCCTCTGCTAGAACAGACCTAGCAAGGGAGGTACTTTACAAGAGGCAAAGCACCCATAATTATACCTAACACAAGAGAATTCCCACCTGTCTCTGACCCTTCTCACCATTGGGTGGGAAGTGGGCTTACAATCTAATCACAAAAGCTAGACAAAGAATTATGAAATTGAGGCACAGAATCTCCAATTCCCATTCCCTTAGTTAATGATTACAACTGAGGTGACATCTATAAATCTAAAGAAGGAGAATAGGATAAGGGGAGGGGGAGACCCTCTCCATTCTACAATAAAGGAAAGCAGGTCATGGTGACCCTATTCTTACTGAGCAAATCTTTAAACCAGAACCAGAAGAAAGAACAAAAAGTTTCAGGGTAAACTTTCCCAGAGGCTGGGCCATCAGACTCTCACGGCCTCAGAATTTTTTTTTTCACTTCCCTATTTCTTGATTTTTAAACATTTCTTAGTATAGGTGTAGATATATACTTATACACATCTTCCCTGTGAAGTCTTCACATTTTATTTACCTCTCACAATCCCTCACCTTTTTGACACTATTTTGAAGACTTCACACATCATTTTTTATATGAATTATCCACCCACCTATCTTCTTCATTCATCACACCTTTATATCACATTTTCTTTCCCATCCTTCTGGTAACCCTATTGCCTTTTTTAATAAATAGGATTGATCAACATATTGACAAATTAAAGGGGGCAGTCCCCTTTATAAGTACAAATACAGAGACCCAAAAGAAAACTATAATACAATTGTCCCTTTAAATTTCAAAAGTCTCTTCCATACAGCTGTCTGGCAGGGAGAATCAATGAAGTCTTCTGGTCCTTGGTTGTTTCAGCCACTTCCACAGCTTCTTCTTGTAGGAACCAGCTTTCTGTCCATTCTCCTACAAAAGTTACCTTAGCACAATTTTAAGTTACCATTTACCCTGATCATTTTTACAAATTCAAAATTGACACCTTAGCCAATTGCCATATTTAAGAAATTCACATCAGAACCCAAATTCTCATACTGTACATTGATTCATTATTAATTTCCCCACCAGGAGGATAAGACTCTAGTACATACATTAAATAACCATTTGTTTAAAACAGTACATATAAATTTCAACCTTTTAGTCCTGCCATGTTTCTTTGATGGCATTACAAAATAAGCCACAAACCACTGTTCTTTTAATGTTATTATTTGTAACAAAACCTTAGACAAGCTTGATATTAACCAAATAACAAAATAATGTTCTCACAAGCCCTTGACCTAATAATTGTTTCCATACCACTACCAAAAATGTAAACTAGCCTCACTTATACAGGGCCACACACAGGAACACCAGTCCCAGGCCTGCAGTAACCTAAGATGTTCCATAATGAATTATTTTAATAGACTTGTTACTATACTTACAAAACCTTCTGATTATAGAAATTTGCCACCAAGAGAGTAGGGACTTAGAGTAAGGGGACCATATTTTCCCCAGTTTCCTATCAACTCCAGGCAGAGGTTGTGTCAAACTGCAAGCTGCATTGAGCCAGGCCTAGTCTGCCAGGTTTCAGTTAAGGGGGTCAAGTCAAGAGGGTCCCACCTCAGCACATGGTGAACAGTTGCTCTCTCAACTTTGCCAAGAAATCATACTTCCAGCTCACACCTGCCCTTCCACAGGGCTGCTGGCATCCTGGGTCAGCCTTACTTGATACTCACACCTGGAGTCAGACTCAGAAAAACAGTCAGTTAACAGTCCCATTAAGTCTTTGAATAGCAAGTTCCAGTAATCAGTTTAGAATATGACTAGGATCTCACATTGCTTGAGGAACATCCTTAAAGCTAGCTCTAAATAGCTTGCATGCATTTCCTCCCTTGTTCATAAAATCTTCCCATTAAGATCATAAGTTATTGCTCTAACAGATTTGCATCAGTTTCTCCTCTATTTTTCTATTCTTCTCTAATTATGTCTGATCTGAAAGAATTGAACCATGTAACTTTATCTTTACGTTTTAAACAATGGAATGAATTCAAATCCACATTTAACTTTTCCCATCAATACAAAAATAATCTACAACTTATCTCTCTTAGAGAGACTTACTTTGAAATTCTTTTTCTTAAACAGCATGTCTCTGATTTACTTCCATTAATTAATTACTGGTAATTAATTACCATTTGTAGTAATACCTAATTGTTCTTATACCACTTTAAAACACTTAACCTTATCCTACATGGATACAATATAACATAAAATCCCAGCCTTAATCTATGGGATAATGATTCAGCATTACATTCATATCCTTCTCCTTTTATCTAGCTGGTTCCATTAATATTTAAAAAATTATATTATCCTTCACATGACTACACAAGATTACCAATTTACCCAATTATTTGACTAAAAACAACAAGATTTCACATATTTGCATTAATCAAATTTTTTTTTCCCCATAAAACCTTCTAGGTCTTTGGGTATCACAACTTCACAATAATAGCATTTTCTGACAAATACCTTTCCTTTTTAAAGCTTTACCAGGACCTCACAATCAAATTTTAATTTTAAAAAAAATGTCCTAAAAGCCAATTACTAAAAATTAGTCTTAATGTCTTTAAAAGCCAGGTTTGGAGGTCAGCTGGTTTCTGACCCCACTGTTCTCTCTCTTTCAGTAAAACTTCCAGGCTTTCCCAACTTATTGTACAAATAGGGATCCCAGTAACTGCTGCTACAAAACTTGGAAGTTTATAATTTCTTAAATTAAACTTCTTTGAAAGACATGGTCAAATAAAATGACTTAACAGTTTCCTAATCCCTTCATTATTTTAACAGTACAATTGTCAGCCTAACAACACTTACAGAAATTGCCTCTCTAACAACGCAGATGATACAGTTGTTTACCGAACAATATAACAAATTTTTTTTTAGAGTCTTCTGTGTATTTATTGTTTTACAGCAGAATGCCCAACACAGATCATCATAACTGCCAAATAGTCAGCTGTGCAAAATAGTATATATAGTGCTTAAGTACCATTGGGAGACATGATTTTTTTAAAATAAATACTTACACACAAATTTATGGTCCTACAAAAGAGCATTTAAACTAGATGGTCTAAGTTGATCTGCCTCCTTGGACCCACGGTAACTGTTATTTTCCCAAAAACCAATAGAATCAGTATATGGAATTATCATCAGTTCCACTGTCTGAATAATGGATCACAATAAATGAGTCCCTTTTTCTAAGAGCTTTTCCTGGTTCCCCTACAAACACGATCTGGCCTGGATAAAAAGACAACAGGAATTTCTTGAAGGTCAATGGTCCAAAATGCTAAGTATAGTTAAGTATTCTACAGGATCTATATTCACTGGTTCCTTTTAAAATTAGGATGTACTTAGATGACTTTCTTCAATTCATTATACAGGACAAGCACGAAAGCTCCACCCATGCCTCTAAAAACACTGGACCAGGCACCCTTGAAGAAAGCTTTGCCACCCTCATCTTTAGCAATCTTCTTCCAGCAGTCAATTGTCCCAGTGTACATGATATCAGCTCCTTTGCGCCCAGACTGCATCATCATTCCCCACCTTACTGTATCAAAAGGATAGGAGACCACCCCGGCTACAGCAGTCACTGTCTGGGCGATCATCCAGCTGATCACAATGTGAGTGTTCTTGGGATCTGGGAGCATGCCTTTTGCTGTATCATAGATTCCAAAGTAAGCTGCTCTATAGATAACGATACCCTGCACTGAGACATTGAAACCTTGATACAAGCCACGAATTCCATCAGACTTGGTGATTTTCACAAGGCAGTCTCCCAGGCCTTTGAATTCTCTCTCAGTGCCAGATTTCCCAACATCAGCTGCCAAGCGGGTTCTCGCAAAATCCAAGGGGTAGACAGAGCAGAGAGAAGTGGCCCCAGCTGCACCACCAGAGGCAAGATTGCCAGCAAAATACCTCCAAAACTGTGTGTGCTTGTCCACTCCTCCCAAAAACACGTGCTTATACTTATCCTTAAAGGCAAAGGGCCTGGGTGGGGAAATATCTGATGACATTTGCTAAGTTACCCCGCCAGAAGGAAAACACCCCTTGTTCCTTTGGAATTCGGACTATACAATCCACTATGCCTTTGTACTGCTTATCTGCAGCAACTTGTTTACTTGTGTACTGCACCTGCAGTAGTAGCTTAACTCTCTCGATGGGGGCCACCGCAGTCTTGGAGATGGCAGCGGCGATGCCACCAGCCAGGAAGTCCTTGGCGAAGGAGATGGCCTGTTCTATCATGGTTACAGAGGGGGAAGGTGTTGGACCAGGAAGAAGAAAGCTGGTGAGAGAGGGCCGAAAGCTGGGGAACTTGTCGCTGCTTGCACAGACGCTTGCTACAGCTCGGACCGAAAGGTACAATATGACAAATTTTTTTACAAATACAATACCACAAACAGTTGTCATGTATTTAAACATTTTAAAACCATAATTAATTAATTACCATACTGGCTGGATGTGTTTCCACCTTCATCTTATCACCATTGACATAAACTTCACATCCGAGAAAATCCACATATGAAGCAATTATATTTAACTTAGACATTTATTTTTGCCAATCAGTATGCTAAATACTTTTACAATTATGTGATTCCCATATTATTTCTAGCAGTGAATTACACCCTCATCCCCTCACCGAACAGTGAATTAACTTTCTTAGGGTCACACTATTCTAATACCCCTGCCCCTTAAAAAAATTATTATCCACAATTTCATATATTTCCTTAATTTTTCAGTTCCCCATTCATGTCCACATTTTCTTGCGAAAGTTTTACAAACAATTTTGAATCACCTGTTATAACCAGGTCAGTTTAAAGTGACACACTGGACCAATATTCATATTAAATTTAATAGAACCCACTCACAGATCTAGTCCAAAGGGTGGGTGGACATAATCCTTTCCATCTCTCTATAACTTCATCTATTGGGTTTTTAACTCAGGCTATCAAGCCTTTTACTCTAAGCTGCCTGCTCCAGATTTTTTTATCACAGTCTCTCCTTGCCTTTTCCCATAAACTTAAGTAACAAACAGTAAAATGAACTCTAATTTATCATAAGCATTAAATTAGGAATGACACATCTTCACTTTTCACATTTAGTTCAATTCTTTTCTGGTTGGGTCCCATTACACAAAACTTTTCTCCTTTATATAGGCAGAAAAAGGGTTAAAATACTTGTCTAGTCTGCTTCCCTTTGATCTGAGGGAAAAGTTCCCCCCTCTTCTTTCTTCCTTTTTTCTCTATAGGAGCTATAACTGTTTCTTATCTTGAGGCTTTTTAGTGCAAAAAAAATTCAAAAAGAACTTTTTCCCATGCACCTTTAAGTCTTCCTCCTGCTGAGATAACTCTGCCTCTTGAGCGGAGGTTATAATAAATATCCAAAGCCCTGAGAACTCAGTCTAACACTTCTCAGGCTTTCTTTCTCACATACCCTGTTTTCTCCCCATTTTCAACATAAATCAATCTCCCCCCACCCCCGCCCCCCCACCACAACTAGACTTTAACTTGTGGGTATTTCTCCTTACAATGGTAAACTTTAACCAGACCATGGACACATAGAACAAAACTGAATTGCCTGCTCTGCTCCCCCTCACTCCTACTCACTGTCTCTGCTCCAACCTGTTTCCTCAGGAATTCCAGTGGGATAGGGAGGGGCAAGGGGGAGTTTACTGACCCTTCTGCTGCCAGGGCTGCTGCTTCTGACAGGCTACACTCACTCATTCACACAGACACATAAAAACACAGACAGGTAAGTACAGACATCCAAAAGCTTTTTCCTTAAAAGACTATCTACTGGTATATTTGGAAATCCTCTCTCTGAAATAATAGACTTTGATTAATTTTTCCCCATTTCAATTTAGACGAGGTTCGTCATCAGAGCCTCTGAGTCAATGACTCTCAAAACCACAGAAACTGGTCACCCAGCTTCTCCCAGTCACCCAGGGGGGTCACTTGATGGCACCCAATCTAATTAAGACCCTTGGGCCCACAAGCTCTTGCCCTCCCCCACTGGGTTATATGCATATAACTTAACGTGACTGATTTCTCTCTCCACCAGCCAGATTTTCACTTGGGGGATTTTAATTTTAGAATCAGAGCTCTTTGGTTTCTGTTCCCCTGAGTCTCTCCTTCTTTGACACTTTGCCCAGCTGAAGACAAAATACCCAAACAGTTCCTGAGACTATCGGAGAAATCTCCAAGTGTGCACCAGTCTCGGAAACAATCAGGAGTCTTGCTTACAAAATGGGGGTAGATCCCGGGACAAGCCCCCAAAACTATGTGGGATGAAATACCCTGACCAATTAAATTTATAATAAGGAGCCATCTCAGGATGGGAACAGAAATAAATTTTATTCAGTTTTCGAGAACTGGGCAGCCTCTGCCAGAACAGATCTAGCAAGGGAGGCACTTTACAAGGAGCAAAGCACCAATAATATACCTAACACATGAGAATTCCCACCCACCTGTGACCCTTCTCACCATTGGCTGGGAGGTGGGCTTACAATCTGAGCACAAAAGCTAGACAAGGAACTGGGAAATTGAGGCACAGAAACTCCAATTCCCATTCCCTCAGTTAATGATTACAACTGAGGTGACACCTATAAATCTAAAGAAGAACAGGATAAGGGGAGGGGGAGACTCTCTCCATTCTCTTACAGTACTTTTACGGTAAAGGAAAGCAGGTCACAGTGACCCTATTCTTACTGTGGAAGAAGAAGGAACAAAAAGTTTCGGGGTAAACTTTCCCAGAATCTGAGCCATCAGACTCTCATGGCCTCAAAATTTTTTTTCACTTCCCTATTTCTTGATTTTTAAACATTTCTTAGTATATATATGTATGTATGTATGTGTATATATACATACATATATGTACACACACACACATATATATGCACACACACATACCTTCTCTGTGAAGTCTTCACATTTTATTTACCTCACACAGCAGTATTGTAAAAACAGACTGCTTTGAAAGAATTGGGAACTCTGATCAAGACAATGACCCACCACAGTTGCAAACGACTCACGATGAAATATACTATCTGCCCCCAAATAGAGAACTGATGGACTCAGGGAGCAGATTGAAGCACATGTTTGTTTTGGACATAGGCAGTGCAGGAATTTGTTTTGCTCTGCCACACAGGTTTGTACTGGGGCTTTGCTTTTTTGCTTTCTCAGTGGTGGGAGAGGGGAGAGAAGGCAGATCTTTGAAAAAAAAATTGAATTTAACTTTTTAAAAGTTCATAATTTTACTTCAATTCAATAAATGTTTATTAAATGTACTGTACTATGTGCCAGGCATTGAGCTAAACACTGGGGATACAGCAAATAGAGAAGTTTTGAATGCTGTGGATAAGTTCATTTACCTTGGTAGTGTACTTTCCAGGGATGTACACATTGATAATGAGGTTTATGCATGCATGCATTGCCAGAGCTAGCTCAGTGTTTGGGAGACTCTGAAGGAAAGTGTGGGAGAGAACAGGTATTAGACTAACTACCAAACTGAAGGTCTACAGAGCCACTGTGCTGACTTCACTGTTGTATGCTTCTGAAACCTGGACAGTCTACCAGTGCAATGCCAGGAAACCGAATCGTTTACATTTTACTTGTCTTAGGAAGATTCTGAAGATCACCTGGAAAGAAAAGGTACCAGACACTGAGGTCCTCACTTGAACTAAACTCCCCAGCATTCAAACTCTGCTTTAGAGAGTGCAGCTCTGGTGGGCTGGCCATGTTATTTGCATGCAAAACATATGCTTGCCAGGAAGACTATTTTATGGAGAACTCACACAGGGCAAGCAGTCACATGGTGGTCAGAAGAAGCAATACAAGGACACTTTCAAGGTCTCTCTCACTTTGGGAAACACATGAGAAATAGAAAGAATCCTTGCCCTCAAGGAGCATATCATATAATGAAAAGAAGAGAGAATACGAAAGGAAGATGGGGGAGGGAGAGGGGAGGGATGCTAGGGGGACAACCTGGCCCTAGGGCAGTTGGAACCTAGCAGAGATTCAGATGGAAACTAGAATGACCTGGAATTCCAATTCATGCTTTTTATGAAGGAAAGTTTTGAAAGGATAAATGGTCAAATGATGAGTGCTTCACCATCCAGCCCCTCAATCAAAGGAGAGAAGAGGCTGAGGGAGATGGAAATGATGCAGTTTGGGGTTGCTGGGGCTGTGTCTGCCTGGAATGAATTCATGCACTCAAACCATCTTCTAGTCAGTGGCAAAGTTTATTGTAATGCCAACAGAAGCAGGCAGGGTTCCCAGTGAATCTGTGACTTAATGGGGGTGAGGTTGTTGCTTATATACAAAAAGGATTGTAAACTGTAAAAGGATCTGGATGGGATTAAGGAGTGGTAAGTAATCTGGGGTAGGCCAGGTGCAATAGCAAAATGACTAATTTGTGATCTAGATGTAATTAAGGAGTGGTATGCAAGTAGTTGGGGGGGGGTAAGAGTGACAGTGAAAGCAAGCTAATTAGGTCTAGGTGGGCTGGGGTGGGCCAGTTGCTTTGGTGGAGGCAGCTTTCAAAGATATGGTCTTTTCCTTTTAGGGGTCCAGGTCCCATCACCCCATCAGGGAGATGTTGAGTAACCAAGGATTGAGTTACCAGCATGGTGATGAGATCTGATAGAATCAGCTTATCTTGGGAAGGTCATCTTGTTCAAGTATTGACATAAAGCAGCGTTACAGATGAAGAGTGGAGAACAAAAGCCTTCTATTTGTGTTCCCCTGCACTCTTCTTCCTTTTTCTCCTCTAAGTGTGCATTTTTTATGTCTGCTCTTCAGTTTTCCAGTCCAGTACCCAGTAGCTACTGTCTCTTTGTCCCCACCCTCAGTAGAAGTCCTGTCCTATAACCAATAGAAATAAATCAGAGAACAAAGAGAAATAAATCACAACGAATTGCTTGTGTCTGAGAAAGTTCATGCATCACCTTTCTGCCAAAAGATGGGAGGTACATTTCATCATCCATCTTTTGAAGTCATGACTGCTCAATGCTTTCATCAGAGTTCTGAGCTTTTTCCGCAGTTATTTCCCCCTTCCTACTGTTGTGACCGTTGTGTGAATTGATCTCCCTGTTTAGCTCTCTTCACTCTGCATCAGTTCATACAAATCTCTCCATATCTCTTTGAATGCTGTTTTCCTCATTTCTTGTGGCACAATAACATTCCAGTATATTTGACGGAGTGATGGGGCCTGGACCCCTAAAAGGAAAAGACCATGTCTTTGAAAACAACCAAGTCCCTGAATTTTCCCATACATTTCAGGAGCCCAAATCACTGGTTCCTCTGCCCAAGGCATCTGGCCCTCCCAAATCACTTAATTAGCTTACTTGACAGTGCCCAACACAGACTACTTAATACTCCTTAATCCCATCTGGATTCTTTCACTGTCCTTTTTGTATATAAGTATCAGTCTTGCCCCCGTCAAGCTGCAGATTCATTAGGAAACTCTTTTCCTATTGGGATTACAACAAACTACCCCTAAACTGGAAGATTGTTTCAATGTGTGAATTCATTCCAGACACACACTGCCCTGTACCCTGACATTTTGGGGGTTCCCAGCAACCCCAAACCACAACATAATTTACACACCACAGTCTGTCAACCATGCTGTATTTGATGAACATCTATTTTGTTTCTAATTCTTTGCTACAAAAAAATTGTGGTTAAAAATATTCCTTTACAAATTAGTCTGAAGGGTGTGGATAGTGCAAAGACAATCAGAATAGCTCCAAGCCCCCAAGTACCAGAAATCCTACTTCATCCATGTCTACTCCATTTCCCTGAAATAAGGCCATGTGACCTTGGCATATTGGAATTTCCCTCCCCATCCATGTCAACAGCCAGATTTGCTTCTCTGCATTCAGAGTTTTTTATCACTGCATAGCTCTATTAAAGAGGGGAAATGACCCATAGAATATCTCCTGTCAAGATGCATGACGTCAGTTTCTCCAAGACTCATGCCTTTTACAAACCACAAATAAGGATGGTCCACACACAGGAGTTCAAGGGAAAACAATTAAGTGGTTTTAGGATTTTTCTTGAGACTACCCTTCCTGTGATGACACATCAGGGAGAAAGATTAGCAATTTTCTCATCCTGAGGCTCAAGAAGCCTCACTGAAGTCTCTATTGATCCAGGTGAGGCTGTCCTTTTCCCCAAGGTTACAGGATTTCTTCATGATACTCCTCAATCCCAAACAGATCAATCCCAGCACCCTTGGGGAGGGCAGCCTCCAGCTGTGCCTCTCCCCTCCAAGACCTCAGATCTTGCCCTCAAGACCAGCTCCCAAAGCGCCATGCCTGACATGGAAGGGGTAGGGGAAACTCAGGTGTGACCTGTGTCTGAGATCACCAAAGAAATCTGTAAGTGAAGGTCCTTATCCAAGCAGAACAAAACCTGTTAAATAAAAAATCCAGTCCAGGCTGTCTGCCCTACTGGCTGAAAGTCAGGAATGAAAGGACCCAGACTCCCTGAGACCTTTTAGCCAGAGATTTCCTATAGGTTAGAAATCTTTCTTATTCTTGGCCACACATTCTGCCACCTAAGTCTGATATTGTCTCCCATGTGACACTCAATTCCTGATCCCTGAGGGCCTGGCCTTCAAAACCCCCCACAACCTGATGTCATGCTACATTTCTTTCTTTAAATTAAATTTATTTTATTCTTAACTTAAGAAATAAAACAAGCATTTCCATAACATCGTAGAATAGAAAAAAAAAGATTATATATAACTGCAAGTCTACTATGTACAACTTGCTATTCCTTTTAAATATGTAGTAAAGTTATCACGTAACTTTTTTTCCTTTTCTTCCCTCCCCACTCGCCACCCTAGAGATGGCTACACAACATGTGTGTATGTACATACATACATACATACACACACACACATATATACATATGCAAAACTATTCTATACATCCTTCTATTTATCTTTCTCTGGATGCACATAGCCTCTTCCTTCAAATGTCCTTTGTAATTAATTTGGAGATTTATAATAATCAAAATGACTTAGTCATTCAAAGTTGTCCTTGATTGATTCTTGAGGTCTCATAGAGTCATTAGCTTCCACTTGCCCCATTCTACTTTTTAAGGAGCTGTTTTTTTTTCCAAGCTGTTGACTCTTTTTCACGTTTCTCTTGCATCACTCTCATTTCTTTTACCAATTTTCTTCTACCTCTCATATTTGATTTTTAAAATCTTTTCTGAGAGCTTCCAAGAGGACTTTTTGGGCTTGAGACCAATTCATATTGTTCTTTGAGGTTTTGCAAGTAGGTGTTTTGATATTGTTTTCTTCTGAGTTTGTGTTTTGATCTTCTCTGTCACCATAGTAGCTTTTTAAGGTCAGGGCTTTTTTGTTTGTTTTTTACTCATTTACAATCTATTTTGCAACTTTTAAAATTGAGCTCTGCTCCTGGGGTACAGGGGGCACTACCACAAGCTTCTTGCCCTGGGGGCCAGGGTCCTAGTCACTAGCTTTCTGGCAGATTGGCCACTGCACTAGGACAACCTGGCCTAGCCACTCCTATTTTGCCAGGAGTTATGGGGCTGGCAGTTTGCAGGCTGCACTGGGACTTGAAGACTTCACAGCTGGCCTGCTGTGCTGATGGCCTGCTGAACTAGAACCATGGGGTCTGGGAAGCTAATCTGTGCCGTGGCTAGGAGCCTTCCACGGGCTTGCCGGGACACTATGTATGCTCCCCCTTTACTCAAGTGAGACAGACCTTTCTTTCAGTCTTTCTAAGTTATCTTGGCTTGGAAAATTGTTTCACTGTCTTTTTGTGCATTCTATTGGGCCAGAATTTATTTAGAGGCTTGATTTAAAGTTATTTTGAGAGAAAGTAGGGATAGCTCAGTCAGCTTCCTGACTTCTCTTCACCATCTTGGGTCTGTCCTCCAAAATTATTCTCTTTTTTTTTGATGGTCAAGTCATCTTTAATATAATGACTAAATTGAAAATCACAAATACAACTCTCCAAAAAAGGAACCAGGGTTGTAACTAGAGCAGGACAATCAAAGTGTTGTCCTGGGGTACAGAATTTTTAAGCACTTTGACTGCATTTGTCCTGCTTCAGTAGATAAAACAGAGCATTGAGTTTAGGACCTAGACAGAATAATTAGTTAAAATAAGAAGCCATATAGCTGTTTTCCAGGTGACCTTACCCTTGGCCTGTCACCACTCGAGTTTCCCCCAACTAGTGCTGCCTCCCCAGCAGTTTTTTTGTAGTTGGTATTCCTGAGTCTCCACCCACTGAGTCAAGTGGCCTGGGTTCACCCCCATTATCCCCACCTGAGTCTATGTCCCTAGGTCTGAGGTCTCTAGCTACATTTTTTCCCTGTCTCACCTTCAAGCCAGAAATTCTGCACTGAATTTGTGATTATGTTAACTAGAGAGAGAGCCCTTTCTCTCTAGTTGGCCCCAGCCTCAACCCTTCTTTCTGCCAAATTACTGAACCCTCCACACTAGAACATTAGCCCAGGACCATATTGTCCTGATTGGTGAGAGCCTGCTATATCCAGCTGGCTAGGAACCAATCATGCTGCTTTGCTTCTCTACTCTTTTAAAAAAATTATTCTTAAAACAGTATTGTTATTACTGTATATAGCATTCTTTTGGTATCACTATACTTTTCTAGCCCAATCTTATCCTACTCCACTTTGGCTAAACCAGACAACTTGCCTTCCTCAAGCACATCACGTAATAGCCCTCCTTCAGGCCTTTGCTTAAGCTGTTTCCCCATACCCAGAACATCCTTCCTCTTCCTTTTTATCTGTTGAAATTCTTTCCTTCCAGGAAAGACCTACTCAAAGGACATCTTTTACAGGAAGTTGTCCTCAGTCCTTCTGGTCAGTAAGGGCCTTTCACTTCAGATGTCCCAAGGCATTTATTTTGTATCAAATGAGATAGCATATATAAAATGCTTTCCAAACCTTAACACACTATATCAATGTTATCATGATGATGATGATGGCTTATTATCATTATATAATAATACTAATATATAATACATAAATATATTGTAATAATAATAATAAAAATACCTGTCCTAGACTTTGAGCTCTAAATTCTCAAGCACTAGATGTAAAAATTTAAGAGAGGGAACTTACACTGGCTTGAAGGGACCTCAGAAATCCTTCCCTCCCAGATTTTCTTCTGTCTCTCTGAGAGTATTTTGTATTTACAGAGTTAATTGATTGTTGTCACCCCTGTTAGAATGTAAGCTTCTTGAAGGCAGGGCCCTTTCTCTTAGTCTCCAGCAGCTAGGAAGAATCCACATGGATCACTCACCTACTCTGGGCTGGACACTGAGCTAAGCACTTGGCAAATATTATCTCACTTGATCATGTGCTTATCACAGCACCTGTCAAATAGTAACTGCTTAATAAAAGCTTTTTGACTGACTGACTGATTACTAGGGGGGTTGGAGAAAATCAGGGAGAGAACTCCAGGTACAGAGGACAGCCTATGCAAAGGTGCACAGGTGGGAGATAGAGTGTCATGTATTCAGGACAATTGCTCCTCTAATTGGACTGGAAAATAGTGTATAGGAAAGGGAATGATGATGAAAGGCTTTAAATGTCAAACAGAAGGGTCTGTCTTTTATCACAAAGGCAAGAGGGAGCCACTTCTTGAGTACAGAGATAGTGTGATCAGTCCTGAGCTTTAGGAATATCAGTTTGGCAGTTGTGTGGAGCAATGGGCTGCCGAACTGAGAGACTACAGTCAGGAAGACCAATTAGGAGGCCATTCCAGTAGTTCAGGCAAAGAGTGATAGAAGCTTGAAACAGTGGTGGCTGCGTGAGTAGATAAGAGGTGGGGAATACAAGAAATGCTATAGGGGTAAAATGGACAAGGATTGGGAATGAATTAGACATGGGGTGGGGGATGAGGAAAGGACAAACTTGGCTCACTGGGAGGATGCTGCTAAGTGAGTCCTTATCCCCAAAACTTAGATCTTTGCATTTATCAAACATAAGGTTACTATAACAATTTACTGTATACTGTATGCCCACTCTATTCTGCTGGTCCACCATTTTATTTCTTAGTCAGTACCATAGAACTTTGATAATTACCACATTATAATATAGTTTAAGATTTTGTACTGCTGGACCACCTTCCTTTAAATTTTTTTCATTAATTCCTTTGATATCCTTCACTTTTTGTTTTTCCACATGAACTTTTAAATTATTTTTTCTAGTTCAAGAAAATTTTTTGGTAGTTTAATTGGGAAGGTATTGAAATAAATAAATTAGGTAGAATTGCCATTTTTATTATTTTGGCTCAGCTCATCCATGAACAATTAATATTTTTCCAATTATTTAAATCTGACATCATTTGTATAGAACTTTTTAATAGTTAAGTTAATATAGTTCCTGTATTTTTCTTGGCAGATGTACTCTCAGGTATTTTATGTTGCCTACAGCTATTTGAAATGAAATTTCTAGGGGCAGAGCCAAGGTGGCAGAGTGAAAGCAGGGATGTACCCAAGCTCTCTCATAAATTCTTTCAGATACCTCTAAAAAAGTGAATCTGAAAAAATTTGAGAGAAGTAGAATTCACTAGGAGACAGAGTGTGAAAGATTTTTAGCCCAGGAGAATCTGGAAGGTTGACAGGAAGAATATGTTGCACCAGGCTGGAAGAGTGCAGAGCATGCATGGGACTACACCTGACCATACCAGAGTGGGAGCAGGCTCAGCAGTCTGAATCACCAACAGCAGTAGTGACTACCAAGCCTCTCAGCACAGGATGGGAGTCTGTTGAAGTTGGGTGAGATGGAAGCCCAGAGCTTGTGGACAGTGGCAGCAGTTAGTCCTGGGTTTATCAGCCCACAGACTAAATGTTTGAAAGTCACCTTCCTGACCTTTTGGGAGCCATGATGATGGAGTAAACTGTAAGTACTCTCATCTCTCCTTTGTTGACCTTAAATAAACTAGAGAATATTGCCCCAGGAAAACCCTGGAATAGTGGATCCAGAAGTAGGGGCACTGCAGTCTTTTAGCTCAGGAAGCTAGAGAGATGGCTCCTCTTGTGGTGGCAGAAGGAGACCAGGGCAGGATGGAAGGCATCCCAGCAAGCCCCACCTCAGCAGACCAGTGGGAATTCCTGAGCCCCAAGGGGGTGGAGTCAGGAAGTGCCAAAACCAGGACCCCAGGTGTGCCTTTGCACAGCCAGGGGAATTGGAAGACATCAGCACAGACAACAGCAGAGGCCACCTATGCTATAGTGCAGCCTTAGGGGAAAAGGAGACTTCCAGCAGCCAGACCACCCTTCCCCCACACCTCGCACTGCAAGCTTCAGTGTAACCCTAGGGAAACTCAGAAAGACTTCACCAGACCTCAATCCTTGGCACACACCAGCCAACTCCAGCTCAGCACCAGGTGAGCAACAGCATTATATAGCTTCTAGCTGACAAAACCAGAGGTCACAGCACACAAAAACAGCAACCAAGACCCTGGTTCCCAGCACAAGAAGCTTGGGACAGAGCTCCCTGGGCCACAGAAGCAGAGATACACTTTAAAAGCCAGAAAAAAGGCAACCACCATGAAGAAGTAAACTAGAAAAATAAAAAAAGACCATAGAATCTTACTATGGAGACAGGGAAGATCAAAATACAAATTCATAAGAGGACAGCATTGACTTTATACCCACAACTGAAACCTTAAAAGGGAATATGAACTGATCTCAAGCCCAAAAAGCATTCCTGGAAGAGCTCAAGGAGGATTTTAAAAGCCAAATTAGAGAGGTAAAAGAAAAATTGATGTATCAGTAAGGCAATAATAACAATGTAGATGATAATTGTCAAAATGCCTATGTAGTTCTGCATTGCAAAGTATACGAGACTTTCCAAATAGAAGGTAGAAGTAAACAATTCATTCAGACACCAGAGAACCATATCCCACAAGCCATTTATCCAATCTATCACAGCAGTAAAGCATTCCATACATAATATCACAACATGGAGCCTCACCATCCTAAAACTCCTCTGACCCCCTGCTGAGGTCTTCCCAAAAACAAACTCACAGTACAGCTAAGTCAGCCTGTTCAGCTCTATCATGATGACCCTTAGCAGGCATTGGCAGCCATAACTGCTTCCTCTCTCAGCATTTCCTGTGACATAATTTCCTTTTCCTCCCAGCAAGCTCCTCCCACCACATGGGACTTAGGCTTCCTGTGATGTAAGCAGGTCACATGGCCTATTAATGAGTGGGAAAAATCTTCAAATCTAAATTGCTACTACAATTGACCAATTCTTCTAAAAATACGATGGACCAAATGGGAAAAAATTCACTGATGAATACAAATCTTTAAAAAGTAAAATGGATAAGGAGAACCTAACAGGAGAAAATAACTCCTTGAAAAGTAAAATTGGTCAAATGGAAAGAGAGGTACAGAAGCTAACTGAAGAAAACAATTTGTTAAAAATTAGAATTGGGCAAGTAGGAGCTAATGACTCTATGAGGCATCAAGAACAAAATCTAAAGAATGACAAACTAGAAGAAAACTTAAAATATCTCATTAGAAAAACAACTCACCTGGAAAAGAGATCCAGGAGAGAAAATCTAAGAATCATTGGTCTGCTAGAAACCCATGATAAAAAAAAGAGCCTGGACAGTATCTTCCAAGAAATCATCAAGGGAAACTCTACTGAGGTTCTAGAACCAGAGGGTAAAATAGCCATCAAAAAAATCCACTGATCACCTCCTGAAAGAGATCCCAAATTGAAAATTCCAAGGAATATTGGGAATGCATCTAGCTTATCGCCATTACATATGATGCTTGCTGATAGTTTTAGGTAGATGCTACTTATTTTAAGGAAGACTCCATTTATTCCTCTGTTTTCAGGTGTTTTTAATAGGAACGGGTACTGTATTTTGTCAAAAGCTTTTTTCTGGATTAGTGGAACAGGTTAGGTATACAAGGCACAGTAGTCAATGACTATAGTAATTTACTCTTTGATAAACCCCAAAATTCCAGCTTCTGGGATAAGAACTCACTATTTCACAAAAACTGCTGGGAAAACTGGAAAATAATGTGAGAGAAACTGGGCATAGACCAATATCTTACACTGTATACCAAAATAAAATCAAAGTGGGTTCACAATTTAGATATAAAGGCTGATACTACAAGCAATTTGGGAGAGCAAGGAATAGTTTACCTGTCAGATTTATGGGGAACAGAAGAATTTATGGCCAAAAAAGAGATAGAGAGCATTATGAAATGTAAAATAGATAATTTTGATTACATTAAATTGAAAAGTTTTGTACAAACAAAGCCAATGCAACCAAGATTAAGAAGGAAGCAGAAAATTGGGAAAGAATTTTTACAACCAGTGTCTCTGATAAAAGCCTCATCTCTAAAATATACAGTGAACTGAGTCAAATTTATAAGAATACAAGTCATTCCCCTATTGATAAATGGTCAAAGGATATGAACGGGCAGTTTTCAAAGGAAGAAATTAAAGATATCTATAGTCGTATGAAAAAATTCTCTAAGTCACTATCGATTAGAGAAATGCATATAAAAATAACTCTTAGGTGCCATATCTCTCCTTTCCTATTGACTAACATGACAAAACAGGAAAATTATAAGTGCTGGAGAAGACTGGGAGAATTGGAGCACTATTTCATTGTTGGCAGAGTTGTGAACTGATCCAAACCATTCTGGAGAGCAATTTGGAACTATGCCCAAAGGGCTATAAAAATGTGGATACCCTTTGACCCAGAAATACCACTTCTAGGAATATATCCCAAAGAGACCCTCCCTACAAGTGAGAAAAGGACCCGTGTATACAAAAAATATTTATAGCAGCTCTTTTTGTGGTGGCAAAGAATTGGAAAGCAAGGGGATGCCCATCAACTGGTGAATGGCTAAACAAGTTGTGGTTTATGAATGGAATGCAATACTATTGTGCTATGAAAAATGAGGAGCAGATAGACTTCATTATAACCTGGAGAGTCTTATATGATCTGATGCTGAGTGGGGGAAGCAGAACCAGGAGAACATTATACACGATTACAGACACATGGTATGTATGATGACTAACTTTGATAGACTTGGCTCTTCTCAGTAATACAAGGTTCAAAGATGGCTCCAGAGGACCCATGATGGAAAAAGCTATCCACATCCAGAGAATTAGGGAGTCTGAATGCAGTTTGAAGCAAACTATTTGCCCTCTCTTTTTCTTTTTTGGTTTTGTTTCTTCTTCCTAATGTTTATTCCATTGGTTATAATTCTTCTTTACAACTTGACTATTGCAAAAATAATTTCAATGTGAAGGTGTATGTAGAACCTATATTGGATTATATGCCATCTTGTGGGGGGAGGGGGAGGGAGAGGGGGAGGGAGAAAATTTGGAATTCAGAAACTCATGGACCTGAGTTTTGTAAACTAAAAATAAAAAATAAATTAAACAAACTAAAATGAAATTTCTCTTCCTATCTCTTCTTGCAAGGCTTTGCTGCTGATACATAGAAATGCTGATGATTTGCAGGTCTTTGTTGGTGATATTGGTGATATATATATACATATATATACATGTATATACATATATGTATATATGTACACTGATGATTTACATGTGTTTCATTTATGTTCTGCTACTTTTTAAAAATTAATTGTTTCAACTAATTTTTAGTTAATGTCTAAGATATGCCAGGTATACCATCATATCATCTACAAAAAGATATAGTTTTATTTCTTCCTTGACATTCTGGTTCCTTCATTTCATTTTTTTCTCTTATTACTATTGCTAACATTTCCAGTAAAATATTGAATAATATTGGTGATGATGGCCATCCATGTTTCACTCCTGCTATTAGAGATGTTGATGGTGGGCAAAATTTGTAAATACGATCTCTTGTAAATTTGCAGCACTATTTGAAAAGGAGAAATTGGTTATCTTTATTCTGGGCAATGCATCTGGCTTTTTTTTTTATGCATCTGGCTTTTAAAAGAAACTAAATAGCTTCTTTAGTTTGCATTTCAACCTTAACTTAGATTTTAAGGTAATTTTTATTGAATATGTTTCTCCACAGGTACAATTTTGTCTGACAAAACACATTTCTGACCGATAAATATAAGACATGCTAATGGAAATTAATTTTGCACCATAACGAAGGTAATTATTTGTGGAAATGTTATATATCTTCTTTGAAGCCATACCTAAAATGTAGGTGTGTTTTCCAGATTTAGACTGTTTTTAATCCTACAAGATTTCACCATCTCACTGAACTATAATTCAAGATAACAGCATAACTTTTGAATCCAGTTGTCTGTGATAAGAAACTTTTTTCATAAATGAATAGGAGTGATCAATATCCACCATGGGACTGAAAATTGTTATTACAGAAGCCTCTGTTATACTTGGTCCACTTGTAGAGAGCTTCTCAGAGGTCTGAGTGCTAATTGAACTGTTGTATCAATGTATAACCTATTTGTACCCCTTTTTTGCTTTTGGTAACTTCTTAAAAGTAACAAAGATGCTAAAAATGATGTCATAGCTAGTCTAATTATCTGTTGTGATGGCTAAGGAACTACAAGTAAATGACTAAAGATTGATCATTTTTACATTTGTAACCACTACAGCACTCATCCAGGATCACACAGTCAAGTCTGTGTCAGAGGCAGGACTTAAAACCAATCTTCCTGACTCCCAGGCTCTCTCTCTCTTTTATGCTCCATTTAAAGTCTCAGTGCCCTCAGACAGCTCTCTAAAACTCTGTTAAAGAGTAGGTACTGATCTGTGTAGAAGGAGCTCCCTATGCCTATAAAAATCACAGGCGTACTCCCCAATCCCCACCAAAACAAAACAAAACACCAAAAAAACCCAGAACCCCAATTTTTAAATAATTTCCCAGCATCAGAATGAAGGTTCAACTTTAAAGATGTCACACTAAGATATTTTTGTTAAGCATTTAATTTGGCTACTGTTGCAACATAGTAAAAGACCATTAGCCACCTCAGTTTTGGCATGTTTCAAAACAGTGTGCAAAAATAAAAAATTAAAAGAAAGGCAAAAAAAAGCTGTTATGGAAACAGGAATGCCCAAGATGCAAACCCAGGAAAAAATGAATCCAAACTATCTTCAAGCAAAGGTTCAAATTTAAAAACAACCACCACAGTTTGGATACAAGGTCAACTAGCCTTCCTGGAAGAAATGAAGCAATAGGTCTTTTTAAGAGTTTAAATTACTTCATAAATAGCATTTATAGAGAACTTTAAGTTGTACCAAGCACTTTACAAATATTACCTTATTTTATTTTCACAAGAACCCCAGGAGTTCACTGCTATTGTTGTCCTCGTACTATGGGGGTCTGTGAGGAAATCACTGACTTGGTTGAGTGAGTTTCAGCAGTGTTGGCTTTTGTGGCCTGGTCTCTTCTTACCCATGCTGCTCTAGCCTCACTGTGCCACAGAACCAGACCTATGAGGAATTCATAAAGCTGTTTAGCTTTGCCTCGCTGATCCAATGAAGGCATGTGTGGTTTTCAAATATAGGCACTAAGATGGGAATCTATGTATCAAACTAACAGCTGGTTTAGTTTATCTGGTATCTAGGGTGTAGGGTGTGTTCAGGGAGGACTGGCATCCCTGGTATGATGACTGCTGAGCCCTTTTCAGGGCTGTTTTCCACCTTGGCTGTCCACCTGTTCCATCTAACTCTCACCTGTGGTTCCAAGAAGCTGTAGCATGTGCATCTGCTACACCCTGGTAAACTCCATTGGTGAGTTAGGGGGGTGTCTACCCCAAGCATGTGAGTACTTGCTCTGGTGGAATGGGCGAATGAGAACAATTTGTTCCAATAGCCATGAAGGCAGCTGAAGCAGGTGCTGTGGAGCACTTAGAGCTTTGTTAGACATCAAAGATGCCAAGGTCATCCATTGCATCTTGAGCCATCACCAGCTGTCTTGATTCTGTCCTGCCACTGGACTGTGATGACTCTGGAGGAGAGAGTGAGGCCCATGACTTCATGCAACTCTGCCTCACTTAAATCCAATTTATGCACGAATCAAAAGACATCACCGATATCATTTTACCATTATACCTATCTCAAAGTTCTATGGTGACAGGCAGGTGATGAAGTAGTAGGTGCGGATACACTGGGAGCTGTAGTCACAATACTGCACACAGGTGGTCTATAGGACTATTCCTCACTGGAAGCAGCAGTGGGATTCAGTAGCCACCTGGGTGTCAGAGCAACCTTTTAAGGACCACACTGCTCACCTCCTGGTGTGAGGAAGGGGCTAGAAAAGGTGCCCTAAAAATTGTCTGCTTACCCAACCTTGGCTTGATTACTGTGGCAGGTGGGGAATCCTACTCTGTGATGGAAACATAAAGAAATGTACAAAAACATCTGCAAAGACGATTCCACTCACCATTGGCACACAGAATGTGTACACACCTATAGACGACACAAAATCCAGTAGACCTGAAAGATTAACAGCTCTTGTTGCAAGAGAACTCATCGTGCATCCAAATAGCAGCCCTGAGTGAAACAAGGCTGGCAAATGAAGGCCAGCTTACTGATGTTGGAGATGGACACACATTTTTCTGCAGTGGCCACAGTGAAGAGGAGTACTATGAAGCTGATGTAGGTTTTGCAATCAAAATGAATCTAGTCAACAAGCTTGTATGCCTGTCAAAAGGAGTAAATGACAGGCTCATGACAATGTGATTGCCACTTGCATGAAAACATCATGCCATCGTCATCATTGCCTATGCTCCCACTATGACAAACCCTGATGAGGTCAAAGAAAAATTTTATGAAGACCTGGAGACCCTTATCATCAATGTGCCAAAAGAGAACAAGCTTATAATTCTGGGTGACTTTAATGCTAGAGTAGGTTCAGACTACCAGACTTGGCAGGAAGTCCTAGGGAGGAATGGAGGTGGAAACAGCAACAGCGATGGTCACTTACTACTGAAAACTTGTGCATCTCATGACCTTCTCATCACCAGCACTGTCTTCTGTTTACCTAAACACAACAAAACTTCATGGATGCACCCTCACAGCAAACATTGGCATTTAATAGACTATGTGATTGTAAAAAGAGACAGACAGGATGTGAGAGTGATGAAGGCAATGTGTGGTGCAGAGTGCTGGACTGATCACAGACTTATTCTTTCACAGTTAAATATTTGCATTCAGCAAAAGTGGTGCCTCCAAGGCAAAATGACTACCAAAAGAATTAATGTCAACAAATTAGAGCTCCTCTCTGAGTGGGGATAGTTTGTTGCTAACTTGGAGGAAAAGTTGAGCCAACACACAGTTGGCAACAGTGGAGCAGAAAAGGAGTGAGCAGCTTTCAGAGATTTGGTGTACAGCACTGCATTTGCTCATCTGGGTCAGAACACTCACAAACACCAAGACTGGTTTGATGAAAATGATAGGGAAATTCAGAAGCTGGTAAATGAAAAATGGGAACTCCACAGGATTTACCAGAAGGATCACTTATCCATCTCTAAGAAGGCAGCATTTAATTCCATCAAAAGTAAAGTACAAGCAAAGCTTAGAGAGATACAGGATTCTTGGCTCAGTAAGAAGGCAGATGAAATTCAGTTTTATGCTGCTAGTAATAATCCAAAGCACTTTTATGATGCCCTGAAGGCTATTTTTGGGCCAAAGACCTATGGTACATCTCAACTACCCAGTGCTAAAGGAGGCACATTGATTAGTGATAAGGATAAGATTCTGGAGAGATGGGCTGAACACTTCCATAGCATTCTCAACAGACCATCATAAATCAACGCTGAGGCCATTGACTGTTTACCTCAGGTTGAAGTCAATCCCTCCCTAACTGAAGCTCCAATTGAAGAAGAGGTTTTGAATGCCATTAGGCTCCTTTCATGTGGCAAAGCACCTGGTGCTGATTCTATTCCAGCTGAGATTTACAAGATAGGGGATCCATTGCTCATGCATAAGCTGACTGAAATTTTCCAGGTTATAAGACAAAAGGAGGTTATCCCCCTAGAGTTCAAGGATGCCTCCATTGTCTATCCCTATAAAGGTAAAGGAAATAGATTGCCCTGTGACAATCATGGGGGGGTCTCTCTGTTAGTCATTGCTGTCAAGACTCTTGCTAGAGTCCTTCTTAATAGGCTGATCCTTCACCTGGAAAACGGTCATCTGCTTGAGAGCCAGTGTGGCTTCAGAAAGGGCCAAGGAACAGTTGACATGGTGTTTGCTGTCTGACAACTCCAGGAGAAATGCCAGGAGCAGAACAAAGGTCTGTATACAACATTTGTAGATCTGACCAAGGCCTTTGATACTGTTAGTCATGAGGGCTTATGGAAAATTATGTCAAAATTTGGTTGCCCAGGGAGTTCATCGGTATTGTATGTCAATTTCATGATGGCATGCTGGCCTGGGTTCTAGATGATGGACAATGCTCTCGTGCCTTCCCAGTCACCAGTGGAGTGAAACAAGGCTGTGTGCTTGCTCCCACACTTTTTAGCATAATGTTTTCAGCCATGTTGTCAAATGTTTTCAATGATAAATTATTCAACTGATGGTAAATTATTCAACTTGAAAAGGCTACAAGCCAAGACCAAAGTGGAGAGAGTGTTGGTGCATGATTTTCTGTTTGCAGATGATTGTGCACTCAATGCAACCTCTGAAGCTGAAATGCAATGAAGTATGGATCAATTCTCTGATGTTTGTGCTAATTCTGGCCTAACAACACCAAGAAAACACAGGTGCCCCATCAGCCACCACCACATCATCCATACATGGAACCATCAGTTACAGCAAATGGAGAAGTTTTGAATGCTGTGGATAAGTTCACTTACCTTGGTAGTGTACTTTCCAGGGATGTACACATTGATAATGAAGTTTATGCATGCATTGCCAGAGCTAGCTCAGTGTTTGGGAGGCTCCAAAGGAAAGTGTGGGAGAGAACAGGTATTAGACTGACTGCCAAACTGAAGGTCTACAGACCTGTGGTGCTGACCTCATTGTTGTATGCCTGTGAAACTAGGACTGTCTACCAGCTCCATGCTAGGAAACTGAATTGCTTCCATTTGAATTGCCTTAGGAATATTCTGAAGATCACCTGGCAGGATAAAGTACTAGACACTGAGGTCCTCACTCGAACCACCAAGCGTTCAAACTTTGCTTCAGAGAGCATAACTCTGATGGGCTGGCCACATTGTTTGAATGCAAAATGTCCACTTGCCAGAAAGACTATTTTATGGAGAACTCACACAGGGCAAGCGTTTACATGCTGGTCCAAAGAAGTGATACAAGGCTACTCTCAAGGTCTCTCTCAAGAACTTTAGAATTGATTGTGTGATGTGGGAGACATTGACACAGGACTGCTAAGCATGGTGTGTCCACATCAGAGAAGGTACTGTGCTCTATGAGCAAAGGAGAATTGAAACAGCTCAAAGGAAATGCAGGATGCACAAGTTTGGAGTATCCACTCCAAGTGTTCACATGGACTATTTGTGCCTGACTTGTGGAAGAGCATTCTGAGCTCGAATTGGCCTGATCAGCCATAGTCAGCCACATTGAATCTTGACTCAACCATAGTGGTGTCATTTTGGTCCTCTTTGAGAATGAAGGACACCAACCAACCAACCATGTAGGACAGATCAGGCCCAAGATGTAAAAAAGACTGAGAAATTCCACAGTCAGATAATGAGACTTACGGTAGTTAGGCAATCTTGAAGTGCTGTCATGGAAACAGATTGAATGATTTGAAATGAAAGCCCTGGTGGTTACATTTTTAAGGAAGAAAATATTATTTGAACTCAAGAAAATGTTAGGACAGAAGAGGCTTTATACAACTCAATGGGTACTTAAAAAGCCTGGGGGAAGCATTTTTTTTTCCTGTGTAGCTTAAAAAAATTCTCTCTCTCTCTCTCTTCATATATACATACATACATATACATATACATACGTACATGTACATATACATATATACATACACACATATCTATCTATCTATCTATCTATCTGCTTTCAGGCAAATGAGGCAAACAGGTCAAGTAGCTTATCCAGGATCACACAACTGGTAAGTATCTGAGACTGGAATTGAATTATTGAATTCAGGCCTTCTTTTTTTTAAGGTATATATTGTTTATTTTATTTTTAGTTTACAACACTCAGTTACACAAGTTTTTGAGTTCCAAATTTTCTTCCCAACCTCTCTTCCCCCTCCCCACCAAAGACAGCATGTGATCTGATAAAGGTACTACATACACCTTCACATTAAACTTGTTTTTCCCAGTAATCAAGTTGTAAAGAAGAATTATAACCAATGAAATGAATCATGAGAAAGATGAAACAAAACCAAAAGTTAAATTAAATTAAAAAAGAGGGAACAAATAGTATGTTTCAATCTGCATTCAGACTCCATAATTCTTTTTCTGAATGTGGATAGCCTTTTCCATCATGAGTCTTTTGGAGCTTAGTATCTTGCATTGTTGAGAAGAGCCAAATCTATCAAAGTCAGTCATCACAGAAGCAATGTGTCTGTGGTTGTGTGCAATGTTCTCCTGGCTCTGGTTCCTTCACTCATCATCAGATCATATAAGTTTGCCCAGGTCCTTATGAAGTCTATCTACTCCTTATTTCTTACAGCACAATAGTGTTCCATTACATTCATGTAGCTCAGGCCTTTTTGACTGCAGATTCAGCACTCTGCCCAGTCTCATATTCCTACTTAGGAAGGAAAGACTTAGAAGGAGAAATAACAGTTACCTGAGTGGCAGACTCATGAAAAATTAGAATGAACCAAACAGAAGTTAATAATCCCATGAGACAACAAGAAATTTTAAAACAACGTCCAAGTACTAAAAATAAAAAAATAGACGAAAATGTAAGGTATCTCAAAGCAAAAACAAAATGAATAAACAAAAAAATCCTGGAAAATACTTCAAGGAGAAATATGAACGAATCAAAAAGAGTTCAAACATTAAATTTTTAAAAATCGTGAAAGAAAATTGTCCAGAACCACTAGAACCAGAAGGCAAAGTGAAAATAGAAAAAATTCTCCTCCTCTTAGGGCATAACACCCTCATGAACAAATGGAAAGAAGAGAAGTATTAAACACATCTATCAAAATGTAATAAAATTTTCTTTAGTAAAGGCCCTTTGAAGAAAAGATGGAAAATTATAGACTAGATAACTTAATTCTAAAAAAACTATTGAGTCAAGGACTGTTTTGTCATTCCCCTTCTTGTGTAGGGTAAGTGATCCCATTTCCATGAGTAAACCTTAGCCCATCCTGTAGCAGATGGTAATCCTAATCAAGGACAGTACATTGACCAATTGAAATACAAAGATAAAGGACACAAGTTGGGGGACTAGAGGCAGGAAGAGCAGTAAGGGGGCTACTGAAAAAATTCAGATGACAAATGATGAGGGCTTGAATTTGTCCAGGCTAGTGAGGAAGGAGAGAAAGGTAAGGTCACAGGATTCAAGACTGGGATAAGTGTTACAGATAGTCATCTAGCCCACGCTGCACCACTTTCTAGATTGGGAAATTGAGGTCCAGAGAAGAGAAAAAATTGCCAAGATGTCAGAGCTAGCAAGTAACAGGGTTAGGATTCTAATCCAGGTCTCCAGATTCCAAACCCCGAGCTCTTTCTGTTCCAATGCACTGCCTTTCAGGAATTAATGTGAGAGATAGTTGTTTGAAGAGTTTCAAAGAGGTAGGTGACATAATCAGGATGGTGCTTAAGGAAGTTTAGATTTGGATAGTGGTATGAAGGAGGAATTAGAGAGGTGAGAAAACAGAGGCAAAAACTGGTCAGAAAACTATTGCCACTATCTAGAAGTGAAGAAATGAGGAGGTCTGGAGTAGAAGCTGAGAAGAGGAGGTAGATGTGAGAGATACTATGCAAGTAGCATCAACACAAACAACCATAACATTAGGGAGAACATCATAGAAATTGACTAGATATGAGGCTTAGAGGAGAGAAAAGATTAAAGATGTATCCCAATTTGAACCTGGGTGACTGAAAGGTTGATTGTACCATCAGCTGAAACAGAGGAGGGCAGTGGGCAAAATGTTGGGAGAAAATCATGAGTTCAGAGGTCGGGTATGTAGAGTCTGATGCGCTCACCCAAAATTCAGGTGTCCCCAATTGTTTAACAGATACCCTGCAATGTGATCTTGCCAAGGGGATATCCAGGTTCTGAAGGACAAAAGCCAAGTCTGCTACATTGATCAACAAACATTTATTATGTACAGAGTGCCAAGCACTGTGCACAAGTGCTAGCACTTCATGTTGGGTGCCCTTCCAAACCACTCAAGGTTCATTTTCTCTTCTATGTCCATAGCAGGTAATGGGTGATGGCTCTTCACTATGCAGAGGGGCCAACGTCCACATTGTGATTGGAGTCCTAGATGGAGTGGCCCTGATCAGTGTCCTCATCTATTTCATTGAAAGCATGGAAGGTAGAATGATGCTGCTCCTTGTTTCCAACCATCCTAGTCTGTCTCCCTCAATGGGGGAGAGAAACCAGTATGGTCTTCTGTACCCACTTTGGACCTGGTCTACCTTCCCAAACTCTTACTTTTCAGCACTAATTCTCTTGGGTGGCTTCCTCTGGGTTTTCATGCTCCCCTTTCCCTCACACCTGATTGCCTCTTGGAAATAGGTGTTGACTTCCCATTGGGGTGGGGACCCTAAGTCTAATCATTCTTCTGACCTTCGAACAAAGGAACTGAGGTCCAAGAAAGCACAGAGGGAAATAATGCGAGGGGCTGCAGAGAGAAAGGAGATAGGTTATTATTCATAACCTAGTGAGAGATCAAGTCAGGGAAAAGGTCACTGAGGCAGATCCAGACTGCATGGACAAACTGAGTAGGAGACTAATTAGGGGACTAATAGGTGAAGAAACTAACAGAAAAGAGGTTGTATTTAGGGATGGGGCATGAAGCCTGAGAGTATCCAAAGACGTCTTGCCTCTCTTCTAAATGCCTTATAGCTCAGGGAACTCTTTTACTGTACTTGGGAATGTCATTTCCACATGTCCATTACTTCTTAAGGGCCAGCAAACACCACCTTCCAATGGAGAACCATTCAGCACGCAAACATGGTAGGTAAAGGAACCAAACAATGAAACCAGCACCTAATGGTGACATTGGCAGATATATCTCCCACTACAGTCTTCTTTCTTTTGCTTTTCAAAGAGATAACTATCAGAACAACTAAAGATGGCACAGGATTGTGGCATAAGGATATTTTCTCCAGGTCACACAGATGTTAAGTATCAAGTCAGGAAGTGAACAGAGCAGTGTAAAAGAGAGTAGAGAATGTTGAGAGCTACTACCCCTAAGCCATGCACAATTAGTAACTTAATTCTTAATCCTCTAAATATTAGGGACTTTGGCAGTACCTAGTTAAGTGACATATTAAGAATACTGTTTAAATTGAAGGGAATGCAGGACTATTTTAAGAGCTGAATTCTATGAAGTCTGTGAAGAGGCTTCATAGTCTTCCTACCAAAGAAAACCAAAAGGAGTTAGCCCCTGTTGGAAAGACATTTCATAGGTTTTCCTTGAAAAGTAAAAGTGAGGCTGGTGACTTCACATAGCCCTCCCTCTCTCAAATCAAAGTCAATTGCAAGTCATGTCATCATCTCCCTGATGTCATGGTCTTCAAGAATAAAGGACAAACCACACACAATCCTTCTGTTGATTGTCTCTTCAATTTATCCTGTCTGTATCTTGTTTGTACACCGTTGGCAAGTTGTTTCATCCTTTAGACTATAATCTTCTTGAGGGCAGGGATTGTCTTCTGCTTTTCTTTGAATCCCCAATGCTTAGCACAGCACCTACCACTAATAGACACTAAATGAATGCTTATTGACTGATTCTCTATGGCGAGATGAGGAGGAAGGAATTCACTTGCATCCTCTTCATCTGTTTGCTGGGTGAGTAGGGGTGAGAAGGAGGAAGGGTCAGTCACTCATGGAATTCAGGCTCAGGATACACCAAGAAAACCTGTCTGGCTTTCCCTCCCTCCAGGTAAGGATACTATCCTGTATGAAAACCCTGTTTGCCTAAAAGCCTCAGTTCTGCCTTCACTCACTTCCAGGACTTTAGAGTATCTATTAGGGAGTGGGAAGGGGCCCCTTTGGGCAGATCTTGAGATGCTTCCTGGCCCTGTGCCTTAAGCACTTTAATATGCCTGAGGCATTGAAGGATGCGCCCTGATGAGCTGGAGAGTGTCTGAAAGTGGATTTTTAAAAAGGGTGAATATGCCCTAGCATTTTGAAGGGATATGGTTGGGGCCAGCCTGCAAAAGAAAAGACTTTGGGAGGAGATGTGGTAGTAGGTGGGGACCTGCTAACTGTCTCTGGAGGGAGGTCAAGTGAAGGAGACATTAGATTGACCCTCCTTGGCCCCACAGGGTACAATAGGGAGCAAAGAATGGAATTTGTGGAGGTCAATTCAGGCTTGATGTCAGGAAATTTCCCAGAAAGGAAATACCAAGTCATCTGGCCCCTCCACCCCCATCCTTCCTCTCAAACATGATAATACTCTAGTTGAAGACATCATTAACTCAGCCCTGGACTATTACAACAGCTTCCTCATTGATGTCCCAAGGTCCAGGGTCTTCCCTCTTCTCCGCACAGCTGGCAAACAGATTTCTAAAGCATAGGTTTAACAGTGTCACTTCCTGAATCAAGAAGGTTTAGTGGCTCCCTAATCACCCCTTGTTTGTTTAGGTCCAGTCTCTGATTTCTTGGGTGTGGGGAACTCCCATTCTCAATGTTGAGAGGCAGCCTGTAGTCTTAGAGTTCTGCTGGCCATTGAAACTTTAAAAGACTTGCCCCAGGTTCCTATGACCAGTTTGTGTCAGAGGCCAGACCTGAAATGAGCTCCTTCTGACTTCCAGGTCGTCTTTACCCACTACCCCTTGCTCCTTGGATGGCTCTTAGGTCAGTGTTTCTAGATTTATTATACTTCATTGTCTTTCCTGAACTCAAAGGTTCAATATAATTAGCCACTCTAGACACCACCTTCCACCTGTCCTCTCCAGGCCTCTGTTCAGGCTATGTCCCAGGCCTGGAAGGTGCTCTCTCTTCACCCCCTTCTCATGGAATCCTGACCCTCCTGCCTAGTCCAGCTCAACTGCCAACCCAAGAGGAGGCTGCTCTGCTCCTTTCTATTGCTCATGCCCTCCCTCTGGTGATCCTTCTCTATATGTTTGATATCTGATTTTCTCTTTACTAATGGTTTCCTCCCAGTAGAATATTATCTCCTTGACTGCAAGACTATCTCAGTCTTCTCTGTTTATTCCATGACTAAGGGAATGAAGGAATGAAAATGAAAAATCATTCATTCAGTGAATGATTCATATTCAAATCATATTTAGTGTTTGCTGTGTGAGAAGCACTGGGATAGGTGAAGAATTTAGTAATGTATGTAAAAATGCTCATTGTCCACAATGAGACTATGTTTACATGGCACATATCAGGGAATGGTGGCCAGATAGGGACATTTTGCTTTGAGAAATTAAAGGGCTGATAAATAGAATCAGAAGTCAGGCCAGAGTTGATTT
The DNA here is from genome assembly GCF_011100635.1 of Trichosurus vulpecula. Lineage (NCBI taxonomy): Eukaryota > Metazoa > Chordata > Mammalia > Diprotodontia > Phalangeridae > Trichosurus > Trichosurus vulpecula. The sequence goes on from NC_050574.1 coordinate 40,943,921, forward strand.
GGTTATGGTTCTAGAACTGGAAAGCAGGAGATAATGGTGGTGGTAGTGGTGGGGAATGAAGGTGGGAGTGCCCAGGTTAAGAGATCCGGGAGTGAAAGAGTCAAGTTCTGATAATTTTGTTTTATGGATCAATCGTGGCAACTGGTGAGGAGCAGCCAGGGATAGAAATGAGTCATGAGTTGAGCCCAGGGCTTGGGTGGTGGGCAGTTGCTGAGGCCACCACCACTCAGGACAGTAAGGTTTTTCTATAGCGGGAGCTCCAGGCAAGAAAGAATAAGTCTTCCCAGGGTTTGTGGTACAATGTCTGGCATATAGTAGGTGTTAAATAAGTGCTTGTTGAATGGATGAAGGTGGACTGGGACTACCTGCTACATGGTGTCCTCCTCCACTGTGGGAGTCTCCAAGAAAGTCTCTATGACCACTTGTCACATGAGTTGCAGAGGACATTGGTGTTTGGGTTTGGGTCAAACTTGATGCTCTCAGAAGTTCCTTCTAACTCAAAGGTTCCATGACTGTGAGATCTCTAAGACTCTTTCTTATTGTCACATCTCATAAAGTTCCTTCTAGATCAAACATTCTCTATCCTAAATTCTTTCCAAACTTTGGTTTTAGGAGTCTTTGATTGGCTGTTGCTTTCCCCTCCGCTGGGCCTTGTATCCTCCCCTACTTCCTCTGAAATCCCGTCTGAGATTCCCTATCATGTATGTGCCAGGCCTCTCTCAGGGACCAAGGGAGAGTTCAAAATGCTGGTTGAGGATGAACTTCTTGTTGCTGATGGGACAGGGAACAGGAACAGGGCAGGATGGAGGGAGGTGGAGGCAGGGTTGGGAGAGGAAAGAGTCCTCCTAGTCTCAACCTCTATTCCAGGATGCCAGTGACATGTCTTTTCTCCATCCCCAGATGTTGGACATCACCAGAATGGATGTTTATGCCTATATCTGTCCCTGGAAGAATCATCAAGTCCAAAGAAGAGGGGAAAGACCCTAGGGATATTCTGACAGCCCGTCTTTTTCCCTTCATTAAGGAGGGTTCCAAGACATCTCTCAGGGGAAAAAGCTGAGACATCTGAGTCAATGGGGAAAGCCAACCAGAAAAGAGAGAAATGAGCTGGATTGAGGAGAAGGAAAGTTTCCAGGTACCCAGGGGCACCCAGACCTCCAAGAAAGGATTGAGAGGAATCAAAGGAGCAGGAGCTATGTGTGCCTGAGTTGGTTAGAAGCCAAGATGCCCCATGGAATGAATTTGGGTGCATATTCTGTTGGTCCCCAAGGGCTTCAATATTTTGAGCACTTTCATATCTGTCTTCTTTTTCTTTTTCTGCCAAACTAAGGTGCAGGTGACCCATCATATCTGGATAGTCCTGAGATGTTGAGATTCACAGAGTCTAAGAATCCCCTGGTCTTATGCTCTTAGATTTCATGAATCCAGGAATCTTTGGCTGTAGACATCATCTCGAGTATGAACCAGAACAGGGAGACCAATTCATACACAACAATAATGTATAGGTGAAGAAATCCAGAAAGTCTCAGAACTTGGGCCATAGAGGGTCCAATCATGACTTCAAAAGATGGCTGATGAAATTTACCTTCCACCCCTCTGACAGAGGGGCAATGGACAAAGCTCTTGGGAAGTGGACCTCAGTTTCCTAGAGAGATTAGTAGATATACAGGGACCTAGGCTTACCCTCACGCACCTGAGGAAAGAGGAAAGAGAGAGGTTCACCACAAATTTATACTTAATGATGCTGCAACACATGGCCCCAAATCCCTTTGACCTAAGGCCCTGTGGCACCAGGACACCCCATTGAAGTCTTCGAGATAGATGAAGGAGGGAGCTGTGTTCTCTTTCAGATGTACACACTTTGAGAATCTTGTAGCTGAACCTGGGTTGTGCCTGAGGCAGAGGAAGGTAGAGCACTGGATTTGGGGCCAGAAGACCTACATTTGAATCCCAGAATTTCTGTTTCCTCCCTGTGTGATGCTGAACAGCTCACTACTGTCTTTGAGTCTCTTCTCTTCCATTGTTAAATGAGGTTGTAGGACCAGATCATCTCTAAAGCCACTAAATCTTGCAATTTCATCTTGCATGAACAAAAGAGAAGGTGCGTTATTGCATCTGGTCCCTTGATCCTGGAATTCCTTTGCCTGCCATTTAAACCTCATTTTTCTTGAGCCCTTCACTTAATGTACTGAAATTTGGATGCCTTCTTCACAGTTACTTGCTGTGTGACTAAGGGCTAGTCACTTGAACACTCTGAGTGTCAGTTTCCTCTTCATCATGGGGAAGATACAGGCCAACCTTGAACAGTCAAAGGGCTATTTGATGGGAGCTTGTCTTTAACTGCTTTGGAGAAATGGGCATTTTTATGAGTCTTGCTGCCCCTATTAGACCAGAAGCTCCACAAGGGGAGGCATAGGAATTCTGCTCTTTCCTCCCTCCCTCAGGACAATCCTCTGCATGGTGTCTACATTTAATATTTGTGGGAATCTACTGAACTGGTCTCTCCCTCCTCCTCTTCACCTCCTTCAAGTCCTAGCCAAAATCTCATCATCTAACATGAACTTTTCCCCTTAATATTACTGCTTCCCCTCTGTGATTTTCTCCAATTTCTCCTTGAATTATTTATAAATTGTTGTTTCCATGTTGTCTCCTTTGTTAGACTGGGAGCTCCTTGAGAGTAGGGATTTTACCTTTCTTTGTATCCCCAGTACTTAGCACAGAGCCTGGCACATAGTAGTGCTTTGTAAGTGCTTACTGATTGTCAGTGTCAAAGGGCCCTTTGAGTTCAAAGACCTATTCTCCTACCTTGCATCCTGCTGCTCCTCCTTCAGACTCAGCCCCATTCCTGGCCTTCTCAACTCCAGCCCCCATCACCCTCCTCCCAAGAGAGCCTGATTGTCATCCAGTCATCTTGGACCTGGGCCCAGTGCTCTAGCTACTAAGCCACCAAACTCAGGAGGGAGATGCCCTTTATACACATACACATAGTAGTACTACAAGGGAGGTCAGCTCTGGTTTCCTTCATACCTTCTCTGCCACCAGAGTCCTGCTGAACCATGCCTGAATGAGGGATCTGACATCCTGGTCTACACTGGTAAGGGAATGGATCATAATGGTCTTTGTCCCAGAAGAAACCCCAGTTAAGGATCCAAGCATATTGCACTGCCCTCCCCTGTTCTCATTCTGAGGTCCAGAACCTTCCTACTCTAGGAAAACTAGAAGTGGACAGTGGCTAATACCAAGTGACCCCTGTACCCCTTGGGGTCAGTGAGAGGGATCTATGCAGGGGAGGAGGAAAGAGCACAGAGGATTAGGAGGCAGGAAATCACAGCAGCTGGGAGAGGAGGGAAAAGGAAGAGAGTAGAGGGAGGACAAAGTCAGAGATAAAATCTCTTCCTTGTGGGGCTGATATGATCCTGGCAGGGAGAAGAACTTCAGGCCTGAAGAGAGAAGCCTCAGTCCCTTAGACAAGGAGGAGGAGAAGGAGGAGGAGATGGAGGAAGAGGAGGAGGAGATGGAGGAGATAGCACCGAACTTGTTCACCAGCGGAGACACCTCCATGGTCTACACTTGAGCTCTGTGCAGGGCAGACACAGCGCAGGAGGGGAAGGCAGAGAGTCTTGGGAAGGAGAGAGGAGGTCACATGTGCTGGGCAGCACAGACTGATAAAAGCATCCCACCGTGGAGGCAGTTTTTAAAACAATCTCCTGATTACAGGTGAGATATGAGATCTATTGAGATCTCATGGAGGAGAGGGAGCTTGGGAGATTTTGGCTCCTATATAGACAACTGACTAAAGACCAGTAGAAAGGAGACCAGCCCCAGGGGCATGTATCCCAGACAGTCTCTACAGACTTGGCCAGAGGAGTCTTCCCTGAGCCAAGGACAGAGGAGAAAATAGCAGCTCAGGACCATCACTCCATAACCCTGAGCCCCAGGTCAACATCCAGCCCCAAAGCTGAGTAATCTCTGAAGAGGCTAAGTTAGTCTTTACAGTCAGAAGAGACATGGGTGTGGATCCCAGCTCTGATGTTTACTAGCCTTGTGACCATGGACAGCTCACTTACCCCTCTTAGCTTGTGTTTGCCTGGAACACCACCTTCCTCCCAGGCCTGTTTGGGAGGCAAACTGTCAGGCTTAAAGTGTTCACAGGGTGTAGTGAGAAGGCCCTCTCTGGGTTTGGGGTCAGAAGATCTGGGTTCAAATGCTACCCCTGCTATTTACTACTTAATATAAGTCAGATTACTTGACTTGTCTGCACCTCAGTTTCCCTATCTGCATATAGAAGGCATTTGATTTTGTGATCCTCAGGGTCCTATCCAGCTGGAAGCCTTCTTGCTGGCCTCAGTCATGACACTTTATTGATTCATTTCTCCCTTCAATATCTTGCCTACCACATTGGCAGTTCCTTTCTGAATCAAGTTAATGGAAGGAGCTTAAATTGTGTTACAGACCAAGCTCTCAGATTCCTTGCAGAAACTGGAACAGAGAGATAGGAGAATAGCCATGTTCATCCCCTTCAGACATCAACACTGAGCCCCCAATAGAACCTACCAGCTCCCACCCAGTCTCTGGGGACAACTCAGTGACCTTGGTCACTCAGGTGGGCAGGGGAACCCTGTTGATCTCTGCTTCCTTCCTCTCCTGTCAGGCTCCATTCTCAGCTGCTGGATCCAGCTGACATCTTCTCAAAGTGCTCCCATCAGTCTTGTGCCAAGCCCATTCTATGCGACAGCAAAATCACCTTGAACATTCCAAAGTTCTCAGCAGAAGCTCTCAGCTATTTCTGGTACCTTTGCACCTAATTTTCATCTACTTTATTCAGACTAAAAAGCAGACACTAGCAAGCAATCAGGAGAGAGTGCTCCCTAATGGCTCCCTGCTCATCCTCAATCTCTCCCTCAGTGACACTGACCTCTATATTGTCATCACTTTTTAACACCAGGTACCAAATAGCAGCAACAGAAGAGAACAATCAGGAGTGAGTGGAAAGTGCTGCTCTACCCCAGACCATGCTGTCCTTCCAATGCCTTCCTCAGTCTTGGGTGAGAAGTTTCCCTAAGTTCCTTACCTAGGGAACAGAGAGAATCCAGAATGTGCCACATTCCCACAGAAAAGAGTTCAACAACTGATGACACTCAGGATGCAGTGGATGACCTTGGCATCTGTAGTGTCTAACCAAGCTCTAAGTGCTCCACCATGCCTGCTTCCACTGCCTTCATGGCCAGTTGGAACAAATTGTTCACAACCACCTATTCCTCTGGGAAAGTCTTTTTACATGCTTGGGGAAGACCCCCACCTCCAACTCACCAATAGGTTTAAGGCTCATAGTTTACCCTCAATCTGGTTTAACCCATATGCTGAAACAGTTTCCTCAGAATGTGGTTGCTATGCATGCTACAGCTCCTTGGAGCCACAGGTGAGAGTTGGATGGCAGGTAAACAACAGAAATGGAAAGCAGCCTTGAAAAGGGCTAAGCAGGCAGATAGGTGGTACAGTGAGTAGAGCACCTGCCCTGGAATCAAGAGGACCTGAGTTCAAATCCGACCTCAGACACTTAACACACTTACTAGCTGTGTGACCTGGGGCAAGTCACTTAACCCCAATTGCCTTGCCTTCCCCATTCCAAAAAAAAGAAAAGGGCTAAGCATCCCTCACAGCAGATATGTTAGTTTTCTCTTAACATTCAATATACCCCAGTAAGACTAATATAACATAGAGAATGATAAAGAGGGAAACCAACCGGGAGAAAGAGAAAGAATCAGGTTTGGGAAAGGGGAGGGTTCTAGGGTGCCAGAAGCATCCATATTCTCCAGAAAAGGATGAGAGAAAGGATTGGATCCAGACTGGTGTTGCTGAGCTGGCTAGAAGGCAGGTCACCCAGTGGCTGCATTTGTGGTCCAGGGTCCATGCTCTGTGAACCCAAGCGCTTCAACATCTTAATATTTCCTTGTCTTCTTTACTTTCCCCCTCTCAGTTTCCAAAAAAAATTTCTTTTTGAAAATTTCTGCCCACATTCCTGTCAGATAACCATTAAGGTATTCTCTTTGGTTCCTTCCAGTTGGAAAATTTTCTAGTCTAATTCTCAGATTCTTGGATTCCATGGTTCTATTATGCTAAGAGTCTGTGGAACAAAGACCCTTTGATTCTGGACAAGACAACCTCTGGCTTGAACAAGATTATCTCTGAAATCCTTTCCAATGGAAAATTCCACCATCATTTGAAGTGAATCTGTCCACTCTCTGGACACATTCAAAATGGAAGCAATCTCATTCCCCTTAAAGTTGTCCATGCTACAAACTACTCTATTTCTGTTGAGGAAAGCAGCATCCCCGTTCCCCCAAATTTGTCCTTCAGAGGCGGCCTTGAGTCTTTCCTCTGCCTCATCCCCCACCCCATGTCTAATTCATTCCCAAACCTTCTGCATTCCACTCCTATAGCATTTCTTATATTCATCCCCTCTTATCTATTCACATACTCACCACTATGTTTCAGGCATCGATCACTGTTTGCCTGAACAATGATCTTCCAGTCTCTACTCTAGTCTCTTGGTTCTCCAGCACATCCTCCTCACAACTGGCAAATTAATATTCCTCATATTCAGGACTGATAACACCATTCCTTTGCTCAAGAAGTGGCTCCTTATTGCCTTGATGATAAAAGACAGACTCCTCCATTTGCCATTTAAAACCTTCCACAAACATTCATTTTTTGCGCAATATTTTCCAGTCCAACTAGATAAGCAATTGTCCTGAATACGTGACACTCCATCTCCCACCTTTGCACCTTTGCATAGGCTGTCCTCTCTACCTGGTGTTCTCTTCCTGCTTTTCTCCAACCCCGCAAGGATCCGTCAATGGTAAGCCAGTAATAAAGCATTTATCAAGCACTTAATAATTGTCAGATGCTGTGATAAGCACATGATCAAGGGAGATAATATTTGTAAAGTGCCTAGCTCAGTGCCTGGGCCAAGGTAGGTGAATCATCAATGTGTATTCCTCCTGAGTGCTGGAGATACAAAGAAAGGGCCCTGCTTTCAGGAAGCTCACATTCTGATGGGGATGACAATAATCAATCAACTATGCAAATACAAAATAAGCTCGGAGTAGCCAGAAGAAAATTTGGGAGGGAAGGATTTCAGAAGTCCCTTCAAGCCTCTTTTCACATCCATTACTTTAGAGTTTTGAGGTCAAAGTCTAGCACAGGCATTTTAGAGGCATATAATAATAATAATCCATCACCATGACCATCATGACAACATTGATATATTGATTTAAGGTTTAGAAAACATTTTATATATGCTATCTCTTTTGATACAAAATGAATGCCTTGGGAGTCCTGAGGTGAAAGCACCTTATTAACCAGGGGAATTAGGGACAGCTTCCTCTGAGTTGGATTTTTCTGGAAGGATAGAATTTCAACAGATAAAAAGGGAGAAGGAGGCTCCTGGTATGAGGAAACAGTTTGAACAAAATTGTGAGGAAGGGAGATTAAATGATATGCCTGAGGAGGGAAAATTGTCTGCTTTGGCCTAATCAGAGTAAGATATAGTAAGATAGAAATGTAGAATGATACCAGGAGGATTGGGGACAACTTCCTGTGGGAGATAACTTTTGAGTTAGGCTTTCCTGGAAGGACAGAATTTCAGCAGATAAAAAGGGAAAAGAAAGAGGTTCCTGGTATGGGGAAAGAGCTTGAGTAAAGGCCTGGAGATGGGGGATTACATGATACACTTGAGGAGGGAAAGTTGTCTGGTTTGGCCAAATGGGAGTAGGATAAGATTGGACTAGAAATGTGGAGTGGCACCAGATTGTGGGGCTTTCAAGGCCACGAGCTCAGGTATCAGTAATTGAACCTCACATAAGAGACAATATCAGAGATGGGGGCAGAATACATGGCCAAGAATAAGGAAGATGTCTAAGCCACAGGAAATCTCAGGTTGATAGTTCACATGCAGTCTTTGTCCATTCATTCTTTACCTTCTGCCATTAGGGCAGAGAGTCTGGACTGGATTTTTTATTTAACAGACTTTGTTCAGCCTGCATGAGGACCTTCATTGACAGATTACTCTGTTGACCTCAGACAGAGGCTCTACCTGAATTCTCCCTTCCCTTTCAATGTCAAACATGGCACCTTGGGAGCTGGGGTGGAGGGTGAGATCTGAGGCCTTGGAGGGGAGAGTCACAGTTGGAGGCTACCTTCCACAAAGGCCCTGGAAAAGGTGGCTCTGGGATTGAGGAATATACTGAAGAAATCTTGTGATATTGGGGAAGAGGGCAGCTTCACCTTGGGCCTCAACATGAGAAGACTGCTGATATTTCTTCCTGGTGTGCTAGCACAGGAAGAGTTGTCTTAAAAAACCACCTTAAAATCACTTAATTATGTTTCCGTAAATTCCTATATGTAGAGCATCCTTATTTATGCTTTGTGAATGGCACACATCTTGGAGAAGCTGGTAGACTATATGAAGCTAGACAACAGATATTCTATGATATTCTATATACAGACTATATATATTATATATATATGCATGTGTACACACATATATACATACATATATATGTGTGTGTATACACACACACACACACACACACATATACACACAATAGGTATTCTATGGGTTGTTTACCCTCTTTAATGGAGCTATGCAGTGATAAAAAAAAAAAACAACAAAAAAACCTTGAATGCAGAGAAGTAAATCTGGCTGTTGACAGGGATGGGGAGGACAATTCCAACATGCCAAGGTCACATGGCCTTATCTCAGTGAAATGTAGTAGACATGGATGAAGCAGGATTTCTGGTAGTCAGGGGCTCAGAGCTATTCTGATTGTCTTTGCACTACCCGCACCCTCAGACTAATTTATAAAAGAATATTTATAGCGATGCTTTTAGTTATAGCAAAGAATCAGAAAGAAAATGAATGTTCATCAAATGGAGCATGATTGACAGACAGTGATGTGTGAATATGCTGAAAAGTTATGGAGCCATAAGAAATGAGGAATATAGCATTCAAAGGAATATGGAGAGTTTTGTATAAACTGATGAGCTAAGTAGAGTAAGAGAGCTAAATGGAGACCAATTCATACAACAGTCAAAAAAGTAGTAAGGCGGGGAAGGAACTGCAGAAAAACCCCAGAACTCTGATGAAAGCATTGAACAATCTTGATTTCAAAAGATGGATGATGAAATGTGCCTCCCATCCCTTGGCAGAGTGGTAATGCATGAACTTTTTCAGACATAAGCAATTCATTATTATTTGTTTTTCTTGACTCTACCTATTTGTTACAAGAGAGGACTTCTACAGAGGGTGGGGAGGGAGAGACAGTAGTTATTGGGTTATCGGACTGGAAAAAATGTACATGCAGAGGAGAAAAAGGAGAGCCCAGGGAACAGAAATACAATGCTTTTGTTCTCCATACTACATCTGCAGTTCTATTGGGTTTCAACACTTGAACAAGATGTCCCTCCTAGGATAAGCTGATCACATCAGATCTCATCACCTGCTGCCAACTCAAGCCTTTGATATTCATCTTCCCACCTCCCTCAGCCTCCTCTCCCATTTAGTTAGAGGGCTGAGCACTAAACTCCTTCTAAAACCTTCCTTTTTAAAGGGCAGAGATTAGACTTCTGGCTCATTCCACTTTCCATCTGAAGCTCTGCTAGGTTTCAACTGCCCCATTGCCAGGTACCCCTGGTGTCCCTTCCTTGTTCCTCCAGCTTCCTTTTGTGTACTGTCTTCTCCCCATTAGATTATAAGCTCATTGAATTGAAATTATGAATTTTTAAAAACTTAAAATTTTTTTTCAAACAAAAATCAGCCTTCTTTCTCTCTCCTCTCCCCCACTAAGAAAGCAAGAAAAGCAAAACCCCCATCGCAAACCTGCAGCAAGATATGAAATCTGGGTCTAGCAATGATTGAGGCAGCCTCATTTGCTTTTTTTGCCTTTGATTTTTATTTATTTATTATTTTTAGTTTACAACACACGGTTCTACATAATTTTGAGTTCCAGATTTTCTTCCCTCCCTCCCCACCTCCCTCCCCAAGATGGCATGGAATCCCCTAGAGCTTCCACGTATAACTTCACATTGAATTAATTTACACACTAGTCAAGTTGTGGAGAAGAATTATGACCATTGGAATGAATCATGAGAAAGAAGAAACAGAACCACAAAAAGAAAACACAACCCAAAAACAAAAAGAAAAGAGAGAGAGAAAAAAAAAGGGTGGGGGGGGGTGGGGAAAGGCAAGCATGAAGAGTGCCTCAATCTGTATTCATACTTCATAGTTCTTTCTCTGGATGTAGATAGCATTCTCCATTGTGAGTCCTTTGGAGTTGTCTTTGCACATTGTGTTGCTGAGAAGAGCAAAGTCTGTCAGGGTTAGTCCTCACAGAATTCATATATCTGTGGCTGTGTATAATGTTCTCCTGGCTCTGCTCCGCTCACTCAGCATTATGTCATATAGGTTTTTCCAGGTTGTTATGGAGTCCGTATCATCCCCATTTCTTATAGCACACCTCATTTGCTTTTTACAACAGTGGGGCTGATGTTGGAGCCCATCTTCCCCATGAAAGGATTTGGCAGGGTGTGAGCCTGTTTCAGGTTGCCCCAGAGCAAGCCAGGAATCCTGTTTACTCATCTGGGATCACACAGACAGAAAGTAGCAGAGCTAGATTTGAACCCAGACCTCCTGACTCCAAGGTCAACTCTTTTCACTTCTTAAGAAGGTGTTCAAGGCTCACACATGAGTGGCCATTAAGTTGTTAGGTAAGTTGTGCCAGAGGCAAGATGTGATCTTGGATCTCCCATTCCCTGAATCCCTTGTTCTTTCCACGTAACCACTCCACCTCTTGCGTTTCATATGATGAAAAGAAGGAAAGACCTGATGTGCATGAGGACACAAAGCATCAGATATGACAGATGACTGAACAACAATCACAACACTGGGGGAGGGAGAAAAGAGAGTGGAATTCTTATGCCTCCCCTTGTGGAGCTTCTGATCTAATAGGGAAGAAAGACTCATAAAAAAGCCCATTTCTCTAAAGTGGTCAAAGATAAACTCCACACATGTGAGTGTGCCAGGTCAGCCAGTATTTCCCCCATGATGAGGAAACTGACACCCAGAGTGGTCAATTGACTAGCCCCTGGTCACACAGCAAGGAACTGTGAACAGTGCATCCAAGTTCCAGCGTATTAAGCCAAGGGCTAGGAATGAATGAGGTTTAGATGACAGGAAGAGGAATTCTGGGTCAAAGGGTGAGCTGCAATGACACCTGTCTCCCTCCCCCAGGGAAGATGAAATCACAAGATCATTGGATTTAGTGGCCTTAGAGGTGATCTTCTCCAATAACCTCATTTGACAGAGGAAAAAAAGCTCAAAGAGAGTAGTGACCTCCTCAGGGTCCCACAGGGAGGAGACAGAAAAGCTGGGATTCAAATGTAGTTCTTCTGGAGCCCAAATCCAGTACTCTACCTTCCTCTGCCTCAGACACAGCCCAGGCTCAGCTATGGGACTCTTGAAGTGTGTATGTTTGGGAGAGGACACAGCTTCCTGCTCTATCTACCTAGAAGGCTTCAATGGGGTGTCTAGTGGGATAGGGCTTTAGGGTATACAGGGTTTGGGGGCATGTGTGACAGTGTCATTAAGGATAAATTCATGGTATGCTCCTCGCTTTCCTCTTCCCTCTGCTCTGTGAGACTAAGGCTGGATCCCTGTGCATCCCCTGGTCTGCCTGGGAAGCTGAGGTGCATTTCCCAAGGGCTATGCCCATTGCCATCTGGCCAAGGGGTGGGAGATGTATTTAATTGCCATATTTTGAAGTCATGATTGGACTTTCAATGGCCTAAGTTCAAAGGCTTTCTGGATGTCTTCACCTTTGTTGTTCTTGTGGCCACTCTGTGAATTAGTTTCCCTGTTCTGCTCTCTTCAATGTGCACAGCTAATATAATTTCCTCCATATTTCATGGAACCCATCAAATTCACATTTCTTATGACACAACAAAATTCCATGATATTCATATTCACAGTTTAATAATACACATCCCATTAGATGAATGCCCAGTTTGTTTCTAGTTCTTTGCTATAATAAAAACTGCTACCATATCATGTATTGATGGCTCCTTCTTTTCTGTCCTTGACCCCTTTGGGATACTTACCTGATAGTGTAGCACCTCAGCCAACTCCCACTGCCATTAATGAATTGGGGGGCCCAGAAGGAGCTGATGACTATTCTATCTCAGGGGTAAAGCTGAAGCATGTCTAGCAATGTTTCTCATGAGCTGCAACTGGGCTCCCCATTAGAAACCAGAGAGAAAGGCAATTAATGTTAGCAAAGTTATTTACTGAGGAGTACTAAGAACAACTGGTATAAAGCATCCCCTCCAAACCCAAAAATTTAGGGTGCATTCTCCCTTAAACAGAGCTTTCCTGAAAGGAGTGGGTAGTACGATGCCTGGGTTGAAGATCCCTGTAGCTAAGGGGTGAAACCCAGCTCCTGGTCCTGGAAGTCCTTTTTCCCTTTTGTGAAGGGCTCCATGAGTAGAGCTCACTATCGGCCTCCAAGAGTCACTGGTGTTACAGTCCATTCATAGCCTTTCTTTCTGCCATGAGCAGTCATGGTCCCTGCAGCTGCCATTGTCCTCTGATTGGCTTTCTTCAAAAATTGTAGGGGCTTCTGCCATCAGCTACTTCTGCCTCTGTTGGACCCAGATGATCTGGTCCATCTTTGAGATCATGTTGTCTAGAGCGATGAGGTTCCATGGAACCTCAGGAACATAAGAGCATGGACTCCTTGACTTTGAGAGTCTCAGCATCTTAGGATCATGCAGGTAAGCTGGATCACCTGGACACGAGTTCAGTAGAAATAAACGTGGAGGTCTCCAGAAGGACTTTTACATGGATAAAGGGGATAAAAAAGACAGGAAAATAAGGAGATGTTGAAAATATTGAAGCATTTGGGGAGCAACAGAGTATGCACCCAAGCTCATTCCACAGGGCACCTTGGCTTCTAAACAGCTAAGACACACACAGCTCTGGCTTCTTTCATCACTCTCAGTCCTCTCTGGGAGTTCTGGCTGTCCCTGGGCCCCTGGAAGCTTTCCCTCTCCTGATATCCATCCTCTTTACCTCTCTCCCAGTTGATTTTTCCCATTGGACCAGATGTCTCAGCTTTCTCCCCTGAGAAATTCCTCTGAACCCTCCTTAAGGAAGGGAAAGAGAAGTGCTGTCACAACATCCCTAGGAGCCTTCCTCTCTTTCTTGGATTTGAGGGTTCTTCCAGGGATCGATCTTGGCATAAATATCCACTCTGGTCATGTCTAGTGCCTGCAAGTAGAGAGAAGAGATATCACTGGTATCCCAGAATAGAGGTTGGGACTTCCCTCCATCCTGGCCCTGTTCCTGCTCCTTCTACAATCAGCAATAAGAAGTCCATCCTCAATCAGAATTTTGACCTCTCCTTTGGTACCTGAGTGAGGTCCGTCCCCTCTCTGTGCACATACCTGATAGGCACTCTCAGATGGGACTTCAGGAAAAGCAGGGGAGGAGCCCAGGCCCTGTAGAGGAGGAAACAACAGCTAGTAAAAGCCTCCAAAAGCCAGAGTTAGAAAGAAATTTAGAACAGAGAATACTTGATTTAGATGGAAACTTATGACATATCACAATCAGAAAGAATCTTAGAGATGTTATGGTCATGGATACCCTGAGTTAGAAGGGACCTCAGAGAAGATCTAATCTGACTCAGACCCTAACAGCAAGGTCGTCTACAACTCATATGACAAGTGGTTATCCAGCCTTTCTTGGAGACTCCCAGTGTGGAGGAAGTCATCATGTCCCAGGTAGCTCATTCTACCTGCATCCATTCAAGAAACACTTATTTAGCACTGTCTATATACCAGACATTGTGCCAAAAATCCTAGGAAGGCTCATTCTTTCCCTGCCTGGAATTCCTGCTATAAAAAACCCTTTCTGTCCTGAATGGTGGTCTCCTCAGCAGCTGCCCACCAGCCAAGCTCTAGGCTCTAGCCATGAGTCACTTCCTTCCCAGAATGTTCCTCACCTCTGCCCATGATTGATCCACAAAACAAGCCCCTCAGACTCACATGACTCTTCCAGTCCTGGAACTCCCAGCCTGGGTACCTCCACCCTAAAGCTCCCTTCTTTCCTGCTTTCCAGTTCTGGAACTGTGGTTCACATCAACTCTGGCCTGACTTCTGATTCCATTTACCATCCCTGTAATTTCCCAAAGCAAAGTGTCCCTATCTGAAGACCATTTCTCAATATGTGGAATCTCCTGCAATTTAACATAATTTCATTGTGGATAATGAGCACTTTGACATGTATTAGTAAAGTCTTCACTCAGCAGAATGTTTCTCACACAGTAACCACTGAATATGATATGGATACAAATCATTCACTGAATGAATGATTTTTTTTTATTGATTCATTCCTTTATTCATGGGACGAACAGAGAAGAAAGAGGTAGTCTTGCACTCAAGGAGATAATAATCTATTGGGATGAAACCATTAGTATAGAGACAATCAAATACCACACATATAAAGAAGGATGACCAAAGGGAGGGCATGAGCAATAGGAAGGAGCAAGGCGGGCTTCTGTTGGGGTTGGCAATTGAGCTGAACTATGCAGGAGGGTGAGGATTCTGAGAAGGAGGTGAGTAGGGAGCACCCTTCAGGCATGGAAGATAGCCTGAACAGAGGCCCAGAGAGGTTAGGTGCAAGGTGCTGTCCTTGAAACAATAGAGGAGCTGATTATATTGAACCTTTGAGTGGAGGAAGGACAATAAAAGTGTTATAAACTTGGGAACATTGACCTTAGATCCATCCAAGGAGCAGGGAGGTAATGAGTAAAGACTTGATCTGGAAGTCAGAAGGAGCAGATTTCAGGTCTGGCCTCTGACACAAACTGGTCTTAAGAACCTGGGCAAGTCCCTTAAGGTCTCAGTGGCTAGCAGGTCTCTCAGACTAGGCTGCCTATTAACATTGAGAATGGGTGTTCCCCCACACCAATGACATCAGCAAGTGGATCTAAACAAACAAACCAAGGGTGGTTATGATTTATTTTCTTAGCAATAGGAAGCCACTGAGCCCTCTTGATTCAGGAAGGGACTTGGTCAAACCTCTGCCTTAGGTATATGTTTTCCAGCTGTGAGAAGGAGAGGGGAGATATTGGAGCTTGGGACACCAATGTGGAAGCTGCTGTAATAGTTCAGGGCTGAGTTGATGATGTCTTGAACTAGAGTATTGTTATGTTTGAAAGGAAAGGTGGGGGTGGTGGGGGAAAGAACACTTGTCATCTCATTTCTGGGAAGATTTCCTGACTTCAAACCTCAATTGACCTCTCCAAATTCCTTTCCTTGCTCCCTATTTTGCCTTGTAGGGCCAAGGAAGGTCAATCTAATCCCTCCATCACATCTCATGCCTCCAAAAATAGTTATCAGGTCCCCATCTACCAACACATCCCCTCCCATAGTCTTCTCTTCTCCAGACTGGTCCCCAATCAGATCTCTTCACAATGCCAGAAAATGTTTACCCTTCTTTTTACCCTCCTTCAGATACTCCATGGCTCATCAGGGTGCTCTAGTAATCCTGCAACCTTTCGGGCACATTAAAAGCCAGGAAGAATCTCCAGATCAGCACAAAGGGTCCCCTTCCCACTCCCTGACAGACACCCCAAAGTCCTGGATGTGTGTGAATGAGACCTTCTGTCCCTACCTGTGCAGACAGAGCTGAGTCTTTTAGGTGAACAATGTTTTCATACAGGATGGTGTCCTCACCTGCAGGGAGAGAAACCCAGACAGAAGATTTCATTGGCATACCCTGAGCCTGAATTCCATGAGGGACTGACTCTTTCCAGCCTTACTCACTCTCCAAACAGATGAAGAGGAAATTCCTTCCTCCCCATCTCCCTCACAGAGAATCAGTCAATAAATTTTCATTTAGTACCTATTATGTGGCAGGTGCTGTGCTAAGCATAGGATATACAAAGAAAAGCAGAAGACAATCCCTGCCCTCAAGGAGATTAGAGTCTAAAGGATGTGATGACTTACAAACTGTGTACAAGCAAGATATAGACAGAATAAATTGGAGAGATAATCAAGAGAGGGAAGACACTAGAATTAAGGGGAATGAGGAAATTCTTCTTATGGATGGCATGATATTAGCTGGCACTCTAAGGAAGCCAAAAGGGAGAACTTCCAGGCATGGGGACAGCCTGAGAAAATGTCCAGTGAAGGAATTCCAAGGTCTCTTTCATCTAGGGTTCTGAGGTTCTAAGATTTCATGATGGGATGCACACATTCAGATTTGTTAAAACTTCCAGGTCTTTGGTTCTAAGAGCCAGACTTCTTGATTCTGATTCTAGATGGGCCCTGTCTTATCAGCTCCACTCATCTCTGAATCTGTCTTGATGGAAAGAACAAAGAAGCTCCAGGAGAATACCAGCTCAATGAGAGCAAGGTAGGTGTCATTTTGATCACAAAGCCTGGCTCTGGTGACTCATCAAGGCAAGTAGGTGACCCAGAGGTTGCAAAGCCTCTGCCCCTAGGATGGTAGCTCTGGAGAGTTGCTCTATTGTGGAAGGGCTTTTATCACTTAGTATAGAGAGACTTACACTCAGTAAATTGGCCATTTGTAGATGAGTTCTTTGGCTGCAGAAGCCCATGGTGAAAACAAAACAATCCACAATGACTCTAATCTTGTGCTTAAAAGCCACCTTGCCTTTAAGTAGTGATTTAGAAGCATAGATATTGAGGTGGAAGTGACCATGAAGGCCAGCTACTCCAGCCCTCTCTCTATATATGAAGAAATTGTGGCATAGGGATATTCCCCCAGGGTCATACAGGTGTTAAGTATAGGGTCAGAATGTGAGCAGAGGAGTAGAAAAGGAAGTGGAGAGTGTTGAGTGTCACCATCCCTAGGCCCTGCCAAAGAACAACTTAACTCTTACTTCTCTAAATATGAGGGGTTTTGACAGTGCTTAGGTGTAATAGCAATTTAGATTTGAAGATCTTTCCCACCCATTAATAGGCCATGTGACCTGCTTACATCACAGGAAGCCTAAGTCACATGTGGTGGGAGGAGCTTGCTGAGAGGAAAAGGAAGTTGTGTCACAGGAAATGCCGAGAAATAGCTGTTATGGCTGTTAATGGCTGTAGTGATAGCTGAGCAGACTGTGATAGCTGTACTGTGAGCTTGTTTTTGGTAAGACCCCAGCAGGGAGTCAGAGAGGTTTTGGGATGATGAGGCTTCATGTTGTGATATTGTGTTTTAAGTTCCTTGCTGTTATGATAAAGTGGGTTAACTGATTGTGGGAGCTGAACATTTGGTTATGGGATATGGTTCTCTGGTGTCTGAATAAATGTTTTACTTCTTCTACCTTCTATAAGGAGAGTCTCTCATACTTTGCGATACAGAACTACATAGGCATATTCACGATTATCACTGATGTTGTATTTATTGACTTACTGATACAGAAGGGTATATGTTAATAAATACTGTTTAAAATGAATCAAATGGAGGACTCTTGTCAGAATTTAATTGTATGAGGTTTTGTGGTCTTCCTATTAAAGAGGAGCAAAGGGAGTTGGCTCTCATTAGAAGGGCAGCTCCTTGAAGTAAAGAAAGGAGACTATAGTTGGAACCATATCTCCCAAGGCCATCATTAGGTCCTAGTTTCATTGGTTGCTGCTTTCACTTACCGTGTTTGAGTGCTGAAGGGTTCTTCTCTGAAAGGTGGTCTTTGCTGGCCCTTAAGAAAGAACAAACATGTGGGACTGACATTCTCAAGTTAAGTATAAGATTTCCCCAAGGTGGAAGGGACCATTGGAGCAGAGTCAAGGCTTGTCTTTGGTTACCCTCAGTCTTTATGCCTTATCCCTAAATACAACCTCCTGACTGTTAGTTTCTTCATCAGTAGGTAGTATTAGTCTCCTACTCAGCTTGTCCATGCAGTCTGTATCTGCCTCAGTGTAGTAACTTATCTCCTTTCTTTCTTCAGCCCCTTCCATTCTTTCTCTCTGTTTCTTCTTGGACTTCAGTCCATTTGTTTGAGGACCTAAGCAAAATGATTTGATCTAGTCTCCACCCCAGTGGGGAAATGAACACTTGTTTCCAAGAGGCAATGAAGTGTAAGGAATGAGAGATGGTGAAAGCCCAGGGAAAGAAGCTACCCAAGGGAATTAATACTGAAAAGTAGGAACTCGGGGTGGGAGGTAGATTAAGTATAAAAGGGCATAGAGGGTACAGAAGACCATGCTGGTATGTTCCCCGCATTCAGGGAGACAGAGTAGGAGGAAGGACAATCATATGAAGCATTATTTTACCTTCCAGTCTTTCTGTAGAACAGGAAATAGATGAGGGTACCAATGAGAGCCATGCCAACTAGGACTCCAATCACAGTACCAGCCATGGCCCCTCCAGAGAGTGAGGAGCCATTATATTCTGTTGTGGAAAGAGTAGAGAAAAAAAAAAAACTTGAGTATTTTGAGCCTTGTGCACAGTGCCTGAAACTCTGGAAATACTTAATAAATGCTGGTTGATCAATGAGCCTGGGAATCTCCTTGCCAAGATCACATTGCAGGATGTCTGGAAAATATTTGGAAACACCCGAACTTTAGGCAAGCACATTGAACTCTACATGTACAGTTTCTGAACGCATGATTTCCTCCCTACATTGTGCCCACTGTCCTTCTACCCACCTCCCAGTCACCTAGGTTCAAACTGGAAAACATTTTTGACCTTCTCTCTTTTTCAACCCTCACATTATTGTGATATTTTTCCTAAAGTTATGTTTTTTGTGTCGATTCTACTTGGATAGTATTTCTCACACCTACCCCCTCCTCTCAACTTCTATTCCAGACCCTCTCATCTCTTGTCTTCCAGATCATGGCAACAGTTTTCTGATCACTGTTTCTGTTTCTGGTCTCTCACTTCTTTAATTCATCCTTTATACCACTGTCTAAATATAATCTTCCTTAAATACTATCCTGATGGTATCATTTTTCTCCTCAAAAACCCATATATGAATGTCTCTCATGTTTATCCTTGAAAGGCAATGCACTGGAACAGAAAGAGCTTGGGGTTTGGAATCTGGAGATCCAAATTCAAATCCTGGCCCTGTCACTTGCTCACTGTGGGATCTTGGCCAGGTTCTTTCTCTTCTCTGGACATCAGTTTTCCGATCAATAAAATAATGCAGTGTACACTAGGTGATCTATCTGTCATACTCATCTTATCTTTATGTCCTGTGAGCTTACCCTTCTTCCCCTCCCCACTACCCTGGCCAAATTCAAGCCCTCATCATTTTCCATCTGAATTTTTTTCAATGGCCATCGCACTGGTACTTCTGCCACTAGTTTCTCTTCAAATTTGTTTCCTTTACCTTTGTATTTCAAGTGCTCTGTGTATTGTCAGTGAGGAAAACTATTACCTTCTGCTAGAGGATGGGCTAAGGTTTGGTCATGGAAATGGGATCACTTAAGCTAGACAAAAGGAGAAATGACAAATAGTCCTTGATCAGCCATTTCTTTAGAATTAAATTTATAATTTAGTTGATCATCTTCAACTTTTTCTCCCAAGGTTCTTTATTATGGATAATTTTATGATATTGTGATCAGTATAAGACATATATAATATTTCTCTTTTTGTGTTTGTTTGTGAGGTTTTTATGCCTTAATGCGTGGTCAGGTTTTGTAAAAGTGCCATGCCCAACTGAGAAATAAGTATTTTCTTTCCTATTCCTAGTCTATGATCACAAGAGATCTATTACATTAGCTTTTTCTTTAAGTATTTAGATATTATATGACTTGGTATAAATTCATTGTTGTATTAGTATAATAACTCATTGTCTATGTTACCTTTTGGCATAATTCAGTTTCCCTGCTTAATTTTTTAAAAAAATAAAGTCCATTTTTGCTGTTCGCTGTCTTAGATCATGATTACTACTGTCATTTTTAAAGGTTAGCTGAAGCATAATAGATTTTCCTCTAGATCTTTAATTTTAACTCTGCTAAATTTTGCCTGATCCTTACTGTGACTCCTTGGTACTTGAATACTTCCTTTTTAGACATTTATAGCATTTTTCTTCAACCAGGAAGCTCTGGATTTGGGCTATGATGTTCCTGAGAGTTTTATTTGAGATTTTTTTCAGAAGGACAATTTTTTTTCTATTTTCACTTTGCTTTCTTGTTCTCAAACTTCTGGACAGTTTTCTTTCATAATTTCTTGAAATGTAATGAGCAAACAATTTTTTTGGTGAGGTCTTTTAGATTTTTCCTAAATCTATTTTCCAGGTACTTTTTTTGCTTTGAAATACCTTATATTTTCTTCTTCTCCTTCTCCTTCTCCTCCTCCTTCTTCCTTGTCTTTTTCATATTTGGACTTTGTTTTAATATTTCTTGTTCTTTCATGGGTTCATTAATTTATGTTTGGTTCATTCTAATTTTTAGGGAGTCTGAGCCTAAAGAAACCATCTCCTTGTGGCCAAACTTGGCACTGACTGCTCACTTGGCAAAGACCAGTCTTTTGATGATGGACACACTGGCCTCATGGGGGTCTCTCCTGCCATACCTTGCATATGAGAACCCAGGGTCACCTTTCTGCCTCAATGAGACATTGAAAGTAAGCTTTATGACTGGGGTCTTGTCTATGTCCATATTAACATGAGGTACCCAGAACTGAGCATAGTATCTGTTCTAGGGGAGGCCAATCCCCACCTCCAGAGCACAGAAAGACCTCTGCTTCCCTGGCTGCAGACAGCATGCTTCTATTACTGAAACCTGAGATCAAATTAGCTTTTAGTGCAACCGATCCCTGAATCTTTTCCACACCAACTGTTGTCAGGCCTTGTTATCCCAACTTTTGTATTTAGTGAATCCCAGTGCATCTCAAGATTTGGAAGAGAGAGAGGGTCATTTAACCCAATCCGGTCTAGTCTTTGGAGACCTCTACTGAAGAGAAGCCTTCTATCTGTTATGGCCATTGATGGTTTGGACTGCTCTAATCGTTAGAAGGTTTGCTCTGACGATTAGCCTGATTCTATCTCTCTGCACCCTTGCTTTTTAGCTCTTAGTTCTTTTCTCTGGGGTCAAGTAAAACAAGACAATTCCCTTTTTCTGCTTGATGATAGCTACAAAAAGACTTGGAGACAGAACCATGGGATTTTGGAGTTGACAGGACTTTGGTGACCATCAAGGTGACTATTTCACCTGAAACAATCTTTAGTACATTCTACCTGGGAGATGATCTCCAGCCCCCAAAGAGGAAGAAAGGAAAAATGGGGAAGAGAAGAAGCATTTGTTAAGTGACTACTGTGTGTGCTAAGTGCTTTATAGATACAATCTCATTTGTACTTACCAACTCTTGAGGAAACCATTCTACATTGGGACAGCTCTGGCTATTAGGGAGTTTTCCACTGAAGCCCAGAATGTCCAGTTGTATGGGACCTTTGAGGCCATTGTGCCCTGTCTCCATTTGCCTCTGTGTTTTCCCGTCTCTGCCCTCTGAGGCCAGATGGAACATGTCTAATTCCCCTTCCCCAGAACAGTCCAGCAAATTGCTATCATATGTCTCCCCCAAGCCTTCTCTTCCCCAGGCTAACCTAAGTTCCCCCAGCTGACCTACCAATCATATGGACAGCAGACCCTTCACCAACCTGGCTATTTTCCTCTGGACACTCTCTAGTGTCTCAATGTATTTTGTAAACTGTGTTGTCTAGCACCAAATATAATACTCTGAGTGCCATTTTATCTACTTATTCTTAGAAGTGAACATGCTTTAATTGCATTAGGTTTTTTGGCTGTCTTATCACCCTATTGACTCAAGTATTAAGCTTGAGGTCCACTTAGACATCCCTCCCAAGATCTTTTTTTCAGATGAATTGCTGTCTCACCATTGGATTCTGGGTTTCTGTGATGATCCTATCTTTCATGGGAGCTCAGCCTTTTTTAGGCAATCTAATATTGTATTCAAAAGTCAGGTATCCTGTCTGCCCCCAATCTCCTCTTCTCTAAGTCAAACATCCTTACTTACTTTAATTGTTTTTCCTATGGTTTGGTGACCAGTAATTTCCCCATCTGGACCCATGCTCATTTGTGCTTTGGACTTTTTGAACCCAAGGGCAGGACTTGACATTGATTTCCAATAATTTTCATCTAATCACTTTTCATTCACTGGGCCAGCTTGTTGAGATACTCTGGGTCCTAATTGGTCCATTTATATAATCACCTTCCTTTCAGCTTTTTCTTCTTTCTCAAATTTCAAAATTATGCTTTCAGTCCATATAATTATTACATAGATCCTTACATATTTTCTCATTTGACCCAAGTTAGTGATAAGAACATCTACCAGGACAAGGTCAAGAATAGAAGTCTCAGAAAATTTGTATGAACCGATGGAAAATTAAGTGAATAGAAACAAGAGAATAATTTATACCATAACTACAACACTATAAAGGCCAAGTATTTTGAAATAATTAAGACTCTAATCAATGCAGTGACCAAACAGGATCCTCAAAGATACAGAATGAAATAAGCTCCTTACTTCCTACCACAGTGCTGATGAACTCAGAGTATATATTAGTAGAGATATTTGGGGGGTATAGCCAATATGGGAATTAGTTTTGCTTGATTGCCCATATTTAGGGGTGGGCAAGAAGTAGGAATGAGAGAAAATAGATTTGGGTTAATTGAAAAAAATTAAGAAAAAGGCAAATTTAAGCCACAAGCATCAAATGTACACCTGCAATACTCTCAAATGCAGTGAGAACCAGATTAAAATCTAATTGGGAAATATTTAACAAGACAAATAAAATATAATAACACAATTTTAAAAGTAAGTTAATATGTGGGCCTTAGGATCCTTCTGTACAGATTTAGGCTGAGAAGAGTCATCACTCCTCTAAGGCACATCCTGCTACAGTCTGACTTTCCTAAGGTCAAATCCCCAGCTCACAATTCTACCTCTTTCTCCTGCTCTCCATTCCACCTGTCCTACAGTCAGGGGCAAGAAGTTATGGGTTTGTAACAACAAAACTCCATGAATTTTGCCAGAGCTCTTAACAGGGCTGAGAAAGAAAAGGAAACTGAGTCCACAGATGATCTCTCTAGGGTCCTGCTGCATACCAGGGTGAATGGGAATGCAGAGGGTCTGTCATCTGTACACATGAGTGAGACACAATATCTACCCAGAAGCCACTGTCTACAGAACATGTGTGGAGTGCTGGGTGAGCTACCAGAACAGGGAACTGAGGCACTTGATGCTAAGGCTATTTGACCCTTTATCTGGACAAGAGCTCCGTATCAGGCAGGTCTCTGTGAGACATTTCATGTCACAAAGAAGGAACACATGGATGCAGAGGTGCATCTCTGAGTATAAAAGGAGACACAGTTCCCATTCCCATCTCCTGAATTTCCCTGCAGAAGGGGATCAGAGCCAGCCCCATTACATAATCAGAGCTTACATTCCAACCAAGACCCCCATGTGGGTCCATAGCAACAAGTGAGATGGACTGAAGGAAAGACCAGAGGGTCCAGGGCAGTCATTGAAGCCGTGGCCCTAGAATTTGGGGGAGAAAAAGCGTGTGTGTCTCTGGGACAGAAGTGAATGAGAATGAGAAAAATAACAGCTCACATGCTTTTTGTACCTAAAATATAAAAAGAACTTTCTCCACACAGAATCCTGTGCTATGGGCAATGAAGGATTATCCAGTCTTCCGGACAAAGACACTCAGGCTCAGAAAGGAGGAGAGACACCTAGGGGTGCATAGGTAGATGATACAGCCAGGTCTCTAGCCCAGGTTTCATGATTCTGAGCTCAGAGCTTCTTCTACCACAACACATAGTGCCATGGGATCTGGGCGGGGGAGACAGAATGCCACTAATCTTTGTTTCTTTCATACCAGGAAAAGGGAGAGCCCAACACAAAGCTGAGGGCCAGTCCAGCTACTCACCCAAGATTGTGACACTGATGTCTTTGCTGCTAGACAGGCCAGTGATTGAGTTAGATGCATTACAAGTATAGGTTCCAGTGTCATTCAGATTCACATTAGGAATAGAGAGCTGGGATGTGGACACCATTTCCATTCCACTGAAAAGCCAAGTGTACTGGGCAGGTGGGTTAGAGTCAGCAGAGCAGGACAACTCAAGAGTTGCCCCTACAGGGTAATGAGTGTCTGTGGGGACAATCATGGGAGTATCCGGGCCATCTGGAGCAAAGAGAATGAGTCCATATTGAGATAAAGGTAGAAGAAGGGGAATTTCCTGTTCTGTAACCCATTACTGGGGACCATTGTGTCTCCCTGACCCTCTTCTGAACTGGAAAATTCACAGCTCATCCTCCACTTTACAGGTTTGGACCTGAGATCTCTGAACTTGGAAGGTCTTAAGGCCTTCCCTAGCTCAACACCATGGCTGGCTCTGCTCCATCATAGATGGGAAAGCATGGCATGGCCAGTAGGGGTCCCCTAAAATCAAAAGAGATGGGAACCTCAGAGATCTGATCTTCAGCCCTCAGGGAAGTGACTGAATTAGCCTGACCTCTGGGAACAACACTATCAGGCTATAAGCATGCACCACATAGAAAGAGAATTTACTCACAGGCAAAATTCAGTGTGAATGGGTCACTCCTAGTCACATCAACTGGGTTCCGGATTTCACATTGATAAGGTCCTTGGTTTTCCCTTGTGGCCTTGGTTATAGTGACTGTCCTGTTATCCAGGGACAGCAGTATCCTGTCATCAGCTGGGGAGCCTTGGTTTATGAACCAAACCAGGTATGTGACATCTTGACTCTCAGACTGGCATGTTAAGGAGACAGTGTCCTTGTTCTCCACTGGGGCCATGTTGGTGCTGCTGATGGTAGGTTTGGATAGTGGCCCTGTGCACAAAATAGACACAAAATGACCATTTGGTCCCTTTTCTTACCCTTCCAACCAAGCATCTGCTTTAGAAGTAGCCTCCCTAAGATCCCAGCAAGATCAGAGGCCTGGAAGATGAGGCCAAGAATCTGTGATTTCATTGGCATGGACTTTGCTTTCTCTGATGCAGGTCACAGCTCCTCCAGTCCTTAGGAGAAAGTTCATCTTAAACTTTCTTGCTGTGGCTGACAATCACATTCATCTGGGTTCCAAGCCCCTGGTGTTGAATCTTTTCAGGTTAAGGCAGGCTGGTGCAGGGATGACAGATTCCTATGTCCGTTGCCCAGGCTGTACTTGAGGCCTTTCTAACTTAGCAGGACCTGGGAGACTTCAAGAAGCCAGGGGCATCTTCACACCTTGATGAGGATATTGCTGAGGGTCAGAGGACAGGCTAGAGACATTACCTTAACTCCAAAGGAAAAAAATAGGAAAGGCAGAGATTGGGAATAGATCAGTTAGCAGTAACAGGCAGAAGGAAGCATCCTGGGCTGGGAGTCAAGAGACTCGCTTCTAATCTAGGGGTTTCTAAGCCATAATAGCATCCCCTGTGCCTAGGACTGTGTCTTGCCCATTGATACAGTTCATCCACATTTATAGAATACTCTTGAATTCCCTGCTTTGGGCTCTCCCCTTTCCTCAGGCGTTTTCTCCTACAACATTAGAATGTCGAAGGTGATCTTCTTCAAGGTCCCCTCAGGCTCAGATATGCTGTTGTTAAACTAGGAAGCTGCACCTTTACAACCCAATGAGGGCCCAGATACCAGCCTTTTCTTGTCTGTGGTCTCTCTGGAGTTGGTAGATCAGCCTGGCCACTGAGAAAGGTGTGTGTCCAAGAGTGAGCTCTGTGGCAAATTCAGCAGGCTCACCAGACTCCCTCCTTGGGTTGTCCTTCCTCAGCTGTCTAAGGATTGATTTCCAAAGAGGAGTAAGCTTGAAATATTTGTGATTTTCTGACCTTCTTTCTCTCTGTTTTTGGTAGAGTTCCCACTGCCTCCCTTGGTCCCTGTTCAGAGGTTTAAGGTGAGGAAGAATATATCTTATCTCTTGCAAAGATACTGGGAGAGCCTTGTATCCATTAGGGCCGAGTGGGATTGGACAAGAAGGTGACAAGGCTGAGGTCAGCTGGCCATTTCTGAGGTGTGGTGAGGACCTGCAGGGCAGTGAGCATGCTCCTGGGAAAAAAGGCCATGGTACCTTGGCAGCACCAATGGCTCTTATGCCTGGCATGACAAAGACATAGAAAGACCTGAGTTCAAATCCTGACTCAGCTACATAACTTACTAGCAAGTCATTTAACCCATTTGTACCTTAGGTTCCTCACCTGTAAAATGGGGATAATAATGCCCACCTCCCAGTTGTTGGGAGGATCAAATGACATCCTCTCTATAAAGCTCTTTGTAAGACATAAAGTGTTGCACAGACGTGAGCATTTATGTTTTAATATGGTGCCAGGTCCAAGTAAGTGGGCTTGACTGGAGGGAGATGGGGATAGAGCAAGGCTTTAAGGTCATGGTCTCTCCTAGTGCCTTTAGTAGGTATGATAGGAGCAGGAGAATGGGTCATGGAGAGAGACAAGCAGGACACAGGCTACCTTTACACATGGGACTTAGAGGGTCTTGGGTTCAAATGCTGGCTCTGCCACTTCCTACCTGTGTGACCTTGGCCAAGTTTCTTCCTCTCTCTAGGCCTCAGTTTACTCATATGTAAAATGAGACGGTTGCACTAAAAGATATGTGAGGTCCTCTTCCAGGGCTAAATTGAAGATTCTATCTCCCCTGTGTGGATGGTTTCTCTACCTTCTTTGTGCCCCTCCAATGCACCCCTCACACCACTGTGAAAACAATCAGAAGTGTGTGTGTGTGTGTGTGTGTGTGTGTGTGTGTGTGTGTTTGTGTGTGTGTGTGGATTTGGTCATGTCACTCCTTATGAGATGTGCCCTGTGCTCTGCCACCTCCCAGCCTTGGCCCATGATTCATAGTGTTATAGGGTAACAGATTCAGAGCTGGCAGGGACCTCAGAGACCATCAGGACCGCTGGCTCTTCACCTTCCTTTTCTCATGGGTCCTTTGGGCAGTCAGTATAGGGATCCATTCTGACTATGGATGCATCACAGAGTCATGGTTTTCACTTCACAGAAAGTAATACAAAGGATCATAAAGACAAACAAAAATTAGTAAAAAAGAAAGATATAGTTTTTAGCCACTCAGGTTTAGGGATGCCCTGAAATCTAAGAATCCCGATCTAGGTCAATGCCTTTGTTGTTTGAGGAGAAGACTAAGGCCAGGTGTTGTGCCTTGTCTTTGACCAAACAGACAGCAGTTAGCAGAGCTGGATTTGAACTGAGGGCCCCTGACTCCAAGGTCAAACCTCTTTCTCCTCTAGGAAGTTGTTCAAGGCTCAGATTTTCAATGACCAGCCCATTGCTACAGAAGTCAGTAGTGTTAGAGAAGGGTCCTGATCTTGGGTGTTCCTGTGACTGAATGCATTATTCTTTCAATATATGACAGTATCTTATGTCTTGCACATGATGAAATGAAAGAAGCTTGGTGTTTTTTAAAAAAGTAGTTCTAGAGATATTCAAGGAATAAAGCACAGTCCCCTGTAACTCAGGGCTAAACTAGATGGTCTCTAAGGCTCCTTCCAGCTCTAGGGCCTCTCCTTGGCCAAAGGGCCAGCTCTGACAAGCCCAAGAGAAGCTCCATGTTAGATCAGAGGAAGAACGGCAGATGGTGGTCTGAGACTCCTCTGGGATTCTTTGCTTCTGGGCCTCAGAAGTCATCTTGGCCAACTGAGGCCTGATGAGGGATCCCCATTCAAACATCCCTTGGTCATCTAGTCTCTGCTTGAAGATTCCCAGTGCTGGGGAGGTCACTCTCTCCTGAGGTAACCCTCCATGGTAGGAAGCATCTGGGGCACACCATGGATGGAATGTTAGACATGGAGGTCAGGAAGGCCTGAAATTGAATCCTGCCCCAGCTACTGACTAGCTCTGTGATTCTGGCCAAGTCACTCAATCTCTCTCAGGATCATTCTCCTCATTTATATAGATAGCACTAACATTGCAAGGTCTTTGAGAGAATCCAATGAAATATGATACATCAAGCACTTTGCACACCTCCGGGCACTATAGAAATGGTAGCTTTTCTTACCCATTCCGCAACTGGGAATCTCTCTTTGTTGGGAAAGTCACCCGAGTTGGGAGCCCCAGATGGCCTCTTTGCTCCCCACATTGAATTTCTCTTCTCTTCCTCCAACTGAGACCTCAGCAGGAGCTGTGACCCTTTGTCCCAGCCTGTCCCTTTAGAGAAGCCTGGGCCCCTCTGTCTTGGCCTTTCCTCTAGAACATGGAGGAAATACAAGTGTCCTCCCAGCACTGGGAGCCTCAGGATGATCAGGCATCCAGGTGGTCCCAGGCACCAAGGCAGCCAGGCTTCTAGCTCTGGGGGAGTGGGGAGTCTGGACTTGAGCTCTGCTGGGTCTAGATGGGAAGGGGGTGTCAGTGACTGTCTGCTTTCCAAACAAGGCACCTCCTGCCTCATGGACTTTTAACAATCTTGGGGCAGATGAAGTTCATGTTGCCTGCCTCAGGCACAACTGGATGGGGCCAGGTGCCCCCTTCTGAGCTCTCAGTGCACACTCCTAGTTTCACAGTATGGCCTCAGAAAGCTGGGAGGAGGAAGAAAATTAGCCCCCAAATACTAACAGCTCCCTCCCAACCACCTTTATCTCCCAAGGATTCCTAGGTTCACAGCTTCTCTACAAGACTCTGTCTAGGCTTGGGGACAAGATAAGAGATAATGAATCAGCATCAAGCTGACCCCCCTCCTCCAGCACCTTCTTTGTCCCCTCAGAGTCCCTCCTTCCTAGAGTTAATTAGGAGCCTCTAAGGGTCTCTGAGCTTAGCCACCCTCCCTATCCTTGGGATGTAGGCCTTGGGAACAAAGCTAGGATGACAAAGGATCCTTGGTCAAGTCAGTCTACCTTGGCCCTTCCTGGACTGGGCCTCCAGGTACTCCCTGGGGCTAATCTCTCCTAGACTGCTCCTGGTGCTGCCAGGAGTCTTGTTCTGCATTCTTACTGCTCCCTGGGCTTAAGGGAGGGCTCTGAGCCCAGACTGAGGGAGGATACTGGAGGGATGGTGTGGCCCATGGGAAGGGCAGCACTTACCATACACAGCTAAATGCACTCGTGCTGTTGCTATCAGGGCACTTGAGGAATTAAGAAATAGTACAAGGTAGTCATCAGTGTCACTGAGGGTGAGGTCAGGGATGAGCAGGGAGCCATTGGAGAACACCTTCAGCCGGCTTTGTGGTGGTGTCTGCTCTCCAGTAGCAACACTGTAGAAAACAATCTGGTCGTAGGGGTCATTTGTCCTTCTGTACCAGGTATAGCTGGGAGGCTGCTCAGAGGACCCCAGGATGTCCAAGATGACACTGCTGCCCACTGTCCCATAGGGAGGTTTTGGCACAATACTGATGGAATCGCTTTGAACAGATGTTGGCTGGATCCAGCTGCTGATAATGGAGGCTGAGAGGGGAGGAAGGAGGCAGAGATCAGCAGGGTCCCCCTGCCCTCCTGAGGGGCCCGGGTCACTGAGATGTCCCCAAATAAAGGGAAGGGATTGCTAAGCCTGCCCCAGGTACTGCTGGGGGCTCAATGGGAGTGTGTTTGAAGGGGATTCATGTGCCTCTGCATCAATATATCAATCCCAGTTTCTAAGAGTTTAGTCTGTAACATATTTTAAGCTCCTTCCATAGACTGGATTCATAAAGGACCTGTCAGTGTGAATGCAAGACACTGAAGGGAGAAATGAATCGCTAAAGTATTACGACTGAAGATAGAAATCAGATCTTAGGTCTGGATAGAACCTAGAGATGACTGAGTCAAACACCCTCAATTACAGATGAGGAAATTGAGGCCTGTATAATATAATTAATATGACCAGTATTAACTAGGAAATAGCAGGAGCAGCATTTGAACCCAGCTTTTCAGGCCCAAACCCAGGGAGGGCCTTTCCAACTAAATGATGGGTGCATTTTAAGGCTGACAAAGTTTACTTGCTGAAGAGCCCTAGGGAGAAGGTAAACAAAGGCTAAGAAGGGTAAGTGAGCTGTCCGTGGTCACACAGATAGCAGACATCAGAGCTGAGATCCACACACAGGTCTCCTCTGACTGTAAAGAATAACTTAGCCTCTTCAGAGATTGCTTAGCTCAAGAACGGGATGTTGCCCTGATAACCTTGAGCTGGTACTTCCCCTCTGCCCCTGGCTCAGGTCAGACACCCTGGCCAAGTCTACAGAGACTGTCTCTGGGATAGACTCCCTGAGACTGGTCTCCTTCCTTCTGGTGCTTGTGTTGATTGACCTGTCTTTGTCTGGGCTAGAATTTCCCCAAGCTCCTCCTACTCCCCCAGGCTCCAGCAGAGCTGGTGTCTCACCTGTGATCAGAATCCCTTTCCAGAGGCTGCTTCCACTGTGGGGAGTTTGTGAGGGGCTCTCCATCAGTCTATGCTCTCCACTGCGTGTGACCACCTGTCTCCTTGCTAGGAATCTCTGCCTTCCCCTCCTGAGCTGTGTCTTCCCTTTACAGAGCCCAAGTGCAGACCCTGGAGGTGTTCTTGCTGGGGTCCAGACTCAAGGCTGTCCCTGCATGCAGCCCAGGTCTGCCTCTGATCAGTCTCCTTCTCTTTCAGTAGAGGACTGAGGTCTCTCTCTTCAGGGCTGGAGCTTTTCTATCAGCCAGGATCACATGGGCCCCACAGGGCAGGGACTTGGCCTCTGACTTTCTCCTCCCTCCCCTTTCTTCCTCTTTCCTCCCCTCCCAGCTGCTGTGGTTTCTTACCTCTCCCATGGAGCTTCTCCCCTGCACAAATACCTCCCACTGTCCATGGAGAAGTGCTTCTGTCCCCAAGGGGAACATGGTTCACTCAGTATTACCTACTATTGATTTCTCCTTCCACCTAACCTTCTTTCTTATTTCCCTCCCAGAGAGAATCTTTTGACCCCTAAATGAGCACAGAGAATGGTGGGCAGAGACAATGTACATGGATTCTTCTTCAGGGTTTCTAAGACCCAGACTGCTTAGCATCCTCTCTTACCAGAACAGGGGAGAGGACACTGGGATTTTCTCAAGTGTTTCACTGGGGCTTCTGTGAGGCTCCAACAGGGCTTGGAGGAAGGATAGGGGATAATGCAGACTAGAGTTGCCTATCCTGTAGTGTGAGTAAATAGGGGGCATATTTCTCTAACCTTTCCCCTATCTTCCCATCTGGGTGGCCCAGTTGACGGAAGGCTGGGTTTGGAGACAAGAAGATGGGCAATAGTCTTTGCTTCCCCAATTGGCAGGGGAAGGACTAGACCTGGACATTCCGCAGCCCCCAAACCAAAGAGAACCTGTCTAGGAAGAGATAGAAAGAATGGAGAAGCAGCAAGGAGGACTGGCCTTAGATTCAAAGGGAGATGGGGGAAGAGCTGTCAGCCTCTTCATGGGCTATCGTAAGAGAGGCCTTTGGGGCAGGCCTGGGCCACAGACAGGATGAATGAGAGAGAGAGCCTCAATGTGAAGGAGCTGAGGATGGGGAGAAGGATTCTCCTTCAGGCCAAAGATTTCAAAGAAGGACAAGAAGCTGAGAGCCCTGGGAGAAGACATGAAGCTTGAGGGTATTCAAAGAGAAATCTTAGGTCTGCTCTAATTATCCCTTCAGGCTCAGAAAGCTCTGTTCCTCTGCCTGGGATTCTCATTCCCACGTGTCTGATCTTTCCTAAGGTACAGAAAATGTCACCTTCCAGAGAAGAACCACTCAGCACCCAAGACAGTAAGGAAAGGCACTAACCAACACAAGCTTTAGCTAGCCAGGGCCTTAGGACATAGGGCTCCAACCAGAAGACTTCAATTTTTTTCTTTAAGGAGAAGGTATGAGCTATTTCTCCAATGAGGCCACCTCTCTTCTATTTTGTTTGTGAGGAAGATGACTGAGACTGATACCATACAGTGTCTCCAGTGCCCTTCACTGCATTCAATTTAAACAATATTTATTAGTATATACATTTATTAGGCACTGTCAAAACCCTCACACTTAGAGGATTCAGAATTGAGTGACTAATTGTGCATGGCCTAGAGATGGTGACCCTCGACACTCTCCACTTCATATTCCACTATTCTGCTCATTCTGACTCTGGGCTTCATGCCATAGGAAAACAGTTTTATGCCTCAGTTTCCTCTTCTGTAAAGAGAGAGGAGCAGATTAACTTGCCTCAGGAATCTCTTCCACCTTGGCATCCATGCTCCTATTATTACTACTGAAGCGTAAGGTGGCTTTTAAGGACAAGACAACTTGTTGTTTTTGTTGTTTTTGTTTTCTCCATGACCTGCCACGGGCAGGAACCCATTGCCAAAACCCATCACCAAACTATTGGTGGTGAGCCTACACATACTTGGTGCTGCCTTTCTCCAGAAATCAGATGAAGCCATTGAGGTGACTTTAGTAGATCCCTTCCAGAATGGGGGAAACTTCCAGGGCTGCCATCCCAGTTGTACAGCCTTTGACACCTCTGGGTCACGGCCATGCCTAGATGAGGCATCAGAGCCAGAGCTGTGATCCAAATGACACATGCCTTGTCTTCAATGAGCTTACATTCTCCTATAGCTTCTCTGTTCTCATCATCAAGGCAGACTCAAAGATGAGTGAAGGTGTTAAGATAGGGCCAATTTAGAGACAGACTCTAGAAGCCCAGGCTCCTAGAACCAAAGCCCCAGAAGCCTTAAAGCCCAGTGTCTGCAGAGCCCATCATGGAATCATAGCACCCCAGAACCTCAGACCCTGGTAAGAGACAGCCTGAAAGTGTCCACACTGAGCATTTTCTCTGTCTCTTCCTCTATCACAAATGCTTTCCCTCCTCATCTTCAGCTTCTGGTTTCTCTGGCTTCCTTCAGGTTCCAGTTAACATCATCCTTCCCCAAGAAGACTCTCTTGATCCATCTACTTCTAATGGCTTCCTTCTCTCGATTGTCTCCAGTTATCCTGTCTACATCTCATTTGTACAGAGTTCTTTGCAAGTGGTTTCAACCTTTAGAGTGCAAGCTCCTTGAAGGCAAAGACTTGTCTTTTGCTTTTCTTTGATCCCCATTTCTTAGAAGCACAGTACCTGAGGGGTTAAATGACCACTAGAGCTCCCTCACAAGACAAAGTGTCTGAAGGGAGGTATAAAGAAGGGTGCGCGACCTCTGGCATTTTGAAGAGACCAGGCTGGGGGGCAGCCTGCAGCAAAGAAGTCTTTTGGAGGGGATGTGGTGATAGGTGGGGACCTGATAAGGATCTTTGGAGGGAGGTTATGTGGGGGAGGGATTAGATTTACCTTCTTTGGCCCAGAGGGCCCAACTGGGAGCAAGGAATGCAATTTGTACAGGGGAAAATTAAATTGGAGCAGCCAGGTGTTACCATAGTGCACTGAGTGTTTGGCCCTAATTGGAAAGACAGCTTCCATGCATTCAAATCTGACCTCAGACACTTACCAGCTGTGTGACTTTGGGCAAGTCACTTAACCCTGGTTACCTCAGTTTCTTCATCTGTAAATGAACTGGAGAAGGAAATGGCAAACCACTCCAGTATTTTTGCCAAGAAAACCCCAAGTGGGGCCACAACAAGTCAGATGCAACTGAAATGGCTGAACATCAAACTTCAAACTTGTGGCATTTTAAAAAGTTGAAAAGACATAATTTCTGGGTAATTCTACTATTGTTCCATAAGAAATGATGAGCAGGCAGATTTCAGAAAAACCTGGGAAGACTTATATGTACTGATGCTGAATGAAATGAGCAGAACCAGGAGAACATCGCACCCAGTAACAGCAACATTGTGGGATGACAGACTTTGATAGACTTAGCTCTTCTCACCAATGCAATGATCTAAGTCAATTACAATAGACTAATGATGGAAAATGCTATTCATATCCAGAGAAAGAACTAAGAAGTCTGAATGCAGATGGAAGCATGCAATTTTCTCTTTTTTGTTGTTGTTATTTTTTTCCTTTCTCATGGTTTTTCCCTTTTTTCTGATTCTTCTTTCACAACATGACTAACGTGGAAATGTGTTTAATATGATTGTACATGTATAGCATGGCATCTTGGTGGTGGGGAGGGGGGAAATTTTAGAACTCAAAATCTTATAAAAGTGAATGTTGAAAACTAAAAACTAATTAAATAATCTTAAAAGATTAGTCAATATTTTTTTTTCTCTTGTCTTCTCTTAGAGTATAAATTTATCCTGGTATAAAATATATTACTAGAAATCAATAAAATAATTACATTCTGGAATCCCACATAGCTAGGGAATATGTAATAGTTCACTCAAACCCCTAGAAAAACAACACTGGCCAATTGCGGTAAACCTCCAAATTTATATACATGTATATACATATATATGTATGTGTGTGTATATACGTATATGTGTACATATACATATATACACATAATATATGTATGTACATGTATATACATGATATGTGTATGTGTACATATAACATATAAATACATACAGATATATGTCTGTATATGTGTCTGTATATGTGTATGTGTGTATTTTGTATTCACCTCTTAAAACAAAGTAAATCTTTGAGTGGAGTTTGTTAAGACTAAGTTGGTTCAAGATGCACATAACTTCCACAGGTGAACATCACAGCAAGAACTCCAAATAACTTAGTTAACAATCCATAATCTTCATAAGTGATAGACAAATAGATTTAGGTTAAACTTTCTCTTAAATATAGGTTAAATTTGAAGTTTAAGTTCTTAATTAAGTACTTAATTACAGAGCTTCAAAGCATTACAGAGCATGGTCAGCAGGGCTGAAAAAATCACCTAACAGCTTTCTAACCCATTTTAACCTTCTTTTAACAGTACAATTCTTAATCTAGATTATAAGAAAAGTTGCTTTTCTAACAACAGAACTGATAGTTTTCCAAATTACACAGCATAAGAAAATTTAGAAACATAACAATGCCATAAACAATATCATGTATTTGAAGCTCCAAACAAACCCATTACCAACCAAAATCATTATCACCTGAGGTGGCCTCAAGTCTGTTGAATGCATTTCCAAATTACCTTACCCAAAAAATCATTCATCTCATCACCATTAGAATTTTATGCTCATCACATCTAAAACTCCCTACAAAGTTATCAAGTATGACACAATTATATCTAATTAAAGAAATAATTAAAAACAATTAACAGTAATATAGCATTTGATGTATGCCAAGCGCTCTGTCATCATGTTACCCAAGGGCTACTTATTCCAGGCATTTCAAATCATGGACTCACAATTTCCAGTGAGTCTACTGCAAAAATGTTTTAAAAGTGGCAGTATATATTTGGTTTTATTCTACCACAATAATCATGTTTCCCTTGCCCAATCACATTCTACACCTTATTCCACCGTTTCTAATATTTCTCTCATCTGTCTTCCTCTCCTATGCTTCTCCAACTTTGGCCACAGTCAGAAAGGGAGAAGAGAGAGACTCTCCCTTTCTGTTTTTAAAATGTTGTAAGTTCTACTCCAGGATTCCCAAAATTCCTAGTGGACTTCCCTCCCCCCGATAATCATTCAATATCAATTTAATATCCTCGATAAGGACCAGAGTCTAAACTAATCAACCAGAAGAAGAGCCTGGACCTAACAACTTCTTTGTTCTCTGAGTAAACTCAGAGAATACCTCTTCCCATGTCAACAAGGCCAGATGGGGCTGAGTTAAGAGCATTCTTTCCTCTGTCTATGGCCATTAAGGATGAGACCCTTAACCAGAGACACTATCTTGAATAATGTGACTTTTTCTTATCTTAATATTTTACAGTCATATACTATGCTATGGCATGTTAATGGTAAGTTAAACACAGAGATCCTGGGTTGTAATTTCGGCCGACACTTTGTCAACTCTCTTATCTTATTGTATTTACAACCTATTCAATTAATAAAAGTCCTTTTCTTGTATCATGGTTAAACATACATGTAGATTATAAAATTGAATAACATAGACATGCTGAGTTGGGACTGTTCTAAAATGTATTTAAACCTTCTCATTCTTTTGTTCAGACAGTCAGATTTCATCTGGCTCCATACATGTATGTATTCTGCTACCTTTAATGGAATAAATGATATGAATTTATATATCACCTAGCCTGTTTGCCTTCTTTAACCAAACTTTCAGGTGGACACTCCTCATTCTGAATAGCTATCCCCATTACACACAGCCAGTCTGGACATGGTTGGAGTTGGGGGTGAGGCAGAGTTGTCAGTCCCTCCTTTCCTCCACTGGAGCAATGGATTTTCCTAAATTTTCCTTAAAACAAACTCAGAGTGTTAATGCAATGCCCAACCAGATCACAATTCAGGGCTGTGGGGAGAAAAAGGATCTTTTCCCTTAAACAATGAGGTCAATATGTATTTGAAAGCCCTCTCACCAGCACAGACTTTAGATCCACAAATCAAGTTTAAAATGCTAGTCCGACTAAAATAGCCAAGGTCTCATCTCTTCTCTGGCCAGAATAGATTTGTTTCACCTAGTTTTCCCAATCACTACCCAGCCTCCTATCTCAGCTAAGATTTTACAGGCTCCTAGGAGTTGGGCTCCCTCTGGGTATCCCCATTCAAATGCATTCAAAGTCATTGCTCACCTTCCCCACCCTGGCTTGAGCTTTTCCTTTTGCCTTCCTTTCTTTGTGCTCAGAAACAAATCCCTTTTGTGGCTATTTAATTTCACTATAGGTGAATTTCACTTCATGTGTCCATTAAAAAATCAAAGTTGGCTTTCTCTCATCAGCCCTTGCAGGCTACAGCTCTGAGCCCCTTGGTAATAGTGGGCCTTTTATTTCAAGGAAGTGCTTGGAGAGAAAACCCTTTCCCTGATTCAGCCTCCAAAACTCACAATTAAAACTACACTTTTTCAACATTATAGCTTAGGGGAATCTCATCCTGCTTTTTTCAGTTCCCCTCTCCCCCCACCTAGCAAATACAGTCCATTTACTAAAGATAAAGATAAACGAAACACAGAGAGAGTACTCTCACAATTGCCTCATGCCAACATAGAGCCCTCTTAAACAGAACCCCCAAGGGCTCTTTGGCAGAACACTACACTTCCTGCCAGAAATCTAAGGCTTTCAATGGATCTCTACCTGCAAGAGACTTTGGACCACCCTTTCTTATTATGGCAAGACTGAAATGGTTCAGGCTTCCAATTTCAAAGTAGCACCTCAGTAATCTCTGCCAGAACCCCCAAAAACTCAATGTAAACTCAAATAGGACTTTTTCGTTTGTCCTGTCCCTGTAGCTTGTTCTGGAGTACCCTCTGCTCACGAGAGAGAAAAGTTCAGAAAACTATAACTCAAACCCTTAGAACAGACATAGAGACACACATATGCTTAGCCAGAGATGATCAAAGGTCAGAATCAGAAGTTTCGGGTGGAAGACAGCATCAAAATCTCAACTTGCAGTTTCTCAGGAAAGACCCTCCTTCTAGATGACAAAGTTTCCCCTAATGAGTACTCAAAAAAGGATGTTTTCTAGGAGACCTTAAGTCAGACCTGACTCTTTTTCTGTAAAGTCCCTTCCCAGTCACCATAAACTGTGGTCTTTAAAAAGGTTCAAGAGACATAATTTCTGAGTAATTTAATTATTTTATTAAGAAGGCCAATATGTTTATTAATAAAAAGAATGGTCATTTGGTCATCTCTGTCAGTCCAAAGACCCCTCATTCAATGGGATCACAGTTTATATGCCCTTCAAAGATTAGATGTTCCTAAAGGTGGCAATCATCTCTGATTGGTTAACAATCAATGAGAGAATGAATATTATGAGGAGAGGGCAGGCTATATTACAATGAGGGTCTTGGGGTGTGTGACTTGGGTCACCCAAATCTTGGGCAAAGGGATTTAGTAATTTCCATATCATCTGTCTGACAAAAGGGAGGATCCACGTTTTCCCAGACCTGTGTGTTGGTAAGCAAAATGGGCTCTTAGCACTCAGTTCAACCAAGTGCCCTTGAAGAGTTTGGCTTTTGTTTCCTTTGAGTAATTCAGTGTATTTCATTGAGTCTTACAAGGTGCTAAACCCCAGGCCCAAGCCCCTAATAGGTGCTAAGCCTATGTGGTTGTGAAGCTCCCAAGGTACTAAGGGGAGGTGCTAACTCAAGAGCCAATCATAGGAGCCTAAGTTCTGGTCATTAAGATGATGTTTGATGACATCTGAAATGGTGTAAGAAGAGAAGACAGAGCTATTTGCTCAGGGCTCTTACTCTTGGCGGCACACGCTGATGTGGAGAATCTGGGCTCGTAAACCCAGATGTTGGGACTTTGTTAAATTCTGGTAACAATGTATTGGGATTTGAATCAGACAAGGTCTGTCTGTCGATGTTTGTACTTTGTTTGTATTTTGCTCTGAAGTTCAGGGTGCTGGATTTTTCCCCTGAACTAAGGGAGTGATATTTGTATGCTGGATTAAAGTAAGCTTCTTAACCCCTTAACATTGCTTTCCTTAGTA
Source organism: Trichosurus vulpecula (assembly GCF_011100635.1). Classification (NCBI taxonomy): domain Eukaryota; kingdom Metazoa; phylum Chordata; class Mammalia; order Diprotodontia; family Phalangeridae; genus Trichosurus; species Trichosurus vulpecula. The sequence goes on from NC_050574.1 coordinate 40,982,377, forward strand.
AAGCAGATCAAAAGAACTTGGGCTTTTGCAGCATGCTGGCAGCATTCTTGTTGTTGGGCTTGTGTTGGTCTTTCACCCCCACAACAGCTGTTAGCCGGATTGTTGAAACAACCTGTTTGAGTAAACACAATAAGCAGAAAAGCACTCACCGCTCCAAACTTAGAATTTCTTTTACTGTCTGATTAGATCTTGACCTGGGTAAATCTCAACCTAAGATTTCCTACACTAGATGATTTCATGATAAGGAAGTAGAAAAGCAGAAAAACTTGGTTTTTAATTAATTAACTAAACCCTTGGTTATTAATACAAGAGAGAAATAATCATTTCTCAAAAGCTTGATGGGAAATCTTCCTAATAATGAGATATCAACTGCTATCTCTCCACCACTCCTCTCTCCTCAAACACCACACTCTACTTCAAGCCATTATCAACATGGCTCTTGACTACTGGAACAGCCTCGTCATTGCTGTCCCAAGCTGCAAGCTCTCCTCTCTCTTCCACACAGCTGGAAAGCCTCAGATACTCAACATCTTCCCACTTCTCTCAGCCTCCTTTCCCCTTTAGTTAGAGGGCTGAGTGGTGGAACACTAAACCCCTCCCAAAACTTTCTTTTACAAAGAGCAGAAATTAAACTTCCAGCTGATTGCACTTTCTCTCTGAAGCTCCGCTAGTTTCAACTCCCCTAGTGCCAAGTACCCCTTGATGTCTCTCCTCTGCCCCCCCAGCTTCCTTTTGTGTGTTGTCTTCTTTGCCCCTCTCCATTAGATTGTAAGCTTGTGAGGACAGGGCCTGTCTTTCTTTTCCTTTTCTTTTTAAATTTATGGTTTTTTCCAATTACAAGTAAATTATTTTTAAAATTTTGAGTTTCAAATTCTTCCCCCACCCCTTCCCATCCTCCAACCTTGAGAAGGCAAACAATTTGATATAGATTATATATTGTAGCATTTAAAAAGTTAGAGAGACATAATTTATGGGCAATCAGTCATTTTATTAATAATGCTAGAATTTTAATAAAAGAGGTCAGTGTCACTCTTAAATGCCAAAGACCCTCATGGCAGTGGGCTCAAGGCTTATATGGCCTTGGAAAAGGGCGAGTGTTCCAGAGGGTGGCAATCAACTCTGATTGGTTAATAAGGAATGAAGAATGAATATTACAGTGAGGGGCTGAACTTTGATGATGTCCTTTACTTCTAAATTACCCCCAGTCTTGGGCAATCTAAACAAAGAATCTATATCCCCTACCCAAGCCTGGGCAAGACAAGAGGCTTGGAGTTTCACCTTAAATAAGAAATCTGATTTAGTAGGGTAGAGCAGCAACCCCCAGAAGGAGGAGAATGTTAATCCTATCTGCCATCAACCCTTTCCTTGAAAGATTAAACAAGGAAATGGGGGGGTGAAGCTTGGGTCTCCCCAATTTTAATAATTGGCTATTAATATGAGAGAAATAATAATTTTTTTCAACATGTACATGGGGGGTGAGACCACCCATCAGCAATTAATTTAAAAATCAGAGGGCTCTCAAACTCAGGAACAGAAAAACTTCTTTATTATGATCCCGCAGGGGAAAGAGCAGTCTCCGAACTGATAGAAGATTGGTAGAGAGAGGCGGGGCCTTTGGGGCAAAACCTAGCCTTACACTCTAACATTAACAAGTACCCTCCCCACCACCACTGGCCTTTTACTCTCATTGGTGGAATCCAGGCTCACAATTTTGCAGAAATTTACTACCCCAGGTACAATTTAGCCAATGCCAAACTCTTAAAGACACTTTTCCCTTATTTGGCAAGGACACAGTTCAGGTGATTTCTTAGTAACTGGAGACTTAGGCCTAGCTGTCAATCAGAAGCCCTGAGTCCCCACCTCCATTTATCCCACTCAATTCACAGAAAGGGCTTCCATGATTCCAGATTCCATGAAAGGGCTTCACCATCCCACTCATGTGCAATCAAGCAAAACATATTTCCACATTAACCATGTTGTGAAAGAAAGCAAGCCAAAAACAAAAAAAGAAAAAGAAAGAAAGCTTTTTTTAAAAGTATGCTTTGATCTGCACTCAGACCCCATCAATTCTTTCTCTGGATGTTGCAACATCTTTCATTATGAGTACTTCAGAACTGTCTCAGATCATTGCATTGTTGAGAATAGTTGAGTCATTCACACTTGTTCATCATTGCAATATTGCTGTTACTCTGTATAAAGTTCTCCTGGTTCTTCTCACTTCCCTTTGCATTAATTCATGTAAGTCAAGTAAGAGAAAAATGAGGAAGTCATTACTGATAAGGACACATGGGGTCTTGATGTTTTTCATGTCCTGGACCATTTGCTTGTCAGTCTGAAAAGGCCTATGGACTCTTTCTCAAGATAATACATTTAAAAGCATTAAATAAAACATGTAGGATTACAAAGAAATCCATTATATAGAAATAGTTATCAAAAGAAACTTAGGACCCCAAGTTAAGAACACCTGCAAGATGTTTCCTGAAGGGAAGGACATTTGAGTTAGGCTTTCAAGATGGGTAAGAATTGGACAGGCAAAGATAGGACTAAGAAGGCATTCCATGCATAGAGAACAGCCTAGATAAAAGCCTGAAGGCTGGAGGATCCAATGGTGTTTCTAGAACAATATGGAGGATATAGAGAAGGATATAAAGGGGATGATAGATTGTAACCCACCTTGACTAGGGCTTAGAGTGGGTGGAGGAAAATAGAAGATGATGAGCCAGGAAAGATAAGCTGGTGCCAGATTGTTGGAAGCCTTGAGTGTCAGGCTTGAATATATGAACTATTTTTGATGAGCCAGCATGGCAGAATAGCTAAACCACCAGACTTGGAGTTAAGAAGAATTGGATTTGAAATTCTCCTAAAATGCTGAGTATCTAGGTGACCCTGAATGAGAGTCAACCTCTCCTGGCCCCAATTTCCTCATCTGTAAAATGGGGGTAATAACACCCACTTCACAGGATCACTGTGAGGATCCAATGAGATGTTCCATGGGGAGCCCTTTGCACACCTTAGAGCCCTCTGTAAATACTGGCCATTATGATTCCTCCAAGGACAAAGGCAGTCACTGGAGGTTTTAGCAGATGATTTGAGAGGTCATTTTAGCATGATGTGGTCATTCTACTGATGAGGAAACTGAGGCTCAGAGAAATGATGCAATGTGTCTGAAGACATAAAGTGGGTAAATAACAGAGCCTGGACTCTAACCCAGGTCTCCAATGTCCAGGATTGATGCTCAGAACTGTCACTCCTTCCTCTCTAGGAAAGGTCCTGTGTGGAGCCAAACTTCCCAGTGAATGTAAAGGAGGATTCATTTCTGCACTTAATTTTTGTAGAAACTGATTGTGCAAAGAGAGTCAGGCCTTTGCACACTGTTGCCACATCTATCTTCCAGAGAGAATCCACCCTCAGGAAAAGTAAACCAGCATCTGGCATGTGTTCACTCACATGGCCACAAGGGAACATCACTGAGACACAAAAGAGCAGAGCTGTCTAGAATTGGAGCAAAACAAACCACAAGCCCTTACTGAATGTGCAGTATCTGTCCAGTCTCTGCTTGAATATTTCCAATGATGGGGAACTCACCACTTCATGAAACGCCTCGATCCACATGGGACAGCTGATTGTTGGGAAGGTCTCACTGAGCTGAGGTTATTAGAATTTTCTATAAATTTGCCCCTAGTGTTTGCTTCTGGGACCAAACAGAACCGGTCTGATTTTCTCTTTCCCAGAACAGATATTTGCAGATGGTCCCCCTAGGTCTTAGTTTCTCCAGTTATTTCCACAACTCATTCTCATTAAACATGATTTTGTGTCCTCTCCGATTCTGATCACATCCTCTTGATGACACCTCACTCTTTCATCAAGATGTTGAAAAAAATGGTTATTTCTCTTTCATATTAATAATCAATCATTAAATTAGGATTAAGGTTTTCCCTTCTTATTTCTTCATTCAGAAACAAGACACCTGTCGATTATCCAGCCTTTGTAGGGCAAAACTGATGATAAGATTAAATCTTGGGCAGACATATCCCACTGGGAAAACTCAGATCTGATCAAAAGGCAAAGAAATTCTAGTTAACATAGATTCTGGTCCATTGTGTTTTAGTCAGATGGGTCTGGGTAGAGGTGGACTCCTCCTTTTGTCTTATTACCCTGGACAGGGTGGTGTGGGTGCAGAAAAAGTCTCTTTGACCAAGACTGAGTGATCAGAGTCACATTCCCCCAGAGCATCATTAGAATAAGTCTACCTCCCATTGTAATATTCATTCTCTCATTAATTGTTTACCAGTAATTTACCTGGTGCCCGTCATGAACACCCACTCTTCCAAGGGTATATAAACATTGAATGTGTTCCACGAGGGGTCTTTGATTTAGGAGAAATGGCCAAATGACCATCCTTTCATTAATTACTCACTAGCATAATTAATAGAATTATTAATGACCCAGAAATTATGTCTCTGGCACTTTTTATACATCATAATGTGAAGTCTATGGCTGGATACAGGACTCCATAGGGGTATGAAAAGAATGGAGGAAATTAATCATCTCCCTCACAGGACTGTGAACATCCCCACCTGCAACCTGAGGACCTCATGAAGTCACGGAAAATTGGCCCAGGGTCCTAGCTGGCTATACCAGCCAAGCAGAAACCCAGAGGAATGTAATAAACTGGAAAGACTGTGATATTATGGCCCTAGGGAAAGACTTGTGTCTTTGACTTGTGAATCACTTGTATGAGGAAGCACCCAGCTGCCCAGAAGTAAAGTGCTAGCCAGAGGCCCAAAAAGCAGGGGAAGGAAAAAACAATGAATCATTTTTCCAACCACCCTCAGTTGGAATGTGCGGAGATGGTCAGAGTCAAAGTTCAATGCCCTATAGGGCCCATGTGATCCTGGCAGGTAGAAGAGCTCCAGCCCTAAAGAGAGAGACCTCAGTCCCCTAATGAAGGAGAAGGAGACAGAGCAGACACAGCTCTGGACTGCATGAAGAGACAGCCTTAGTCTGGACACCAGCAGGGATACCTCCAGGGTCTGCACTTAGGTTCTGTACAGAGAAGACACAGCTCAGGAGGGGAAGGCAGAGATTCCTGGCCAGGAGAGTCAAGTGGTCACACACAGCGGACAGCAGAGACCAATGGAGAGCCCCTCACAAGCTCCCCACAGAGGGGGCATCCCCTGGAAGGGGCTCCTGCTCACAGGTGAGATACCAGCTCTGCTGGAGCCTAGGGGAAGAGAGGAAGCTTGGGTGATTCTAGCCCAGACAAAGACATAAGGAACAGGAGGCAAGAGACCAGTACCAGTGGGTCTGTCCCAGAGACAGTCTCTACAGACCTGGCCAGGGGAGGTCTTCCCTGAGCCAGAGGCAGAGGGGGAAGTAGCAGCTTCCTGAGACTGAGGGCAACATCCAGCCACAATTCTGTGTAATCTCTGAAAAGACTTAGGGAGTCTTAACAGTCAGAGGAGACCTGGGTGCAAACCCCAGCTTTAATGTTTACCATGGACAGGTCATGTACTCCTCTTACCTTGTATTTACCTGGAATGCCATCTTCCTTGCAAAGCTATTTGGGAGCCAAACTCTGTCAGCCTTAAAATGCACCCATGGTTTAGCAGAAAGTGTTCTTTCTGGGTTTGGGCCAGAAGATCTAGTTTCAAATGCTGCCTTTGCTATTTCCTATTTAATACTGGTTTTATCTGTTATGTTATATGGGCCTCACTTTCCTCATCTGTAGATTCAGAGAGTTTAATTTGGTGACACCTAAGGTTCTATCCAAGCCTAAGACATATTTCTATCCTTAACCACAACACCTTATTAACTCATTTCTCCTTTCAATGTCTTGCCCACCACACTGGCATGCCCTTTCTGAATCAAGTCAATGGAGGGAGCTTAAAATGTGTTATAAACTCTCAGATCCTCTTCAGAGACTGGGACAGATATGTTGATGTGTAAGCACATGAATCCCCTCCAAACACCCACCATGAACCTCCAGCAGACTCTGGAGCAGGCTTAGCAGCCCAAATCTTTACCCTGGGGCAGTGATCTGGCCCCTCAGGAGGGAAGGGAGACCCTGCTGACCTCTGCCTCCTTCCTCCCCTTTCAGCCACCATCCTCAGCTGCTGCATCCACCCAACATCTACTCAAGGTGTTCCCATCAATGTTGTGCCAAAACTTCCCCTTGGAACAATGGGCAGCAATATGACCTTGACCATCCTGGGGTTCTCAAAGCAGGCTCCCAGCTATACTTGGTACAGAAACACAACAGAGGCCTCCAACATTATCATTAGTTACTGTGTTCTTATTGAAGGGCAGACAAGAACAGATATCCGGAATGGTTCCCTGCTCACCTCCAACCTCAGCTTCAGTGACACTGACCTCTACATTGTGGAAACTGATGATGCCAGAGGCCAGATAATTGAAACAGAAGGAGCACAATTAGCAGTCTATGGTAAGTGCTGCCCTTCACGTGGGCCAATAACCATCCTCTGTCTGGGATGAGAGGCCTCCCCTAAGTTCCTTACTTCAGGACCAGGGAGAATCTAAAACATGAGCCCCTCAATAGGAAGGAGCCCAAGAAGATGAGAACTCCCAAACTCAGACCTGGGTTATTGATCACAGAGAGCACATTAGAACTCATGTGTCCCTAGTTGCTGAGGACACTAGGACAGAGGGGAGATAAGTACATCTCCCGTTTCCCTGCTGAGTTCACGGAGGACCTGTTTTGATGTTTCCTCATGAGCTAGATTGTCTTGGGCCCTCTGTACCTGACCACCCAGACAGCTGGCAGCACCAGGAGAGTCTAGGGGTGATTAGCCCTAGAGAACATCTAGCAGTCCAGGTCAGGTAGGGCCAAGAGTATCTCTGCTTGACATTTGACTAGAGATTCCATGCACCCCTAGCCTGGCCAGAGGCCTTTATCCAAATAAGCTCAGAGTTCCCCTCTTCTTGTTTTTTGCTGTCGAGTCATTTCAGTCGCGTCTGACTCTTCATGACCTCATTTAAGGTTTTCTTGGCCTTTTCCTTCTCCAGTTCATTTTACAGATGAGGAAACTTAGGCAAACAAGGTAAAGTAACTTGCTTAGAGTCACAAAGCTAGTAAGAATCTTGGGCCAGATTTGAGCTCAGGAAGATGAGTCTTCCTGACTCTGGGCCTGGCATTCTATCCACTGTGCCACCTAGCTGCTCCTGGATTAACAATAGCTAGCATTTATATACTCTCTGAAGGTGTGAAAAGTACTCTGGATGTCATATTTCATATGATTCTCACAAAGACCCTGTGAAGTAGGTGCTGTTTTTATAAATAAGAAAAATGAGACTGAAGGAAATTGAGTGACTTGGCCAGAGACACACAGCTAATAAGTAGCTGAGGCAGGATTCAAACTTAGGCCTTCCTAATCTCCAACTCGAAAATTCTATCCACTGCACAGCCAAGTGCCCCCAGTCACTGAGGGTTGCCTCAAAAGATAGTGACCTTCCCAACACTGAGAATCTTCTAGCAGAGTCTGGATGACAATTTGCCAGGAATGTTTGAGTGGGCAAAGAATCCAACAGGCCTGTGGGGGGTGGGATTTCTGGCTTTGAAGTTCTGTGGTCTGTTGGGGGACAGATGACAACCCAGAATATCCAGAGCTTTCTTCCATGGTGGCATTCTTGAAATTGTCTTAGGCTTCTGTCTGTGTCAGGATATATTCAATGGCTACAGGGTGAGAGGCAGGAGTCAGCATCAGGGGACAGCCCTGCTGGTCATCCCCAGCTGTCTTTCTGTCACTCAGATCCTGGGAAGAGGACATTGTGGGAGGAAGGATCTAGGAATCATCCATCTGTTGATTCACAAACATTTCATGAAGCCATAAGGAGGTGACCCAGTTTCCTATATGGGCATACCAGCAAAATATCTACCAAAAGGGTCTAACAGATGGGAAAGACTGAGATTATGGCCCTAGGGACAGACTGTGTATCTCTTGTGTGAGGACCATCCCAGCTAAATCAGAGATGCTTAGCAAAGGAAAGACAGATGACAGATCACCTAGTCACAGGAATGCCCAGACAGTCTGACAAGGAATACAGAGGGCTGGAAATCTGCATCAGTGGAGGCATGTTTCCACACTAAGAAACTTAAGCATTGAAGCAAGATCAGATTAATTTGCGGGGGTTGTCTCATCACAAAGCATTGACTCCTGCTTAGCTTGTAGTTCAATCAACAACAAACATTTCTTAAGCACTTACTCTGTCCCAAGCATTGTGCTGGGGGCCCCAATTCCACCCAAATTGGTGCCTAACAGCCTCTGTGCCATCCTGACCTAATAGGGGCTGGGAAGCCTCTCTCAGGAGGGCAGTTCCTTGGGCATCCAGACTCTCAGGTTTTGGGGGAGATACTATCCCAAAGAGTAGCTTAAGGAACATGCAACTTTCCTTCCAAGAACCTTCACGAGAACCACCAGCAACCCCAGCCAGAGAGCTTGGCTGTTGGCTGGCACAGGTGACTGAGAAGGGTCATTAGTGAGCATGGGCCTCAGCTCCTCCAGACAATGAAGAACACAAGGGTCAGCTCCAGGGAATCCCAGGGATCCAGAGTTAAAGGAGGCTTCAAGCAAGCATTGCCTGCAGACTCCCCATGGGGACTGGGAATCCACTCTCCCCTGGTGCAGCTCATGCCAGCTTAATAGGCTAAAATCTAATCTAATTGGCTTTCTCTCCAGTCTCTGAATTTGGTGGTGTTTCTGTATCAAAGGGAAAGTGGGTTCTCAGAATCTCAGAATCAACAATGACAGCCAATACCAGGAAAGGACATAGTCCCATCCGGGGATCAAGAACAAATCATGACCTTGAGGATATGAAATAGGCCCCTGTGGTTTCTGTTGGTTTCACAGGCCAAAAATAACCCATCTTTGTGGAGTTAGGTGTCCCTGGAGATCAGTTCTGCTCTAGAATAGCCTGATGGTCAGGACTGAATGGGGTTCCTGGACTTAGTCTAGAGCAGAACAAAGGATATCAGGCAGGCCCCAAATGAACTCAAAGCATTGGTAGGTGAGGATGAAAGCCAATATCTGCCCATCTGTGATCAGACACTAATCATACTTTGGGGACCTGGACCCAAGAATCAGTCCCTTGCTGTCATTCTCGTTAGGTCCTCCAGGTGGCACTAGCAGGACACAAATTGCTCTGTCCTATTACCCTCTTGATCAGTTTCCCCCAGGGAGAGGGAGAAAGGCATTCCCTCTGTCCAACATCAGACCTCTCAGAGAAGCCTCTGAAAGCAGGTGACCCACAGTGGATCTAAAGGCACCTGATCCTCCCTCAGATCAATGGACAAAGGCCTTGGGAAATAGACCTGAGCTTCCTAGAGAGATCAGGAAACACACAGATGGAAGAGGAAAGAGAGGCTGCTGCAGGGGCTACTGTAAGAGGTGTTGTCGAGCTTCAGTCGGGCTTCCCCCCGCTGTTGTAAAGGTTCTGATAAGGGCTGCTATCAGGCTGCTGTGAGGGCTGTTGTAAGTGCTGTTCTAAGGGCTATTGTTGGGTGACACACAGAAGACGGTCACTAAAGATGGACAGCAAAAGAAGTGTCTCCAAGGCGACCGTTCATACAATGACGCCACCACCTCCTCTAAAGGCTACCGTAAAGGCCATTGCACATATCGACACGATCTCTTTGGAGGGGCACTCGAATTTTAAATGACTTCTGAGGTTAGGATTTTGATGGCATTCGGTTCTTTCCAAGATGTCGCACTTAAATGGGGGACTCATGTTGACTGGCAAAAGTCCCTGCAGGTGACGCCCTTCAGACCGTGAGGTCACTTTCTGCTGTTAAGGGCAGCTTCGGGGATCCAAATGTGCTGATGTGGGGCTGCTGTCGCGCTGCTGTCAGGCTGCTGTTAAGGGCAGGTGTGAGGGCTGCCTTAGGAGCTCCTGTAGGGGCTACTGTAAGGGTTATTACCAGGGCTGCCAGGAGGGCCGCTGTAAGGACGGTTGTTAAAGGAAGTCCTAAGTCCTGCTGTAGCGGCTTCTGTTGGATCCACTGTTAAGGGCGGTTGTACCAGCTGTCGTAGGGGCTGCTATAAGGGCTGTTTTAAGGGCTGCTGTAAGGTGACACATGGAGGACACTAACTAAAGATGGACAGCCAAAAGAAGTTTCTCGAAGGCTCCATTTCAGACCACGGCGCCACCTTCTCATGTAAGGGCTCTGACCGGGCTGCTGTGACCGCTGCTCTGAAGGCTGCTGTAAAGGCGACTGCATATACCGAAGCTATCCCTTCAGAGCGGGACTCGGATTGTAATGACTTCCAGGAAGTCGGGTTGGGATTTTCGTGCTTTTTCAGTTCCCTTGGTGATGTCACATTTCAACAGGTGACTCCTACAGCATACTAACTAAATAGTGACAGCCAAAAGTCCCTGTATAAAGGTCACCTTCAGACCACAACTTTACTTCCTACTCTTAAGGGCTGTTGCCGCCCTCCTGTTAAGTATTGCTGTCCGGTTGCTCCCTGAGCGGCTGTAAGGGTTGCTATAAGGTCTCCTGTAAAGATTGCTGTAAGGTTTGGTTTAAGGGCTGCCAGGGGGCTGCTGAAAGGTTCTTACGAGGTCTGTCGTAAAGTGACACACAGAGGACACTAACTAAGGATGGACAGCCAAAAGAGGTTTCTCAAAGGCGCCCTTTCAGATCATGACGCCACATCCCATTCTATTGGCTGCTGTTTTTGCTGCAGTAGGGGCTGCCCTAAGGGTTGTTTTGAGGTCTGCTACAAGGACTCCTGTATGGGCTGCTTTTAGAGGAGTTGTAAGGGCTGCGGTAAGCGCTGCTGTCGGGGCTGCTGGAAGGGTTGTGATAAAGGGTTGTGCCAACAGGGCTGCGATAGGGAATGCTGGTAAGGGAAGTTACAAGTCCTGCTCACGGCACTAGTGTCCAAGCTACTGTTACCGTCGTTGTAAGGGCTGTTGTAGGGCCTGCGGTAAGGGCTGCTATGGGGGCTGCTGCTGTAAGGTGACACAGAGAGGACACTAACTGAAGAAGGACATCCAAAAGAAGTTTCTCAAGGGCGCCCTTTCAGACCACGATGCCACCTCCTCTAGTAAGGGCTGCTCTAAGGGCTGCTGAAAGGGGCTCTTGTCGGGGCTGCTCAAAAAACTACTGGAAAGTCGAATACACTTGCCACACCAACCCTTTAGAGCGGCGCTCCGATTCTAAATGACTTCGAAGAAGTTGGTGTGAGATTGTCTTGACATTTCACTTCTCTCGATGACGTCACTTTCAAATAGGTGGCACATATTGACAGCCAAGAGTGCCTACCTAAGGATCCCTTCAGACCAAGTCTTCATATCCTGTTCTTAAAGGCTGCTGCGGAAGTCTAGTAAGTGCTGAGGTTGGGCTGCCCTCCGGCTGCTGTCTGGGCTACTGTAAGGGTTGTAATAACATCTACCAACAGGGCTGCGATAGGGACTGTTGGTAAGGGAACTTATAAGTCCTGCTCAAGGGGCAAGTGTCCAAGCTACTGTTAGTAGTTGTAAGAGCTGCTGTAGCGGCTGCGATAAGGGCTGCTATGGGGGCTGCTGTAAGGTGACACACAGAGGACAATAACTAAAGATGGGCAGCCGAAAGAAATTTCTCTAAAGTGACCATTTAGACCACGATGCCACCTCTTCCTCTTAGGGCTGAGGTAAGGGCTGTTTTAGGGACTGCTATAAGGGCTGCCGTCAGGCTGTTGTAAGGGCTGCTGTAAAGGTTCTTATGAGGGGTTCTGTAAGGAGACACGAAGAGAACACTAACCGAAGGTGGACAGCCAAAAGAAGTTTCTCAAAGGCACCCCTTCCGAACACGTGCCACGTCCTCGTGTAAGGGTTTGTCAGGGATGCTGTAAGGGTTCTTATAATGGCTTCTGTGAAAGGTGGTGCTTTAGCGGCTTCTGAAGGGGCTGTGTAAAGTGTTCCTAGAAGGGTTTCCATAGGGGCGGCTGTGAGGGCTGCTGTCACCCTGCTCTAAGGTGACAGGAGAAGGCAAATATCTAAAGATGTAAAGCCAAAAGAAGTTTAGCTAAGGCCACCATTCGGGTCACGATGCCACCGCTTCCTCTAAGGGCTGATGTAAGGGCTGCTGCGAGGGTTCTCATGAGGGCTGTTGCAAGGTAACACACAGAGGACAGTAACTAGAGATGGGCAGCAAAATGTGTTGCATAAAGCACCCCTTCAGAACACAAGCCGCCTGGTGCTGTAAGGGTTGCTTTGAAGGGCTGCTAGAGAGGCTGCTCAGGGTTTCTTATGAGGGCTGCTGCAAGGTGACACACAGAGGACAGTAACTAGAGATGGACAGCCAAAAGAGGTTTGTCAAAAGGGCCCTTTCAGACCACGTCGCCACCTCCCAGTCTATTGGCTGCTGATAGCGCGGCAGCAGGGGCTGCCCTAAGGGTTGTTTGAAGGTCTGCTACCGACTGCTGTAAAGGCTGCTTTTGTGGGAGTTGTAAGGGCTGCTGTAGGGGCTGCTGTAAGGCTTGCTGTTCGGCTGCTCTAAGGTGACAAACAGAGGGCAGTAACTGAAGTGGACAGCCAAGAGAAGTTTCTCAAAGTCGCCCTTCAAACCACGAGCCATCTCCTCCTTTAAGGGCTGCAGTAAGGAGTGATCTGGGGCTGCTGATCCAAGTGCTGCTGTAAGGGCTGCTGTCCGGTTGCTGTCAGGTGACAAACAGAGGACATTAACGGAAGATGGACAGCCAAAAGAAGTTTCCCAAGGGCGCCCTTTCAGACCACGATGCCACCTTGTCGTATAAGGGCTGCAAGGGTCTCTGGCGGGGGCTGCTCTAAAGGCTACCGGAAAGGCGAATACACATACCGACCCCAACGGTTTAGAGTGGCGCTCCGATTCTAATGACTCCTAAGAAGCTGGTGTGAGATTGTCTTGGCATTTCACTTCTGTCGATGACCTCACATTTAAATAGGTGGCACATATTGACAGCCAAAAGTGCCTGCCTAAGGGGCCCCTTAGGGTCTCCGCCTGCTGTGAAGGCTGCTGTAAGGGATCTTATAACTGCTGCTGTAGGGGCTACTGTAAGGGCTGCTGGTTGCCTGCTGTCAAGTGACAAACAGAGGACACTAACTGAAGGTGGACAGCCAAAAGGGGAGCCTCAAAGGCTCCCCTTCACAACACGGACCACCTCCTGGTGTAAGGGCTCTTGTCAGGGATGCTATAAGGGTTCTTGTAAGGGCTTCTGTGAAAGAGGCTGCTTTAAGGGCTTCTGTAGGGGCTGTGGTAAGGGTTCTTAGAAGGGCTGACTTAGGGCTTGCAGTAAGGGCTGCTGTCACGATGCTCTAAAGTGACACACGGAGGAAACTAAGTAAAGATGCAAAGCCAAAAGAAGTTTCTCTAAGGCGATCACGCTGTCACCTCTTCCTCTAAAGGCTGATGTAAGGGCTACTTTAGGGGCTTCTATAAGGGCTGTTGTCGGGCTGTTGTAAGGGCTGCTCAGGGGCTCCTGTAAGGATTCTTAGGAGGGCTGCTGTAAGGAGACACGCAGAGGACACTAACTGAAGATGGACAGCCAAAAGAAGTTTCTCAAAGGCTCCCCTACACAACACATGCCACCTCCTCTTGTCATGTATGCTGTAAGGGTTCTTATAAGGGTTTTTGTGAAAGGGGCTGCTTTACTGGCTTCTGTAGGCGCTGCGGTAATGGCTTCTAGGGGGACTGCTGTATGGGCTGCTTTAAGGAGTGCTGTTCGGCTGCTTTAAGGTGACAGAGGACACTAACTGATGGTGGATAGCCAAAAGAAGTTTCTCAAAGGTACCCTTAAAACCCTGCACCACCTTCTATAAGGGCTGCAGTAAGAAGTGGTCTGGGGCTGCTGTGAAGGCTGCTCTTAGGGCTCTTATAAGGGCGGTGGTAAGGACTGCTGTCAGGTTGTTGTAACAGCTGCTCTGGGGCTGCTGTGAGGCTTCTTAATAGGGCTGCCTTAAGGGTTGCTGTAAGAGCTGCCGTACATCGACACGCAGAGGACACTAATTGAAGATGGGCAGCAAAATGTGTTGCATAAGGCTCCCCCTTCGGACCACACCGCCACCTGATGCTGTAAGGGTTGCTTTGAAGGGCTGTTAGAGGGGTTGCTGAAGGGTTCTCGTGACGGCTGCTATAAAGTGACACAAAGAGGACACCAACTAAAGATGGACAGCCAAAAGGATTTTTTTCAAAGGGGTCCTTTCAGAGCACGACCCCACCCCCCAGGTGCTGTTGGGGGGGGGCAGTGTTGGCAGCAGGAGCTGCCCTAAGGGTTGTTTGAAGGTCTTCTACAAGGACTGCTGTGAGGGCTGCTGTTAGCGAAGTTGTAAGGGTTTCTGTGGCGGCTGCTCTATGGTTGCCGTCTGCCTGCTCTAAGGTGACAAATAGAGAACAGTAACTGAAGGTGGACAGTCAAAATAAGTTTCTCAAAGTCGCCCTTCAGACCACGAGCCACCTCCTCCTTTAAGGGCTACAGTAAGGGGTGGTCTGGGGCTGCTGTGAAGGCTGTTGTTAGGGGTCTTATAGGGGCTGCTGTAAGCGCTGCTCTAGGAGTCGCTGGAAGGGCTGCTGTCCTCCGCTGTCAGGTGCTGAAGATGGAGAGCCAAAAGAAGTTTCTCAAAGGCGCCCTTTCAGACCCCGATGACACCACCTCGTGTAAGGGCTGCTCTAAGGACTGCCGTAGGGGCTGTTCTAAGGGCTGCTGTAAGGCGACACACAGAGGACACTACCTACAAATGGACAGTCAGAAGAAGTTTCTCTAAGGCCACCATGTAGACTACGATGCCACCTCGTTGTGTAAAGGCTACTTAAAGGGCTGCTGTGAGGGCTGCTCTAAAAGCTACTGTAAAGGTGAATACACATACCTACGCCAACCCTTTAGAGGGCGCTCGGATTCTAAATGACTTCTTAGAAGTTGGTGTGAGAATGTATTGGCATTTCGTTTCTCGTGACGATGTCACATTTAAATAGGTGACTCATATAGACAGCCAAAAATGCCTGCTGCAGGGGCCCCTTCAGATCACGTCTTCGCTTGCTGCTGTAAGGACTGCTGCCGGGCTCCAGTAAGTGCCGATATCACCCCTGCTTTCCGGGTGCTGTGGGAGCTGCTGTAAGGGTTGGGATAAGGTCTGCCGCAAGGGTTGCCTTAGGGCCTGTTGGTAAGGGAAGTTGTCAGTCGGGCTGGAAGGTCTACTGTCAGAGTTACTGATAAGAGTCGGTGTAAGACCTGCTGTAAGGGCTGCGGTAGGAGCTGTTCCAAGGGCTGCCCTGAGGAGAAACGCAGAGGACACTAACTAAAGATGGGGAGCAGAGGGCGTTGCATAAGGCGCTCTTTCAAACCACGCTGCCACATCACGCTGTAAGAGTTACCTTTATGGGCTGCTAGAGGGGCTAAGATGGACAGTCAAAAGAAGTTTCTCAAAGGCACGCTTTCAGACCTCAACGCCACTTCCTGCAGTAAAGGGCTGGTGCGGAGCTGCAGGAAGTGCTGCTGTCCGGCTGCTGTCCGGCTGCTGTAAGGGTTGTTGTAAGGGATGCTGTGGGGACAGTGGTTAAGGGAAGTTATAAGTCCTGCTGTAGGGGCTACGGTAGGACCTACTATTAAGGGTGGTTGTTCTAGCTGCTGTAGGGGCTGCCGTAAAGGCCCTTTTAATAGCTGCTGTAAGGCGTCACACGGAGGACACTAACTACGGATCGACAGTCAGAAGAAATTTCTCTAAGACCACCATTTAGAACACGATGCCACCTCCTCGTGTAAAGGCTGCTCTTAGGGCTGCTGTAAGGGGCTCTTGTAGAGGCTACTCTAAAGGCTACCGGAAAGGGACATACCACGCCAACCCTTTAGAGCGGGGCTCCTATTCTAAATGACTTCTTAGAAGTTGGTGTGAGAATTTCTTGGCATTTTGTTTCTCAGGGCGATGTCACATTTAAATAGGTGACTCATATAGAAAGCCAAAAGTGTCTGCCTAAGGGGGCCCCTTCAGATCTCGTCTTCACTTGCGGCTGTAAGGGCTGCGGCGGGGTTCCAGTAAGTGTTGATATCAGGGCTGCTGTGTGGGTGCTGTGGAGGCTGCTGTAAGGGTTGGGATAAGTTCTGCCCAAAGGGTTGCCTGAGGGATTGTTGGTAAGGGAAGTTGTAAGTCGGGCTGCAGGAGCACATTTAAGAGTCCGCGTGAGACCTGCTGTAAGGGCTAGAGTAGGAGTTGTTCTAAGGGCTGCTCCAAGGTGAAACACAGAGGACACTAACTAAAGATGGGGAGCACAGGGTGTTGTATAAGGCGCGCCTTCAGACCACGATACCACATCACACTATAAGAGTTACCTTTATGGGCTGCTAGAGGGGTTTCTGTAAGGTGACACACAAAGGACACTAACTAAAGATGGAAAGGCAAAAGAAGTTTCTTTGAGGCCCCCTTTCAGACCGCAACGCCACTTCCTGCTGTAAAGGGCTGGTGCTGAGCTGCGGGAAGTGTTGATGTTGGGCTCCTTTCCAGGCCGCTGTAAGGGTTGCTGTAAGGGATGCTGTACGGACTGTTGTTAAGGGAAGTTATAAGTCCTGCCGTAGGGACTACTGTGGGACCTATTCATAAGGGCGGTTGTTCCAGCTTCTGCAGGACCTGCCGTGAAGGCTTTTTTAAGGGCTGCTGTCGAATTGCTCTAAGGTGACACGCAGAGCACCCTAAATGAAGACGGACAGCCAAAAGAAGTTTCACAAAGCCTCCGTTTCAGACCACGACGCCACCTCTTCCTGTGAGAGCTGAGGTTGCTGCCGCGACTGTTGTTATAAGCTCTGCTGTAAAGGTTACTGTAGGGACTGTTGTTAAGGGAAGTCGTCAGTTCTGCCGTAGGGTCTACTGTCGGAGCTACTTTCAAGAGTCGGTGCAAAACCTTCTGTAAGGGCTTCGGTACGGGCTATTCTATGGGCTGCTGTAAGGTGACACACAGAAAACACTAACTAAAGATGGACAGCCAAAAGAAGTTTCTCAAAGGCGCCCTTTCAGATCGCGACGCCACTTCCTGCTGTTAAGGGCTGGTGCAGAGATGCAGAAGTGCTGATGTTCCGCTACCGCCCGGGCTGCAGTCAGGCTGCTGTAAGGCTTGTTGTTGTAAAGGATGCTGTAGCTACGGTTGTTAAGGGAAGTCATAAGTCCTGCTGTAGGGGCTACTGTTAAGGGCAGTTATTCCAGCTGCTGTAGGGGCTGCTGTAAGGTAACACACAGAGGACGCTAATTAAAGACGGAGAGCCAAAAGAAGTTTCTCAAAGGCACCCTTTCAGACCACTACGCCTCTAGCGCTGCTGTAGGTGATGCTGTATCCAGCTTCAGTTAGTGCCATCTCCGTGTCACCTTACAGCAGCCATCCATGGCAGCCCTTACAACAGCCCTCATAACAACCCTCACAGCAGCCCCGAGAGCCGTTACAGCAGCCCTGACAGGAGGAGGAGGGGGCATCGTGGTCTAAAAGGGAGCCTTTGAGAACCTTCTTTTGGCCGTCTGTCTTTAATTATAGTCCCCTGTGTGTCACCTTATGGCATTCTCCTCTAACGGCTGCTGCAGGTGCTGCCGGGACCTTTGTCATAAGCGCTGTCGTAAGTGCTGCTGTAGGGGCTGTTGTTAAGGGAAGTTGTAAGTTCTGCTTTAGGGTCTACTGTCGGAGCTACTGATAAGAGTCGTTGTAAGACCTGTTTTAAGGGCTGCGGTGGAGGCTGTTCTAAGGGCTGCTCTAAGGTGTCACAAAGAAAACACTAACTAAAGATGAAAAGCCAAAAGAAGTTTCTCAAAGGCGCCCTTTCAGACTACGACGCCACTTCCTGCTGTAAAGGGCTGGTGCGGAGCTGCAGGAAGCGCGTTGTTAAGGGTTGCTGTTCCAGATGCTGTGGGGGCTGCGATGAGGGCTGTTATGAGAGCTGCTGTAAGGTGACACATAGAGGACACTAACTGAAGGTAGACAACCAAAAGAAGTTTCTCAACGGCCGCCTTTCAGACCACGACGCCACCTCCTCGTCTTAGGGCTGCCGTTAGGGCTGCAGTAAGGGTTCTTAGAAGGGCTGCTCTAAGGGGATGCTTTCGGGACTGCACTAAGGGTGTTTATAAGGGCTGCTGTAAGGCAACACACAGAGGACACTAACTAAATATGGACAGCCAGAAGAAGTTTCTCTAAGGCCACCATTTAGAACACAATGCCACCTCCTCGTGTAAAGGCTGCTCTTAAGGCTGCTGTAAGGGGCTTTTGTAGAGGCTGCTCTAAAGGCTACCAGAAAGGCGAATACACATACCACGCCAATCCTTTAGAGCGGCGTTCCTATTGTAAATTACTTCTTAGAAGTTGGTGTGAGAATTTCTTGGCATTTCATTTCTCAGGGCGATGTCACATTTAAATAGGTGACTCATATAGACAGCCAAAAGTGTCTGCCTAAGGGGGCCCCTTCAGATTTCGTCTTCGCTTGCGGCTGTAAGGGCTGCGGCGGGGTTCCAGTAAGTGTTGATTTCAGGGCTGCTGTGTGGGTGCTGTGGAGGCTGCTGTAAGGGTTGGGATAAGGTCTGCCCAAAGGGTTGCCTGAGGGACTGTTGGTAAGGGAAGTTGTAAGTCGGGCTGTAGGAGCTACTGATAAGAGTTGGTGTGAGACCTGCTGTAAGGTTAAGGGAAGTTATAAGTCCTGCCGTAGGGACTAGGGAGGAGTTGTTCTAAGGGCTGCTCTAAGGTGAAACACAAAGGACACTAACTAAAGATGGAAAGGCAAAAGAAGTTTCTTTGAGGCCCCCTTTCAGACCGCAACGCCACTTCCTGCTGTAAAGGGCTGGTGCTGAGCTGCGGGAAGTGTTGATGTTGGGCTCCTTTCCAGGCCGCTGTAAGGATTGCTGTAAGGGATGCTGTACGGACGGTTGTTAAGGGAAGTTATAAGTCCTGCCGTAGGGACTACTGTGGGACCTATTCATAAGGGCGGTTGTTCCAGCTTCTGCAGGACCTGCCGTGAAGGCTTTTTTAAGGGCTGCTGTCGAATTGCTCTAAGGTGACACGCAGAGCACCCTAAATGAAGACGGACAGCCAAAAGAAGTTTCACAAAGCCTCCGTTTCAGACCACGACGCCACCTCTTCCTGTGAGAGCTGAGGTTGCTGCCGCGACTGTTGTTATAAGCTCTGCTGTAAAGGTTACTGTAGGGACTGTTGTTAAGGGAAGTCGTCAGTTCTGCCGTAGGGTCTACTGTCGGAGCTACTTTCAAGAGTCGGTGCAAAACCTTCTGTAAGGGCTTCGGTACGGGCTATTCTATGGGCTGCTGTAAGGTGACACACAGAAAACACTAACTAAAGATGGACAGCCAAAAGAAGTTTCTCAAAGGCGCCCTTTCAGATCGCGACGCCACTTCCTGCTGTTAAGGGCTGGTGCAGAGATGCAGAAGTGCTGATGTTCCGCTACCGCCCGGGCTGCAGTCAGGCTGCTGTAAGGCTTGTTGTTGTAAAGGATGCTGTAGCTACGGTTGTTAAGGGAAGTCATAAGTCCTGCTGTAGGGGCTACTGTTAAGGGCAGTTATTCCAGCTGCTGTAGGGGCTGCTGTAAGGTAACACACAGAGGACGCTAATTAAAGACGGAGAGCCAAAAGAAGTTTCTCAAAGGCACCCTTTCAGACCACTACGCCTCTAGCGCTGCTGTAGGTGATGCTGTATCCAGCTTCAGTTAGTGCCATCTCCGTGTCACCTTACAGCAGCCATCCATGGCAGCCCTTACAACAGCCCTCATAACAACCCTCACAGCAGCCCCGAGAGCCGTTACAGCAGCCCTGACAGGAGGAGGAGGGGGCATCGTGGTCTAAAAGGGAGCCTTTGAGAACCTTCTTTTGGCCGTCTGTCTTTAATTATAGTCCCCTGTGTGTCACCT
Organism: Trichosurus vulpecula; assembly: GCF_011100635.1. NCBI lineage: Eukaryota > Metazoa > Chordata > Mammalia > Diprotodontia > Phalangeridae > Trichosurus > Trichosurus vulpecula. Next base: position 41,002,227 of record NC_050574.1, read on the forward strand.
TATGGCATTCTCCTCTAACGGCTGCTGCAGGTGCTGCCGGGACCTTTGTCATAAGCGCTGTCGTAAGTGCTGCTGTAGGGGCTGTTGTTAAGGGAAGTTGTAAGTTCTGCTTTAGGGTCTACTGTCGGAGCTACTGATAAGAGTCGTTGTAAGACCTGTTTTAAGGGCTGCGGTGGAGGCTGTTCTAAGGGCTGCTCTAAGGTGTCACAAAGAAAACACTAACTAAAGATGAAAAGCCAAAAGAAGTTTCTCAAAGGCGCCCTTTCAGACTACGACGCCACTTCCTGCTGTAAAGGGCTGGTGCGGAGCTCCAGGAAGTGCTGATGTTCCGCTACTGTCCAGGCCACTGTCCGGCTGTTGTAAGCGTTGTTATAAGGGATGCTGTAGGGACATTTGTTAACGGAAGTTATAAGTCCTGCTGTATGGACTACTGTAGAACCTATTTTTAAGAGTGGTTGTACCAGCTGTAGGTGCTGCGGTAGGAGCTGTTCTAAGGACTGCTCTAAGGACTGTGAAACACACAGGACACTAACTAAAGATGGTCGGCAAAAGGTGTTTTATAGGGGGACCTCTTCAGACCACGCCGCTGCCTCGTGCTGTAAGGGTTGCTTTTAAGGGCTGCTAGAGGGGCTGCCATAAGACGACAGACACAAAGAGGACACTAACCAAAGAATGACAACCAAAAGAGGTTTCTCAAAGGCGCTCTTTCAGACCACGGCGCCACCCCCTAGTGTAAAGACTACTGTCGGGGCTGGTGTAATGGCTGCGCTAAGGGTTCTTGTAAGGACTGCTCTACTGGCTGCCCTTAAAGACTGTTGCACCAGCTGCTGTAGTGGCTGCTGTAAGGGTTGTGACAAGGTCTAGAGCAAGGGCTGCTGTAGGGAATATTGGTAAGGGAAATTATAAGTCCTGCTGAAGGGGCTACTATCCAAGCTACTGTTCCGGGTCGTCGTAGGAGCTGCTGTCGGGGCTGTGTAAGGGCTGCTGCCCAGCTGCTGGAAGGTGACACCCAGAGGACAGTTATTGAAGACAGACAGCCAAAGGCAGTTTCTCAAAGGCGCCCTTTCAGACCCGGACGCCTCCTCCTCCTCTAAGGGCTGCTGTCAAGGCTGCTGTGAGGTCTGCTCTAAATGCTGCTGCAAAGGCGACTGCACATACCTACGCGATGCCTTTAGAGCGGCCCTAGGATTCTACATGGCTTCCAGGAAGTCGCGTTGAGATTTTCATGGCATTCGGTTCTCTGGGTGATGTTCCATTTAAATAGGTGACTCCTACTGACAGGCAAAAATCCCTGCATGAGGAGTCCCTACAGATGACGACGTCATTTCCTGCTGTGAGGGCTGCTGCAGGGCTCCAGTAAGTGCTGCTGTCTAGGCTGCTGTAAGGGCTGCTTTAGGGACTTCCGTGGTGGCTGCTCTAAGGCTTGTTCTAACGGCTGTTGCAGGGACGGTTGTAAAGGGAAGTTGTAAGTCCTCCTGCAGGGGCTACTGTACGAGCTACCGTTCAGGGCTTTTGTACTAGCAGCCGTAGGTTCTGCTGTAAGGTCACAGGACACTAAAGACAGACAAACAAAAGAAGTTTCTCAAAGGCTCTTTTTCAGACCACGACGCCACCCCCTCCTCTAAGAGCTGCTGTAAGAACTGTTGTTAAGGGAAGTCGTCAGTTCTGCTGTAGGGTCAGAGCTACTGATAAGAGTCGTTGTAAGACCTGCTGTAAGGGCTTCGGTAGGGGCTGTTCTAAGGGCTGCTGTAAGGTGACACACAAAACAACACTAACTAAAGATGGACAGCCAATAGAAGTTTCTCAATGACGCCCTTTCAGACCGCAACGTCCCTTCCTGTTGTTAAGGGCTGGTGCCGAGCTGCAGGAAGGGCTGATGTTAGACTGCCGTAAGGGTTGTTATAAGGGATGCTGTAGAGACGATTGTTAAGGGAAGTTACCAGTCCTGCTGTGGGGGCTACTCTTAAGAGCAGTCGTTTCACCTGCTGCAGGGGCTGCAGTCAGGGCTCTTATAAGTCCTACTGTCTGGCTGCTGTAAAGTGACACCCAGAGGACACTAATTAAAGACGGACAACCAAAAGAAGTTTCTCAAAGGTGCCCTTTCAGACCACGACGCCACCTCCTCCTCTAAGGGCTGCTGTAGGGACTGTTTATAAGGAAAGTTGTGACTTCTGCTGTAGGGTCTACTGTCGGAGCTACCGATAAGAGTCGGCGTAAGACCTGCTGTGAGGGCTGCTGTCGAGTTGCTGAGGGGGCCCTGCTGTTAAGGGCAGTTACAAGCGCTGCTGTAAGGGGCTGCTGTAAGTCCTCCTGTCGGTCCTTTTGTACGAGCAGCTGTAAAGGCGACTACTCGTACCGATGCTATTCCTTCGTAGCCGCGCTTGTCTTCTAGATGGCTTCTCAGAAGTTGGGCTGAGATTTTCGTGGCACATTCAGTTTCTCGGATGATGCCACGTTTAAACAGGTGGCACAAAGAGGATACTAACTAAAGACGGACAGCCACAAGGGGTTGCCTAAGGCGCGCCTTCGGACCACCACGCCTCCTCCTGCCGTAAGGGTTGCTGTTAAGGGCTGTTATCTGCCTGCTGTAAAGGCTGCGGTGAGCGCTGCTGTAAGGGCTGCAAAAAGGATTGTTATAAGGGCTGTCCTCGAGGCTGCGGTGAGACTGCCCTAGGGGCTGTTGGAAGAGCTACTGTAGGGGCTCCGCCAAGTCTCCTCTTAAGGGCTGCTGCAAAGGTTGTTATAAGGGCTGCGGTTCAAGGTTCTGATAGGGGCTGCTGTAGGACCTGCTGTTACCTGCGATTTAACGATGTCAGAGCCATCCCTTTCAAGGGGCTCGATGACTCTAAAGAGCTTCTGGGAAGTCGGCTTGAGATCTTCATGCCCTTACGCCTTCACCTACAGCAGACCCTATGCAGAGTGAGGGGCGCCACTCAGCCCTCCCCTTACCCAGCCCCAACTGGCGCCAAAGTGTAGTGCGCTTACTTGCTCCCCTCACCTCCTCCCTTCACTCTCCTTCCCTCTGGCATCCTTCCACAGTGCTTCTACTATGTGCAAAGATGCTGGAATGAGGCCTGGGCATAAAAGGCACAATAAATGAGTCACTATTCTCAAGAAACCTGTATTCTATCATGGAAACATGTATATAGGGACTTGGAATAAGTATAGAGAGACTAGGGAGCAGTCCTAGACCTATGATTTCCTGGGTAAAGGCAATTCCTGGGGGACGCAGCCTCTTCCCCAAGGCAGGCTGGCACATTGGCCAAAAATCCTGGTCTTAGAGAGTTCTCTTGGGCACTAAGCAGGGAAGCAGCTTGCCTAGTATTAAACTATGTGCCTGAGGCAGAACTAGCACCTGGTTTTTGTTGACTCCCAGGCAGGTGTGTTGGTAAGCAAAATGGGCTCTTAACACTTAGTTTACCAAGTGCCCTTGAAGAGTTTGGCTTTTGTTCCCTTGGAGTAATTCAGTATATTTCATTGAGCCTTACCAGATGCTAAGCCCCAGGACCAAATGCCTATTAGGTGTAAAACCTATGTGGGTGTGGATTGGTAACTAAGGTGGGGTCCAAGGTGGGGCTAACTCAGGGGAGGGCCTAGTTTTACACATGAGTTTGAGTGATAGGTTTGAGACATCAGAGGCTCTTAGATCACGTGGGTTTAAGTCACCTCTTTGTGACGATTCTAGGTCATGTGGGTGAGTCGCATGTGTGACTCACCCCTGATGCTGAAAAAGATATAAAACCAGGGGTTGGCTTTCTCTTCTTTGGAGCTCTTTCCCACAGCAGTGGTGGTGCCCATGACTCTGGGCCAGCCCTTGTTCTGAGCTCCTAGGCTGAACCTAGATGTTGGTAACTATGAATCTGTATTTGGTCTGTCTGTTGATGTTTGTAATTGTTTGTAATTTGCTCTGAAGTTCAGTGTGCTGGTCTCTTCCCCTGAACTAAGTGAATGATATTTGTATGCTGAATTAAAGTAAGCTTATCAACCCCTTCATGTAGCTTTCCTTAGTTAAGCAGATCAAAAGAACCTGTGCTTTTGTGGTGTGCTTGTTGTTGGGGTTGTGTTGGTCTTACACCCCCACAACAGCTGCTAGCCAGATTTTTGAAATAGCAGGCCCTCTAGATAAATGCAAGGTCATGAGGCAGGGAGGGCAATAGTAGATTAAGGTGGTGCCTTCCTGCAGAAGTCCTGTTTGAAGGGCATCTTGAAGGAAGAGAGATGCTCTGTGAGGGGGAGGGCAGGAGGAGGGCATCCCAGGCTGGATTAGGGTCATGGCTCTCCTCCTCAGCACAGGACAGTGTAACAGCTGGGACTTGGGAAGGAAATTCAGCCCACTGGACTCTCTGAAGAGCCTGGGAAGAAAGAGGGGATCAAAGGAACCCATAACAGGAGCTGAGACTCAGAGTTAGAAGAAACCTCAAATCAGGGCCATCCAGGGGCAGTCCATCCTGCCTGCAGACACAGATTGGTGATTGGGAATCCACTGTCTCCTAGGTCAGCAAGAGGTGGCCACACCTGGTGGGGAGCACAGACCCATGGAGAGCCTCTCACAAGCTCCTCACAGTGGTGGCAGTCACTGGAAGGGGCTCCTGATCACAGGTAAGACATTGGCTCTGCTGGGGCCCAGGGGAGCAGGAGGAGTTTGGGGGATTCTGACCCAGGTATAGACAAGTGAATCAAGAGAAGGACCAGGAGGAAGGACACCAGTCCCAGGGGGTTTGTCCCAGACACAGTCTCTGCAGACCTGGCCAGAGAAGTCTTCCCTGAACCAGAGACAGTGAGGGAAGTAGCAGCTTAGGACCATCAGTCCACATCCCTGAGACACAAGGCAATGTCCAGCCCCAGAATGGAGCAATCTCTGAAGAAGCTAAGGAGTATTTACATTCATAGGAGACCTGGGTTTGGACTCCAGCCCTGATGATTACTAGCTGTGTGACCATGGATGGCTCACTTACCCCTCTTAGCTTGTGTTTACCTGGAACACCACTTTCCTGCCAGGATACTGAGGAGTTAACTCTGTCTGCCTTAAAATGCACCCAGGGTTTAGTGAGAAATACTCTCCTCGTATTTGAGGCCAGAAGATCTCAGACCCCTTGCAGAGACTGGGACAGACAGACAGATGTGCAGGCACATGAGTCCCTTTCAAACACACCCCTGAGGCCCTAGCAGAACTTGGAGCAGGCTTAGCAGCCCAGACCTTTACCCTGGGGACAGTGACCTGGGCCCTAAGGAGGGCAAGGGGACCCTGTTGACGTCCACCTCCTTCCTTCCCTCTCAGCCTCCATCCTCAGCTACTGGATCCAGCCAACATCTTCTCAAGGTACTCCCATCAGCATTGTGCCAAAACCTCCCTATGGGACAGTGGGTGGCAATGTGACCTTGGCCATCCAGGGGTTCTCACAGAAGGCTCTCAGTTATACTTGGTACTGTAACACAACAGACACCTCCGATATGATCATTAGCTACCGTGTTCTTACTGGAGTACAGACAAGAAGAAATATCCGGAAGACAGTGCTCCCCAATGGTTCCCTGTTCATCTCCAACCTCAGCCTCAGTGACACTGGTCTCTCCATTTTGGAAGTTGTTGATTCCAAAGGCCAGATAATGAAAACAGAAGGAGCACAATTAGCAGTCTATGGTAAGTGCTGCCCTTCCCATGGGCCATGCAGTAACCCCCAATAACCACCCTCTGTCTGGGATGAGAGGCCTCCCCTGATTTCCTTGCCCAGGAACCAGGGAGAATCCAGAACATGATTCATCCCCACAAGATTGAGCCTGAGGAGCTGAGAACCCCCAAACTCAGACCTGAGTAATTGGTCACAGAGACCACATTAGAACTCAAAGGTCCCTAGCTGCCAAGGCTCCATGGACATAATGAACACAAGGGCTTTTCCCTTCTCTTTTCTGGGTTCACAGAGTACTACCTGGGCTGTTCATTGGGGAGCTAGAATATGTTGGCCGCCCTGCACCTAGCCACCCAGACAAATGGCAACACCAGTCTAGGGGAATGAGCCTCAGAAAACATCTGGAGATCCAGTTCAGGCAAGGCCAAGGTGGGTGAGAAGAGCAACTCTACCTCACTTTTGATGAGGGATTCTTTGCAATTCTGACTTGGACCTAAAGGCCTACATCCCATTAAGGGGGTTGGCCAAGGACAAAGAGCCCCCTTAGAGGCTCCTAATTAACTCTAGGAAGTCTGAGGGCAGGAGGGGCAAAGAAGGTGCTAGAAGAGGGGTGTCAGCTTGACATTGACTCATTTTCTCTTATATTGTCCAAGCCCAAAATCTAGATAGAGTCCTTTAAAGAGACTGTGAGCCCAGGAATCCTTGAGGGATAAAGGTGATTGGGAGGGGGAAGTCAGGATTTGGGGGGTAATTTCCTTCTTCCTCCCAGCTTTCTCAGGCCATACTGTGAAATTAGGAAGGGCCACTGAGAGCTCAGAATAGCACCTGGCCCCTTCCTATTGTTCCTGAGGCAGGAAACCTCATCCTGAAGTTCACCTGCCCCAAGACATTTAAAAGTTCATGAGGTAGGGGGAGCATTGTCAGAGTTGGGGACAGTTACTGACATTCCTTCTCCAGATGGGTCTACCAGGACTCAAGCCCAGACTACCCACTGCCCAAGAGCCAGAAGTCTGGCTGCCTGGGTGCCTGGAACCACCTGGATGCCTGCTCATCCTGAGGCTCCCAGTGCTGGGAGAGGGACCCCAGAGAGAGAACACCTTTATTACCTCCACTTTTTAGGGGAAAGGCCTTTAAGACAGAGGAGCACAGGCTTCTCTGAAGGGACAGACTGGGACAAAGGTCCATAACTCCTACTGAGTTCTCAGCTGGATGAGGAGGGGCCAAATTAAATTCAAATGGGGAGCAAAGAAGTCATTTGGGGCTCCAAACAGGGACAACTTTCTCAACAAGAAAAGCTTTCCAGTTGGGGAATGAGTTAATTATTTGTTGTTGTTTAGTTGTTTTAGTTATGTCTGGCTCTTTGTGACCACATTTGGGATTTTTTGGCCAAGATACTGGAGAAGGTGGTCATTTCCTTCTCCAGCTCATTTTACAGATGCAGAAACTGAGGCAAACAGGACCATGACTTGCCTAGGGTCACACAGCTTGTTAATGTCTGAGGCCAGATTTGAACTCAAGAAGATGAGTCTCCCTGACTCCAGGCCTTATGCTCTACGCATTATGGCACCACCTAGCTGACTCTGGATTAACAATAGCTAGCATTTATATAATGCTTGAAGATGTGCAATATATTCTATATATTTCCTTTAATTCTCACAAAAATCCCTGTGATGTAGGAAGTTTTTTGTAAATGAAAATGAGACCAAGAGAGATTAAGTAACTTGGCCACAGTCACACAGCCAGTCAGTAACTGAGGCAGGATTCAAATTCAGGTCTTCCTGAGCCCCACATCCACTGCATGCAGTCTACTAAAATGAAAATCATGAAAGAAAACTGCCCAGAACTACTGGAACCAGAAGGCAAAGTGAGAATAGAAAAAAATCTCCTATTCATAAAAAATTCTCAATGAAACATTCCAGGAATATCATAGCCAAAATCCAGAGCTTCCAAGTCAAAGAAAGATGCTGGAAACATGTAAAAAGGGAGTGTCCAAGTACCAAAAAGTTATGGTATGATCACAAAAAAAAATTAAGCAGTTATCACTATAAAGGAATGAGGATACAGGAATATGATATTTCAAAATATAGGCTTACAACCAACAGTAACACATCCCCCCAAATGAATGAAATCCCAAAGGGGAAAGAAATGGATCTTCAATGAAACAGAAGACTTCCAAACATTCTTCTCTCTTCTTTAGAGCATGGAGAGTGACCAGAGAGAGGAAAAAGTATGTAAGAAAACAAGGAGGGAAATACACAATGAATGATTATAACTGAATGTAAATTAGATTAGCATACTCTAAAACAGAAGAATTGAGTAAAGTGGATTAAAAAGCAAAACCCAAATGACATGTTATCCATGAGGAAGACACTTAAAATATAAAGATTCACAGAGTTAAAATAATGAGCTAGAGAAATATCTATTATGTTCCAACTGAACTCAAAAACACATGGTAGCAATCATGATCTGAGAAAAGCTAACAGCAAAAAGTGAATCTGATTAATAAAAAATAAGCAGGGAAACTACTGCAAGGTTCCATAAACAACAAATTATTATACCAATATAATGATAAATATGAACCAAGTGACGTAACATCTAAAAACATTTTTTAAAATTAACCAAATGTTGAGAGACAGGATAAAACTACAATAGTAAGGGACCTTAATGTGCCCCTTTTAGACCTGCACAAATATGACCAACCAAAGAAGAGAAAGACCTTAAGGGCTTGAGTAGAATTGTATAAAAGTTGGATATGAGCTACCTCTGATGATTATCAAATAGGAATAAAAAAGAATATACATATTTCTCAGAGGTGGGTGGCACTTACAAAAAATGGCCATGCATTAGGGCATAAAAACCTTACAAACAAATGCAAATAAAGAGAAGTATTAAACAACTCTTACACTGATCACAATGCAAAAAAAAATTATATTCAATAAAGTCTCTGTAGGTGAAGGGAAGAACGAAAATTATAAACTAAATAACTTAATTCTGAAGAACTAGTGGGTAACGGTCTGTGAGGCAAATCCAGATTGCATAGAATAGCTGACTAGTTTTGGCATTTCTTGTCTTGCACAGAGTAAGTCAGCCAGTTTCCATGAGTAAACCTTAGCCCATCCTGTAGCAGATGGTAATCATTACCATCGATGACAATACATGGAGCATGGAAAATGCAAATGAAAAAGACATGTCCTCACAGACCTTTATCACAGAAATTGATTAGATGTGAGTTTGAAGGAGAGAAAAGGTCAAAGATGTTTCCCACTTTGAACCTGGATGACTGGGTGGTGGGTGGCACCATCATAGAAAGAGAGAAGGACAGTGGGCATAATGTGGAGAGGAAATTAGAAGTTCAGAAAGTGGGTGCATGGTGTTTGAGGTGCTTTCCCAAAGTTCAGGTATTCCCAAATGTTTGCCCAATACCCCACCATATGGCCTTATAAAGGGGACATCCAGGTTCTGAGGAACAAAGGCCAAGTCAGTTTCATGGATCAACAAGCATTTATTAAGTATGTCCTGAGCACCAAACACTGAGAACAAGGGCTAGGCACTACATTCTTGAGACCCCTGAAAAGCACTAAAGGTTATTTTTCTTTTCTCTGTCCACAGCAGAAAAGTCTACAGGAAGAAGTAATGTCTCTTCACTCTCTGGAGGAACCATCACTGGCATTGTGACTGGAGTCCTGGTTGGAGTGGCTCTCATTGGGGCTCTCATCTATTTCCTGTTGTACAGAAAGACTACAGGGTAGAATGATGCTTCCTTTGGTTTTTCTCCCTCCTAGTCTGTCTCCTTGAATGGGACAGAGAGACCAGGATGCTCTTCTGTACCCACTTCTGGACCTGGTCTACCTCCCTTTCACAAACTCCTACTTTTCAGCACTAATTCTGTTGAGGGCCTATTTCTCTGGGCTTTCATCCTCCTCCATCCCTCACACCTAATTGCTTCTTGGAAGTAGGTGTTCACTTCCCGATTGGGATCTGCGCTACAATGAAACATTTTTCTCAGATCCTCAAAGAAAGTGACTGATGTCCAAGAAGGCAGAGAGGTAAAGAGAGGAAGGGGCTGCAGGGAGAAAGGGGATAGGTTACTACTCACAACCTAGTGAAATACCAAGTGAGTGGAAAAGCCACTGATGCAGATCCAGACTGCACAGATGGGCTGAGTAGTAGAATCATAGAACCTAGGGGTGAAGGAACTAACAGTGAGGTGGTTGTACTTCACAGATAAGCCCTGACAGAGGGGGAAAGAGCCTAGAGGCCTAGGGAGGAGTCATGAAATCTAAGGGGATCCAAAGACAAGTCTTTGTGCTCCAAGTGTCCCTTCTGGCTCAGGAGGCTCAGTTGCTCTGATTGAGATCTCAGTCACATCATGTCTGATATTTTTTCAGGGGCCAGAAAACATCATCTTACAAAGCACAAATCCTCAGCACGCAACCACAGTAAGTAAAGGCACTAACCAGCCCATTTGCTACTTAGTCCTCCTGGGGGCCCCCTTGCCCTGAAAGAGTCCTCCAGCTTCCAATCCTGTGCATTCCCCCCCTTGTGGGACATTTGTCTTCCCAGGGTCAGGTCCCTCCTGGTCTAACTTGCAAAAAGGACCTGGGAGTGTCCCCACCCAGACCTGAAGAGAGACCCTAACACTCCTCTAAGCCACAGGCTAGCAAAGCATTCATCCCAAGCTGGCCAAGTCAGGCCTGCAGCACAGGAGCTGTTTCCAGGAGCCATGTTCTTGGCCTTATTCCTTCCCCTTGTTCATGGCACTGCACATGGGGTGTGGGTATCTTCCTTTGGTGGGCTTTCCTGTGGGTGTCCTGGGATCCTCCTGCTCCTCCTCTTGCCTGAAAATTGCTACTGAGGAATCTATCTAGAGGGACATCAGAATCACATTGAGACTATTATGGAGTGGGAGAAATCTGAAATGGGCCAACCAGGCACCTCTCCACACCAATCCTCTAGTGCTAAGGCTGCTGGTCCAGGACTCTGAACACTGAGGGAGCATTTCCTTCTGAGGTTGGTGGTAACTCTGCAATCCCCAGGTCCCTCCCACAGCCTTCTCCTTCTCCCTCTTTTTCTTCCTCTGGGAAGATGGGGAGAATCCTGGGCCAGGACAAGAATGAGGAAGAGGGTGAGGTGGACTTCCTCTGCTCACTGCCCAGCTCTGCTGCTGATTTCTAACTGTTGTCTCTCTGCTTCCCCAGGTCAGACCTACTCTGACAGCTCACCTAACAGGGTAAGCTTTATCCCTGTCCACCAGGGGATGAAACTATCAATACAAACTGGGTAGAGAGAGATCAGACGATAATAATGATAAGCATTTACATACACCGAGAACTTTAAAGTTTACAAAGCAATGCCTGCTGTCATCTGGCCCCACAGCAAGAGCCTTGTCCTCATTTGGCTGGTGAGGAAACTGAGGCTGACCAGAAGCAGGGCTAGGACTCACACTAGGTCCCCTGCATTCTGCCCCTCCCTCTCCTTGACCCTCTTCTTGTAACTTCATACCTGCATTCATTTCTTAAGAGGCTGCTTCTCTAGCTGCCCTGGGCCACACAGCTGCATTCACTCCATCCCACATTTATCAACCACTTGCTCAGTACAAGGCTCTATACTCTGTATTAAGGGATACAAAATATGGCACAGATCCTGCCCCTCCAGTAGCCTGTCCACAACAAGAGGATTTAGCCAGGGAATTGGACTGAGACCCACAGTATGGTCCAGAATCACAAAAAAAGTTTTGCTTTTCATAAAAGGAAAAGAACCTCCCTTAGGAAAAAAACAGAGAACTATTTAAAAGTTGAATTGACTACCCTAGGATGTAGTGAGCTCCCTGTTACTGAAGGTCTTCAAGTATGGACTGGATGGCCATTGGCAAAGAGGGAGCTTAGAGAAGGGGTTCTGTGCTCCAAGTACAAGTTAGAGTAGATGGGGTCCTTTCCAGCCCCCAGAGTCTGTGGTTCATAGATTCCAGGAGTTGGAAGGGCCCTGAGGGGATACCTCCCTCTTCTATGCAGTGTGCCCTCCACTGATCCCACTCTGTGCCTTGAAGACTGATGTCTCTACGTACTTTGATGCCCAGAAATCACCTGCTATGGCTCTGTCCCCAGTGATCAGAGACATCATTGTCAATCAAAATGAAATGACCTGGCCAGCCCTGCACCACAGACTTATTTATTGTGATCCTCCCCCAGTTCTTTCAAGCTGTAAATTTCCAGCCTCAAAACCCATCTCTACCACATTTCTACCAATCTCAGGGAATTGGGAGGACAGAGGCCCACCCTTTCACCTCCCCAAAGCTTTCCAGCCAAGCCCTTCCTCTCCTGTATTACCAGAGAACATTGGCTATTTCTCAGAAGCTCACCTTTCCTCCCTTCTCAAATGTTATCACCATGGGGAGTGACACACCTGGGCCTCCCTCTATGCTCAAAGCACATTCATCAGGCCTGCCCCTAGCCTCAGCCAGTTAGGACAATGTGAACTGGGACTGCTGTCTGCTGACCAGATGCAAAGCTTGACTCTGAAGCTTCCCCCAAGGCAGGTTGTGTGGGTGGCCTCGGGCCCCTGGAGCATTGGGAGCTCCCCCAGGGGCTCTGTTTACACTACCACTGATACGGGCAGCACAACATCACACTGGTGCTGAGGTCTCCTGGGGAGAAGTGAAGGATGCAGCCCACCAACCTGTCTTGCTGGTGGTGCTCTGGGAATAAGATTGACATAATCAGTCACAATCCCCAGCCCCTCATTAGAATAAGTCCTTCTCTCATTAGTTGTTGGTCAATCAGAGTTGATTGACACCCTCAGAAACACCCACTCTTCCAAGGGCATATAAACTATGAACCCACCACTGCCTTGATTCATATTTGGCCTGAGATGGACAAATGACCATCCCTTTTTATACATCACCCCATTATGAACCCAAACTTCCTGCTGCAGTGTGTTATCACTTTATGAGCTACATCACTGATTTTTTTTTTCAACAAAAGGATCTCAGTTAAAGGCCTTGGAATATTAAGACTGTTGCAACTTCTGTGAAATAAATTTACCCATATGTTTTAGAAAGCAGAAAAGAAGTTTTATAATTCACCTCTCATTTAGGTCCCCCAATGGAGCCCTTTGGAAACTGCTGCACATTGGACCCAAGACAAAGGAAAACAGCCTCCAGTATCCGAGAAAATGATAGACCCTTTTAATGTTCAGACCCCAGTGTAAGCTGCAGTCCCTTTGGATGTGATTTTAAACAATGCCATCATGTAATGGAATTGCTGCTTTTACAAAGAGCCATTCTAGTTACTTTCTGAGTAATTCTCCTGTCACAAGCAGAACTGTGAGAGTGGACACTATCTTGAAGACTTATTTTGGTTGAGGGGGTGGGGCAGGGTTTGGAGGGGGTGTGGTATGGAGGGACAGGCACTGTTCTTCAGTCTGAGGTAATGTGTTTTGTTCAGGAATACTTTTGACGTTTCTATATGCTGACCATGGGCCCCAAAGAATCTGTAAAAGTAGTATTTTTTTTCAATTAATGAATGTGGGCACAAATAAAAGTTTGGAAAAAAATGAGGAAAGAGAAAGGGTTTTTGCTCATGTATGAGTTAGGCCCTGACAGCTGTGGGATTCTAGGATTGTCTTTCAATTGGATATGACAATTATATATAAATGAGAGTGGTGACCAATCTGTCAGTTCCAGAACCTTCCATTTGACAAACATTCATTGCACACCTGCTGAGTGCAAGGCCTCATGCATAACTGGCAGCAAGTCTAAGCTAGAGGAGGGCAGCCTGCAGCTCAGAGAGGGAGAGAGCTCAGGGCTGGAATAGGAGAAGTCCCTCTCTGTCTGAGCAGTCATGTCAATCTTGTAGGGCATCCATTTTCTCCTTTGTAATGTGAGGTGTGCGGATGCTGCAGGGTATCACATAACTTTGAGATGAAAAAGACCTAGAAGCCAGTTATTCTAGCTCCTACATTTTACAAGTAGAGAAACTGAGGCCCAGAGGAAGTGAGTGTCAGCATATGGAGCTGAAATAAGGAATCAGAGATGAAATATCTGAAGACATAAAGTGGGTAAACAGCAGAGCCTGGACTTTAGCTCAGGTCTCCAATGTCCACGATCGGTGCTCAGAACTGTCAGCCCTTCCTCTCTAGGAAGGATCTTGTGTGGAACCAACTTTCCCAATGCATCTGAAGGAGGAGTCATTTCCAAACTTGATTTTTGTAGAAACTGATTGTGCAAAGGGAGCCAGGGTTTTGCACCCTGATGCCACATACCTCTCCCAAAAAAATCCACACTCAGGAAAACCAACCAGCATCTGTTCACTCACACAGCCACGAAAGAGCAGCACAGAGACACAAGGGACTGGAGATGTCTAGAATTACAGTGAAAGGAACCGAGTCTTAATGGAATGTGTTTCCCCAATGCAATATTTATCCAGGCTCTACTTGAATACTTCCAGTGATGGGGAACTCACCATTTCATGAAATGACTCAATCCATACTAGACAGCTGATTATTGGGAAGTTCATACTGAGCTGAAATCATTGGAATTTCCTGGAGTTTTGCCCTTAGTTTTCCCTCCTGAGACCAAACACAACCAATCTGATTGCCTTTTCCCCAGGACTGTTCTTCAGATATTTGCAAATGTGACCATGCCCCTCTAGGTCCTAGTTTCTCCAATTATTTCAATGGTTCATTCTCAGGACTCACAATTTCATGTCCCCTCCCATTCTAGTCACCTCCTCTGGATGATGCCTTACTCTTCTTTAAATGCGAAGCCTGTGACTAGACACAGGACTCCACTGGGGTACGAATAGAGTAAAGGACCTTCTTCCCACTTGACTGTGAATACCCCCATGAGCAGCCTGAGGTCTTCCATGAAGTCATGGGGAGGTGGCCCAGGGTCCCCGATGGTTATACCAGCAACATAGAAGCTGAGAGGATCTAACAGATGGGAAAGACTGCAATTATGGCCCTAGGGACAGACTGTGTATCTCTTATGCAAGGATCACTCAGCTTAATCAGAGATTCTTAGCACCAGGATAATCACAGAGGCAAGAATATTCAGGTCCCAGCAATGGCCAAAAACAGTCTGATATGGCATGGAGAGAAGATTACAAATCTACATCAGTAGAGGGATGTTCTACACTAAGAAACTTATGAATCCATGAAGTATTGAAGCAAGATTACGTTAATTCTTTTGGCTGCCTCATCACAAAATGGTGACTCATGCTTAGCTTATTGTTTAATCAACAAGAAGCATTTCTTGAGCACTTACTCTGTCCCAAGCATTGTGCCCAGGAACCCAATTTCCAACTGAATTGTCAATGAACAGCCTCTCTGCCATACTGGGGCTGGGAATACAAACTAGGAAGGCTCTCCCAGGAGGGCAGCTCCTCAAGCAACCAAGTTCTCAGGCTTTAGGGGGAGATACCTCAAAGAGCAGCTCAAAGAACATGGAACTTTACTTCCAAGACCTTTCACCCTAACCACCAGCTCCCCCAGCCAGAGAGCTTTTCCATTGGCTGGCATAGGAGGCTGAGAAGGGGCATTAGTGAGGATCAGCCTCACCTCCTCCAGGCAATGAAAAAAAAACAAGGTCCAGCTCCCCAGAGTTAAAGAGACCCAGAGTTAGAGGTGACCTCAAGCAAAGGTCATCAAGTGGGCAATCCATCCTACCTGCAGACACATATTGGCAATTGGGATAGAGCATCTAGAGGTGGTCACATGTGGTGGGCAGCACAGATCAATGGAGAGACCTTCTAAAGTTCCCCACAGTAGAAGAAGTTCCTGGAGGGGGCTCCTGATCAAAGGTGAGACACCATCTCTACTGGGTCCAGGGAAGGAGAGAGAGCTTGAGGGATTCTGATCCAGATACAGACAAGTAAGTCAACACAAGGATCAGGAGGAAACAGATCAGTTCCAGGAAGTCTCTCCCACAGACAGTTTCTACGGACCTGGACAGGGAAGTCTTCCTTTATCCAGGGACAAAGGGGGAAGTTTAGGACCATCAGTCCACACCCTTAAGCTCAGGGCTACACCTAGCCCCAGAGCTGAGCAATCTCTGATGTAGACTGAGGGAGTTTTGACAGTCAAAGACCTGGGTTTGGATCCCAGCTCTGATGTTTACCAGCTGTGTGACCATGGACAGCTCACTTAATACTCTGAGTTTGTATTTACCTGGAATAGCACCTTCCTCCCAGGAACTAAACTCTTGTCAGCCTTAAAATGCACCCAGGGTTAATTTAGAAATGCCCTCCTTGGGTTTGGGACCACAAGATCTCAGATCACCTACAGAGACTGGGGCAGATAGATTGACACATAGCCACGTGAATCCCTTCCAAAAATGCCCCCCATTCATCCTCCAGTTTGCCTTTGTGACAGGCTTAAAAGCCCACATTCTCACCTTAGGACCGCTCAATGATGGGTCTCTCAGGAGGACAGGGACACCCTACTGACCTCGGCACTCAGTTTACTGATGAGGAAACTGAAGCCCAGAGAGAGGAAACAATGTGACTGAAGACATAAAGTAGGTAAATAGCAGAGCCTGGATTCTAGCCCTGGTCTCTCACATCCAAGATTGGTGCTCAGGACTAACACATCCTGTCCCCTCTAGAAAAGATCCTGTGTGGAATCATCTCTTCCAGTTCATCTGAAGGAAGATTCATTTCAAACTTGATTTTTGTAGAAATCGATTTGCAAAGGGAGCCAGGGCTTTGCACCCTAATGCCACATCCCTCTCCCAGAAAGAATCCACATTCAGGAAAACTAAACCAGCATCTGGCATATGTTCACTCACACAGCCACAAGAGGGCAGCACAGAGACTTTTTCTTGTTAATGTTTGTCCTTCATTCTGGAAGAGGACCATGACATCAGGAAGATGATGTCATGACTTGCAAGTGAACTGGATTTAAGTGAGGCAGGTGTAAAGTCACTAGTTTAACTCTCTCCTCCAGTGCCACCTGGGTCCAGTGGCAAGACATGGATGACTGGACGACAAGAGATGGCCCCAGATGCAGTAGGAGACCTTGGCCTTTTACTAAAATGAAATGAAAGAAAAACAACTTTCATTCAGTTAAGAAAGGTTGTTAAATAACCATGGGAACCATAGCTAATATGAAGAACATGAATTTTCTATCTCTAAAATATTAACAACTAGCAATTTCCCCTGGATGCCCAATGGCAACATGTCAATGTTCATTTTTATTTTTCCTTTTTCCTTTGAAGTAGCTCTAGACTGCTTTCCTTATTTGTGCCATGATGCCAAAACAACTTATCTGAGATAATTTTGGACTAAAAGTCCCTAGGATAAGATGTCCCTGATGGCCTATAAGCCCTAAGTAATCAACACTACCCTCACAGATGATGCTCTATCTCCTCTCACCCAAAGCCTGGGATGTCCATCCTTCTCTTCTCACCTCCACTTCTGAAAATCCCTCACTTCACAGTTCAGCTTAAAGACCACCTCCTACATGGGAACTCTCCTCATCCTCTCAGCTACTAATGCTGTTCCCATACCCAAACGACCTCATTTTTGCTTTGTATTTACATATATGTGTGAATATCCTCCAAAAGTATATAATCTCTCTGAGAGCATGGACTGTTGCTTTTTGTCCTTGTATCCCCTCACACAGTGACTGGTATACAGTAGATATTTAATAAAATGTTTATTGTTTGATCATTGTCAGATGATCACTTTGTAAACTGTAAAATGTTACCACGAGAGCTACTGTTTGTTATTCTTGGCCCAGACCTGGGTGTTGTCCTTCATTCTTAAAGAGGACCAAAATGACATCATTATTCTAGAGTCAAGTTTTAATGGTTCCAACTGTGGCTGATCAGACCAATGCCAGCTCGGAATGCTCTACCACAGGCTGGGCACAAATAATCTGTGTGAACATTTGGGGTGGATTCTCTAAATCTGCATATCCTGTGTTTCCTTTGAGCTGTTTCAATTCTGCTCTGCTCATGGAGCACAGCACCTTCTTCAATGTGGGCATGCCCTGCTGAGCAGTCCTGTGCTGGTGTCTCCCATGTCACACAATCAACTCCAAAGTTCCTGAGAAAAACCTTGCATGTGTCCTTGTATGGCCAAGACCTAGTCCTTAATTAAATGTATAATCTTCAGCACATCAACTTTGCATTGAAAGACACTTTAATGATGATTTTGTCTAATACACTAATTCTACAGATAACGAAATTGAATTGTAGAGAGATTGTGTGATCTGCTCAAGGTCACACTGTCAGTAACAGAGCCAGCCCTTTAACCTGATTTCCTGCTTCCAGACCCAGGGCTCTTCCCACTCCACCACAATGCCACTTCTGTTTAGGTCTTCCTTTTCCCACATGGAAAGGGAGAAGGTTAAGCTAGATGATCTCTGTGATCACTTCTAAATCAAACATTTGTGTGTGTGTGTGTGTGTGTGTGTATGTGTGTATATATGTGTGTATATATATACATATGTATAAATGCTTCTAAATCAAACATATATATATAGACATTCATAAATAGATATCTAGATTAAGTGAGGCAGGGCTGCCTCACTTTTACAGAAAGATAGATAGATAGATAAATAGATAGATAGACAGACAGACAGACAGAGGTAGGTAGGGAGGGAGGGAGAGAGAGACAGAGAGACAGAGAGAGAAACATAGATAGATAGATAGATAGATAGATAGATAGATAGATAGATGATAGATAGATAGATGCATACATACATACATACATACATACATACATACATAAACATTCTCCTGATCTCCATTAATCAAAATCCTTGCTCTGTGCCACTAACACTGATTTTACTAGAGATAAGAGCTCATACTCTCCTCACCCAAGAAGCACATTTTGCAGAATGGCAGCCATGTCACTGATGGTGATCCTATGTGGTCCTGACAGTTGTATTCTCTTTCCATGGGGAAAGTAAAGTCCAGATCAGCTATGAGAAAAGTTTTATTTTCTGAAAACAAATCAAATATGGTATCTCTAGGACCAAAAGAGTGTAAAACTGGTTAATGGTGAATTTTACTAAAACCTTATCTGTTTTTTTCTAACTGTCCACACTTTCATGCTTACAGCAGTCTGAAGCATTGGTTCTCTGTGCAAGACATAAAGTGAGGGGGAAGGGAGGATAGAATGGATCGACTCTCTGTTCAAATAATCTCAAGTCTGAAATATGAGGAATGTTTTAACTTAGTCAAGGTCTTGTGCCAAGTCTTGCTTATAGGGACAGAAATTTTTCCTAAGTCAATTGTATCACATTGACAGAGTGAACATCAATTCCCAGGCATCACATCAGTTTGTTACACATAAAGCTGAATATACATTTTACTACTGAAAAAAGCAGTATCATTTCTGAAGTCTTTCAAAAAAATCAGGCAAAACAGGTTTACTTCAGATGTCATCATATTATTTAACACATGAGAAAAGGAGCCCTTTTTCCTTATTACTGTTAAGGAAAAGGAAGTTGGTGGTAATCAGAGGATAAAAACTAAATTAATTTCACAGAAAATCACATGTTTAAAAGGTAAAAGGTAATTTCACAGCTCAGAGAATTTTATAGCTGGAAGGAACCTTAGGTAGATCATCAACCTGAGTCCCTCAAACCCAACCTGGGTTCACATATCTCTGGTGCCTTTTCTCACCTAGCTCCCTACACCTGGGATGCCTTACTTTTACCTCTTCACCTGCTGAATTCATACCCATCTTTAAAACCCACTTAACTACTATCTCCTCCAAGATGTCTTCCTTGAAGCAGGACCCTGGTGGTAATGCCTTTTCTTACCTTACTTTGACCTTACTTTGTCATGTTCAACACTACTTATCAGGTAGTGCTTTGCATTAAAACTCTACCAGATTATAAATTTCATTCCAGAGGGCAAGGACCAGAGGGAAATATCCATTTCCACTAATACTAAGCACTGGGCTCAGCATATGGTAGGTGCTTAATAACTATTGCTATCTGGTCTAACCCTTTTGTTGTACAGATAAGGAAAACTGAGGCCTATAGGGGATAAATGACTTGCCCAAGGTCACACTTGTAGGTAATGGCAGAGCCAAGCCTCACATCCAAGCCTCCTGATTCCTTGCCCAACATTCTTCCCACTGTACTAGAGCACCTTGGACTTTGGTTAACTTTTAGAGAACTGTTGTTACACTGGATTTTGGCATTTAGACAATGAAGGTTTTCATCATATGCTCATCTCTATACATTTCTCATGGAAATCAGGAGATGGGGGTTCTAGCCGCTCACTATGCAGTCTCAGAATCAGAGAAAGGGACCTTTCAGGAAGTCCTTCAAGATAAGGACAGAGCACCACAGATCCTCTCACAGGACATATTTCCCATGACTTTACCTCCTTTCCACACTGTTCATTACAGCCAAATAGGGCCACTGTCCCTCTCTGCTATTCTCACCCCAGCCTTTTCTCCATCTCTGTGCTTCTGTTTGTCATGTTCCTTATACCAAGAACTGATTCTCCAGTATCTCCTTCTGTTAAAATCCTAAGTTCAGGGACCATCTCTTACACAGAGCCTGACTTAATTATCACAAGCTCCCCTATCTCCAGCATCTCAGCCAAAGAAGAGATCTTGCTATGGACCTTTCATCTGCACCTATGCTTAGTATTAGAGTTCAGTCACTCCTTCATTCAATAAGTCAGTATTAAATGCCTGCCACAATCAGGCACTGTCCTAGGTCCTGGCTATACAGAGACCAAAAGGATACAGTTGCTACTGTCAATCATGACAGATAACATGTAAAGAAATAAGTATACAAAATAGATACAGGGTAAATTTCTGAAGAGGAAGACACTAGCAGCTGGGTGAGGGAGATCTCAGGAAAAACTTCATGTGGAGCAGATTTCTGAAGGAAACAAGAGATTTTAAGAAGCAGAGGGCAGAGACAAGGTAGCGATGCAGTCCAGGCTTAGGGGATAGCAATCATAAAGGCATGGAGCCAGGAGATAGAATGTCATGTGAGAGGAAAAGCAAGACTAGTTTGACTGGCCTGCAGAGTACAGAAAGCAGAGCAACGTATAAGACTGTAAAGGTAGGGTGGGCAAGGTTGTGAAGAGATTTTAAAGCTAAATAAAGGATCAAATATCAACGATCTAGGAGACAAGAGAGAGCGCTGGAGTTTGCTGAGTAGGGAAATGATATGGTCTAGCACACATTTATGGAAAACCACTTTGCAGGTGTGTGAAGGATGGTGTTGTAGGAAGATATTTGAGACAGTAAGACTGAGAGTTAGATGAGGGGTAGAGGGGGCCTAAGTGATGGTGGCTTCTGTGTAAGCAGAGGAAGAAAGAGCAGATAGGAGACATGTTGTTGAGGTAGAAACAAAATGTGGCAATGGATTAGATATGTCAGGTGGGAGAGAATGAAGAGGGGAAAATAATGCCGAAGGGGCGGTGAACTTGGTGTACTAAAACAATGGTGATCTTTCTACAGAAATAGGGAAGCTTGGGACAGGGCTGGCTTTGGAGACTAAAGGGATACATTCTGTTTTAGACAGACTGAGTGGAAGATATCTCTGTTCGAAGTCTCCACGAGGCAGTTAGTGATATGAGACTGAAGTTCAAGAGCAAAGAATGAGGCTGCAGACATAGATTTGAGTCCTCTTCAAAAAGATAAGAATTAAATGCATGGGAGCTATTCAATCCATCGACAAGCATTTAAGCTCCTACTGTGTTTTACTACATAAAGACTTGTGCTATGGAATAAGGCGAAGCCAAGAGAGCAGCATGAAAACAAAGACTTGATTGAATTCTCCCCCAAATCCCTCCAAACACCTGTAAAAAATGACTCTAAACAAATTCTAGAGCTATAGAACCCACAAAATGACAGAGTGAAACAAGTCTCCAGTCCAAGATGGCCTGAATGGTCACTGGGAAGAGTCTATTGCACCATGCTAGGAGCTGAGCACAGCCTAGCCTGGCCTATGCATGAAGAGACCAGGCTGGAGTAGACAGAGTGGAGCAGGCCTCAGGGCACTGAATCACTGGCAGCTGTGGCAGTTTCCAGACTTCTCAACCCACAAACACCAAAGACAACTTAGCAGGTCAGTGGGAAAACTATTGGACCTGAGTGAGAGAAGAGCACAGTCTGGCCCCAGCCCCAGGGGAGGCGGCTGCAGCAGTAGGCAGCAGCTGCTGCTGCTGCTTCCAGAGCTCCAGACCCACAGACCGTGGGGGGAATTAAGTGACTGATCAGAGTGGGAATGCAAGGATCTCTTTGCAGATGCTGACACAGGGTTCTCTTGCTTTGCCTTGCTTGGATCTGGGTCACAGGTCTGGTTGGTGGTTCTTGGGGGAGGAGGAGCATTGGTGTGGCAGAGCTTGTGGTGGCTGTGGAGAGGGAGTCCTCCTAGTAGTTACATGGCAGAAAGGAGTGCTTGCACTCACAAACCAGAGCACAGGCCAAGAAAGTAGTATCATACCATCTCAAAACAGAAGTAGCTCTGAAAACAGCAGCACAAAACCCCTGAAGCTTGGGACAGAACACTCTCCACTCTGAAAGCAGTCATACCCTGACAAAGAGCTCAGAAGTCAAGTGATTGTCTGGGGAAATGAGCAAGCAGCATAAAGGAACTCAGACTATAGAATCTTTCTTCGGTGACAAAGAAGATCAAAACATATAGCCAGAAGAAGTCAACAAAGTCAAAGATTTTATGTCAAAAGCCTCCAAGAAAAATATGAATTGGTCTTAGGCCATGGAAGAGCTCAAAAAGGATTTGGAAAAGCAAGTAAGAGAATTAGAGGAAAAACTAGGAAGAGAAATGAGAGTGATGCAAGAAAATCATGAAAAACGAGTCAACAGTTTGCTAAAGGAGACCCCCCAAAAATATGGAAGAAAATAACACCTTAAAAAATAGACTAACCCAAACGGCAAAAGAGCTCCAAAAAGCCAATGAGGAGAAGAATATCTTAAAAGGCATAATTAGTCAAATGGAAAAGGAGGCCCAAAAGGCCACTGAAGAAAATACTACCTTAAAAATTAGAATGGAGCAAGTGGAAACTAGTGACTTTATGAGAAATAAAGAAATTATAAAACAGAACCAAAACAATGAAAAATGGAAGGCAATGTGAAATATCTCATTGGAAAAACCCCTGACCTGGAGAATAGATCTAGGAGAGATAATTTAAAAATTATTGGACTACCTGAAAGCCATGATCAGAAAAAGAGCCTAGACATCGTCTTTCAAGAAATTATCAAACTGCCCTGATATTCTAGAACCAGAGGTCAAAATAGAAATTGAAAGGATCCACCAATTGCCTCTTGAAAAAGATCACAAAAAGAAAACTCCTAGAAATATTGTCGCCAAATTCTAGAGTTCCTAGGTCAAGGAGAAAATATTGCAAGCAGCCCAAAAGAAACAGCTGAAGTACTGTTGAAACACAATCAGAATAACACAAGATCTAGCAGCTTCTACATTAAGGCATCGAAGGGGTTGGAATATGATATTCCAGAGGTCAAAGGAGCTAGGATTAAAACCAAGTATCACATACTCAGCAAAACTGGAGTATAATACTTCTGGGCAAAATACAGATATTCAATCAAATAGAGAACTTTCAACCATTCTTGATGAAAAGACCAGAGCTGAATAGAAAATTTGACTTCCAAATACAAGAATCAAGAGAAGCGTGAAAGGTAAACAGGAAAGAGAAATCATTATGGACTTACCAAAGTTGCACTGTTTTGTTTACATTCCTACATGGGAAGATGATATTTGTAACTCATGAGACCTTTCTCAGTATTAGGATAGTTGAAAGGAGTATACATATATATAGACAGAGGGCACAGAGTGAGTTGAATATGGAGGGATGACGTCTAAAAAATAAAATTAAGGGGTGAGAGAGGAATATATTGGGAAGAGAAAGGGAGAGATAGAATGGGGTAAATTATCTCACACAAAAGTGGCGAGAAAAAGCTGTTATAATGGAAAGGAAGAGGGGGTAGGTGAAAGGGAATGAGTGAATCTTGCTCTCGTAGGATTTGGCTGAAGAAGTGAAAAACAAACACATTCAACTGGGTATCTTACCCTACAGGAAAGTAGGAGGGAAGGGTATAAGAGGGGGAATGATAGAAGGGAGGACAGATTGGGGGTGGAGGTAGTCAAAAGCAAACACTTTTGAAAAGGGACAGGGTCAAAAGAGAAAAGTGTATAAAGGGGGACAGGATAGGATGGCGGGAAATATAGTTAGTCTTTCACAACATGAGGATTCTGGAAGTGTTTTGCATAACAATACATGTTTAACCTGTATTGAATTGCTTGCCTTCTCAAGGAGGGTGGGTGGGGAGGGAAGAAGGGAGAGAATTTGGAACTCAAAGTTTTAAAAACAAATGTTGAAAAATTGTTTTACATGCAATTGGGAAGGCAATAGGGTATAGGAGTCTATCTTGCCCTACAAGAAAGTTAGGGGAAAGGGGATAATGGTGGGGAGAGTTGGGTGATAGAAGGGAGGGCAGACTGGGGAAAGGGCCAATCAGAATACATGCCATCTTGGGGTGGGGAAGAAGGTAGAGATGGGGAGAAAATTTGTAACTCAAAATCTTGTGGAAATGAATGTTGAAAACCAAAAATAAATAAATAAGTAGATGAATGAATGAATGAATGAGTAAATGAATAAACAGGTAAATAAATAAATAAGGCTGCTACGTATACTGAAGATACAGATACAAAGAATATAATAGTTTTAAGAATCTAATATTTCAACGGGGAAGACAATAAACATATATAAAAATACATAGCATAAACATAAAGTGAATAATATAAAGTAGTTAAACATGAGGCCATTTGGGAGGGAAGGCTCTAGCTTTTACGGGGTGGAGGGAAACCAGGAAAGTCTTCACACAAAAGACTGTCAGAAAGGAAGAGAGGGACACTATGAGGTAGAAGGAAGAAAGAAGTGTATTCCAGGCACAGGGGAGGTTCTTAGTTTCTCTAATTATGTCATGATTCACTCTCACGACACAATTTTGTGTCTCCTCCCATTCTGATCACCTCCTCTGGATGATGCCTCACCCTTTCTTTAAATGTGAAGCCTGTGTCTGGACACAGGACTCCACTGAGGTATGAACTGAGTGAAGGAAAGCCAGGACCTTCCATCTGCTGGACTGTGAACACCCCCACCAGTAGCCTAAAGTCCTCCATGAAGTCATGGGGAGGTACCTGTGGGCCCTAAATGGTTGTGCCAGCCAAGCTGAGCCCAAGAGAATCTGACAGATGGGAAAAACCGAAATTATGGCCCCAAGGACAGACTGTGTATCTCTTTTAAAAGGACCAGCCCAGCTAAACCAGAGATTCTTAGCATGAAGATAATCACAGAGGCAGGGATATTCAGGTCCTAGCAATGCTCAAGGACAATTTCATAAGGTAAGGAGACAGGATAGGAAGTCTACATCAGTGGAAGGATTTTCCCCACCAAGAAAATTATAAATCCATGAAGTATTGAAGCAACATCAGATAAATTATTTTGTCTGCCTCATCACAAAATGGTGACTCATGCTTAGCTAATTGTTTCATCAACAAGAAGCATTTCTTAGGCACTTACTCTGTCCCAAGTATTGTGCCCAGGACCCCAATTTCCACCTGAACTTTTGCCTAACAGCCTCTCTGCCACCCTGATCTAATAAGGGCTAGGAAGGCTCCTCCAAGAGGGCAGCTTCTCAGGCAACCAGCTTCTCAGATTTTATGGAGAGACACCACCCTAAAGAGCAGCTCAAAGAACATGGAACTTTGCTTCCAAGACCTTTCACCGTAACTACCAGCTCCCCCAGCCAGAGAGCTTGGCTGCTGACTGGTATAGGTGGCTAAGGAGGATCTTTAGTGAAGATCAGTCTCACCTCCTCCAGGCAATGAAAAAAGCAAGGGCCAGCTCCCCAGAGTCAAAGAGACCCAGAGTTAGAGGTGACATCAAGCAAGGATCACCAAGTGGGCAGTCCATCCTGCCTGCAGACACACATTGACAATTGGGATAGAGCATCTAGAGGTGGCCACATGTGGTGGGCAGCACAGATCAATGGAGAGACCTTCTAAAGTTCCCCACAGTGGAAGAAGTTCCTGGAGGGGGCTCCTGCTCAAAGGTGAACACCAGCTCTTCTGGGTCCAGGGAAGGAGAGAGAGCTTGAGGGATTCTGATCCAGATATAGACAAGTAAATCAACATAAGGACCAGGAGGAAGCAGAAAAGTCCCAGGGAGTCTCTCCCAGAGACAGTCTCTGCAGACCTGGACAAGGGAGTCTTCCCTGATCCAAGGGCAAAGGGGGAAGGTTAGGAACAAAAGTCCACACCCCTGGGACTCAGGACCACATCTAGCCCCAGAGCTGAGCAATCTCTGACATAGACTGAGGAAGTTTTGACAGTCAGAGACCTGGGTTTGGATTCCAGCTCTTATGTTTAGTAGCTGTGTGACCATGGACAGGTCACTTAACACTCTGAGCTTGTATTTACCTGAAAAACCATCTCCCTCCCAGGAGCTAAACTCTTGTCAGCCTTAAAATGCACCCAGGGTTGAGTGGGAAATGCCCTCCTTAGGTTTGAGAGCACAAGATCTCAGATCCTCTGCAGAGACTAGGACAGACAGACACATGAATCCCTTCCAATCATGCCCTGCTGTGATCCCTCAGTTTACCCTGTGGCAGGCTTAGAAGCCCCCATCTTTACCTTGGGTGACCTGGGCCCTCAGGAGGGCAAGGGGACCCTGCTGACCTCTGCCTCCTTCCTCCCCTCTAAGCCTCCATCCTCAGCTGCTGTATCCAGCCCACATCTGCTCAAAGTGATACCATCAGTGTTGTGGCAAAACCATTCTATGGGACAGTGGACAGCAATGTGACCTTGACTATACCGGGGTTCTCAGAGCAAGCTCTCAGCTATACTTGGTACAGAAACACAACAGAAGCCTCCAACAATATCATTAACTATTGTGTTCTAACTGGAGGGCAGACAGGTATAGATATCCAGAAGACAGTGCTCCCAAGTGGCTCCCTGATCATCTCTAATCTCAGCCTCAGTGATACTGATCTCTACATTTTGGAAATTGTTGGTTCCAGAGGCTGAATAATTGAAACAGAAGGAGCACAATTAAGATTGCATGATAAGTGCTGCCCTTCCCACAGGCCACATAGTCACTCCAGCACACTACCTCTGTCTGGGGTGAAAGGCCTCCCCTGAGTTCCTTACCCAAGGACCAGGGAGAATCCAGAACATGGCTCATTCCCACAGGAGGGAGCCTGAGGAGTTGAGAACTCCCAAACTCAGATCCACTTAATCAATCACAGAGACCACATTAGAGTTCAAATGCCACTTAGTGCTGAAGTCCCAAGGACAGAGGGGACACAGGGACTTTTCCTCCCTCCATGCTAGGTTCATAGAAAACCTGGCTGGCTGTTTCCTTGTGGGCTAGAATGTCTTGGCCATGCTGTACCTGGCCATCCAGACACCTGACAGCGCCAGGAAACATTGAGGGGGATTTAGCCACAGGGAACATCTGGAGATCCAGTTCAGGCAGGGAGGGTGACAAGAGAAGTTCTGCCTCAGGTTTCCTAGGGGTGCTTTGTAATTCTAGCCTCATCCCAAAGGCCCTGTTAGAGAAACCCAGACCACTTAGAGGCTTCTAATTAACTCTAGGAAGTCTGAAGGCAGGAGGTGAGAAAGAAGGGCACTGGAGGAGGGGGGTCAGCTTGACACTGACTCATTTTCTCTTGTATTGTTCAAGTACCAAGGCTAGATAGAGTCCTTTAGAGAGACTGTGACCCCAAGAATCCTTGGGAGATAAAGGTGGTTGAGAGGGGTTAGTTGGTATTTGTGAAATATATTGCACTCCATAGATGTCTCCTACCACAGAGGGTTACCTCAGGAGAGAGTGACCTCCCCAGCATTGGGCATCTTCAAGCAGAGAATAGATAACCATTTGCCAAGGATGTTTGAGTGGGGATCCCTCATCAAGCCTGGACTGGCAAGGATGACCTCTGAAGCCCAGAAGCGAAGAATCCCAGAGGCCTCTGGGAGATCTCTGGCTCTGGGGTTGTATGGTCAGGGGTGGGGATGGGGGGGTAACAGCCCAGCATTTCCAGGGCTTTCTTCCATGGTATGCATACTGGAAGTTGTCTTAGGCATCTATCTGTGGCAGAATGTATTTAATGGCTCCAAGGTGAGAGGCAGGAGCCAGCATTTGGCAAGGGTCCTGCTGGTCATCTGCAGTGGTCTTTCTGTCCCTCAGCTCCTGGGCAGAGGATTATTGTGGAAGAAAGGATTTAGGAATCATCAATCTTTTGATCCACAAGGACTTTTTTGTGTTTTTTATTTTTCTAACCTTTTAAACTTTTATTAGTAGTTATTTCTCAAGAATTAAAATAGTGTTACAAAAATACTCATGTTGTCTAGGAATAAACAATACTCATTGGGAAGCCAGGAATTTTTTAATCATATTTTACATTTATTCGGTCTGAATAAATGGGTACATCCCCTAAACAGAGTACAGGAGAGTACAAGGAGTCAGACGGACACCAGTCCTTACATTGACCCCCACTTCAAATCTCCCACCAGGCTCTTCATTGGCCAGATGTAACCCTCTGACTACCTACATCATGCCCTCCTCAAATGGCTCATTTAAGCATGTGTACAAGCCTTTAACATTTCACCCAACCAGGGGCCTGGTCTCTGCTAGATCACAGCTTTGATTAGAACTAGCTCTAATCAGTCACCTGACTTACATTCTGCAAAAGCTGCGGGGAGGGGGGAGAGAGGGATACTTTCAACTCTGTGGAAGCAAAACTGCTCCCCACCCCCCCACCCCCGCCATTTCTTACAGTTAGCAAATTAGTTTAGATTCATCAAGATTGCATTTTTTCTTTTTTGGAGCTTTAACAGTGTACAACATAATACAAAACAAACCAAAGAGATGGATGTCTATTACTAGATGTTACCAAATGCATCATTCTAAAGTAGTGAGTCTATTCCCTAAGAACAATTGGAAAGTAAAACTGAAATCAAATTATAAGTTAGGGCCAGGCTAACAGATTGTGGGCTCATTCCCCCAACCCCATTTGAAAGTGCTTACAAAGGAATTCCTGTTTCACACTGAAGTGTCAATTGAATGGTTTCCTAGAGCTGGGGACTTAAAACCTGGTGAAGATTATCCAGGGTGGGAGGTGGATGCCCTCTTCCAACAAGATCCAGGATTTAGCCAAGACTTGAGTGTGGGTAAGCACAGTGGCTGCCTGGCAGAGGCAGAAGAACAGAGCCAAACTCGATGGCCTTCTCCATGCTTTTAAAAGTTTAGAAATCAGTGTTACACTAAGTTAGAATCGAACAAGTTCATTTTTAAGAGGAAGCAAAAGCCAAATCAAACAAACACCCTGAAAGCTCTTTCCATTGCACCAGATGCGGATTTCAATCCAGCCAGTCTAACGGTGAGGGATGTTTTGGTGGAACACATGACACTCAAAGCAGCACTGGCTAGCTCAGAATCTGTCTTGGTAGAACTCCAGAACACCCCTGTGTGTCCTGCTCATGGCAAAGGTGAGAACACACCAACAAAGTTCTATCTTGAATATATATATACAGTCTACCAGAAAAACCAGGGCCAAGCTGGGAAGGGCACTTCTCAAAATATGAATAAAAGTAAGTGGATGGGTGGAATGGGGGTGGGGTTTAGAGGTCCTGTGCTTTACCTTCCCCTTCCCCCTTCCCACAAGGATCAGACTCTCCCACAGATCAAAGTGTGCTGGTAAGTCTTCAGGAGGTACAGAAGTACTCTCTTCCTGTATCTTCCCCTCCCACCCCTAACAAGAACGACAAACCCAAAACAACCTTCTCTCTTCTTTCTGAGGAGAGTGTGAAGCCACTGGAGGGGGAGGGGGCCTTCCAAAGAGACAGATGCTCCACGTCAGAAAACTACATGGGCTATTACAAGAAGACAAAAGAGACTGCATGTTTGGTTCGGTGTTTTGTTTTGTTTTGTTTTAGATCCATAAGGCTGAACTTTAATCTCACACAAGAATCCTTTGAAGGGCTGGATATCATTGGCATTGAGGAAATGCCACTTGGCTGGAGGAAAGTTCAGGGACCTCCTCATCACCCAGCCACCATGTCCAGGGATAGCTTCCATGGAGCATGGTAATTCTTGCTGATGCAAGAGTGGACGGGCAGAAGTGGTCACTCCTGGGATGGCTGGGGCACTTCCTAGATGTCTTCAAAGAAGGCCACTCAGGACTTTGAGCCATGCAAGGTGAGTTTTAAAGCTCTGATAAGGAGAGCTCTTGTTTAATGGTGTCAGAGTTTTCACTGCAGAATATCCAAGGCTGTCTCCCTCTCTTTACCTCTCATTGAGTTCTCCCTGCAGGGTTTGTTCTTCTCCAGGCATTCCACTTTCTCATTCTCAGTGTCCATGGAGAGCTGCTGTATCAGTAATTAAGGTGGGACTTCATTACTGTTTTCTTTTGGAGTGCTTATTTAATCAGTGCCCTTGGTGAGTCTGGCCTTTGTTTCTTTGATTAAATTAGGAGTCTTCGACATGCTTGCCTCAAGGGAAAGCCTAGTTTACATGGGTTTATGATGCCAGAAGCTTTTAGGTCACTTGGGTTCAAGTCACATGTTGTGAGGCCCTTTGACCCTGAACAGGGTATATAAACTCGAGGCCGGTGTTTTTCCTTTGGGGGCTCTCACTCACTGAAAGAGTGGCATGTGACTCTGGGCAAGCTGTTGTAACTGCCCTGCATCTTTGCTAACCCAGACCCATTGGTTCTTCTCTGCTAACTGAATTCTGATTTGATCTGTTTATATTGTCTCTGTTTGTATTTGCTCTGAAGTTCATGATGATGGCTTTTCCTCCTGAACTAAGTGAGTTATATATGTATGTTTGATTAAAGTAAGATTGTTAACCCCTTAACGTTGCTTTCCTTAGTAAAGCAGATCAAAGAACCTGTGCTGGCAACTCTTGTTGCTGGTCGTGTTGGATCTTACACCTCAGCAGTAGCTGCTAGCCAAATTGTTGTTACAGCTGCTTTATGTCAGAATCTGTTAAAAAATGGGCTGTCACCATTATAAGACTGACTCACAAGGGATGTGGATAAAACCTTGCCAGTGATTTTCCAAGATCTTCTGCCTTGCTCTTCTCTTGGATTCTCTGGCCTCCTGGAGATCCCATTTCAACTGTTCAGCCTCCTTAGCTCTCCTCTCTGCCTCCTGGACCATCATCAGCACCAGCATCTTGGCTTCCTGTACCTTCTGCTCCCTTGGGAGATTTTCTTCCTGTCTTAATGACTGTGACCACTACATCTCCTGTTTGATCTCAGCAGGCTTCTGAGCTAAAAGCTCTGCCTCTTCTTCTGTGATCTGGACCTTTTCTGCCTCACACTGCACCACAGCCTCCTTGGCTACAGTAGCTTCCTCCTTCACTTGTAAGAGCCTTCTCTCCAATCCATCTCTTGTTCACTCATCCTCTTCCCTGGCCTTCTTGTCTAGAGCCAAATGTTTCTTCTCCATCTGCTTTATGACTTTCTCCTCTCTGGACTGGGCTTTCCTCTGCTGTCTTTCCAATGACTCAGCTTTCCCTCTTCAAATAAAGAGGTCATGGTTCTCAGTGCACAGCTGGAGAATCAACTTATTAACATGCAGTTTTGAGGAGTTAGGCTTAAAGACATCAGTATTCTTATCCAGAAGCTTAATGGTGCACTTTGTCACTGTAAGAGATGTTCTGGGTTTCATTCCAAGGAAAGGAGATTTGGAGTTCAGTCTGCTTTCAGGGTTATATATGTAGAGACCCAGAGCATCCATTCCAAGAAGCAATCACATATCTTTTTTATTCTGAATTGCAAAGTAGTTCACATTATACATCTCCTGGGCGATCTCCAGATATTCCATCTTGGCTTCATCTCTTGCTCTGCCACGATGCGCTGCATACCAGGAGGCAATTCTCTCCTCCCACATCTCTTCTGGAATCTGTTGCAGATTTGTTACCCTTTTTGGAAGCAGTTCCTCCAGGGCCAAAAAGCCATGCCAGTGAATAGGGAGGTCATAGTCACCATGCTTGGCCTGGATCACCTAGGAAGCCAAGAGCACCAATGCCTTTGGAGTGCAGTAGATCTTCTCATCCAGAATCTGCTTTTTTACCTGTAGAAAGAATAAATGTTGTGTGATCTCCTGGACCAGCTCTCCTCTGCATTCTCTGGATAAAATTTGGCCAGGAAGTGAAAGATGACTGGCTTTTCCTTTGAAACATCATGATCCAGCACCTTTTTGTCCATTTGGGCTCAGGTCATAGTGTTCTTGATCATGTATTGCAGTCCAAAGAACTAGGGTTCCCATAGTCAAAGAGAGTTGCACAACAGGTCAAGTAGGTCCTTCCCTTTCAATTGAATCTCACTGTTGAATTCCATTTCTTCATCCACTCCAATTCTGCGTCTGACAATGCACACAGTGAACATTTTGGCTGCTTCCTCTTGAGGGATCTCTTCAGCTCCCTCAAGAGGAACAATAGTTCCAGCCATAGGGAAGCTGCAGCTCAGCAATGCAAGGACCTAAAACTCCAAAAGACTCATGATGGAAAATGCCATCCACATCCAAAGAAATATGAAGTCTGGATGTAGATCAAAGCATACTTTTTGCTCTCTTTTTTTATTTTGTTTTGCTTTGTTTTTTCTTTCTCATGGTTCTTCCCATTCACTCTGATTCTTCTATACAACATGACTAATGTGAAAATATGTTTAATAAGAATGTATATGTAGAGCCTATATCAGATTGCATGCCACCTTGGGGAGGGGAAAGGGGAAGAGGTAGAGAAAATTTAAAACT
Source organism: Trichosurus vulpecula (assembly GCF_011100635.1). NCBI lineage: Eukaryota > Metazoa > Chordata > Mammalia > Diprotodontia > Phalangeridae > Trichosurus > Trichosurus vulpecula. Next base: position 41,034,632 of record NC_050574.1, read on the forward strand.
CATGGAAGTGAATGTTGAAAACTAAAAATGGGGGAGAGGCGGAGCTAAGATGGCACTGTGAAAGGAAGGAACTACCAGAGCTCTCTCACAAATTCTTCCAGATATGTCTAAAAAAAATGAATCTGAGAAGATTTGAGAGAGTTAGAAGCTACTAGTAGACTGAGAGGGGTAGGAGCTCTGGGCACACAGAAGGGCCCCAGACCAAACAAACCAGGAACAGCAGAGGAATCCAGCCAGTGCGCTAGTCTGGGAGGTCACTGGGTGAGCTAAACAAGGAGCAAGGACAGGCCCACGGTGGAAGTACCAGCTACAGCCACGATTGAGCCCCAGGCCTCTCAGGCCAGGACAGGAGTCTGCCAGAGCTCAGAGCCTGCAGCCGAGGGAGCAGCTAGCCCAGAGGCCTCCAACCCACAGTCTAAAGGTTTGAAACTCACCTTCTTGAACTTCCAGGATCTATGATGTCCAGGTAAAACAGCTCTCATCCCTCCCTTGAATAAACCCAGAGAATACTACCTCAGAAGAAACAGAGCAGCCAGAAGTGGGGCTTCAGTAGTGAGAGAAGTTGGGGAGAGGGCCCTTTTGTGGTGATGGAAGGAGACTAGTGCAGGAAGAGAGGTGTCTCAGCATCCCTCACATCAGCAGAACAATGAGAGTAACTAAGCCCCAGGGGCCTGAAGATAACAAACGTCAATGCCAGGACCCCAGATATGGCTTTGCACATCCAGGGGAAGTGGCAGACACCAACACAGACAAGAGCTGGGACCACCCATGGTACAGAACAGTCCTGGGGAAGAGAAGACTCCAGCAGCCAGACCAGCCCTCCCCCACACGTCATAAAACCAGAGGCCATAGCACATAAAGCTAGATTTCAACACAAGAAACTTGGGACAGAACCCCCTGAGCCCCAGAAGTAGAGATCCACTTTAGAATCCAGGAGGGAAAAAATGCCATGAAAAATAATGGTAAGAAGCTTTCAAAGACCATTGATTCGTATTATGGAGACGGAAGATCAAAATACTAATTCAGAAGAGGACAGCATGGACACTACACCCACATCTGAAGCCTCTAAATGGAAAATGAACTGGTCTCCAGACCAAAAAGCATTCCTCGAAGAATTCAAGGAGGACTTTAAAAACCAAATTAGGGAGGTAAAAGAAAAAATGGAAAAAAAATTCAATGAGGAAAACAAATCTCTAAAAAGTAAAATTGGCGAAATGGTTAAGGACAATCAGAATATAAATGGAGAAAATGTCTCACTGAAAAGTAAAATCAAAAAAATGGAAGAGGAGATAGAGAAGATAAAGGAAGAAAATAAAACATTAAAAATTAGAATTGGGCAAGTAGAAGCTAATAACTCTATGAGACATCAAGAATCAATCAAACAAAATCTAAAGAATGAAAAAATAGAAGAAAATGTGAAATATCTGATTGGAAAAACAACTGACCTGGAAAATAGATCCAGGAGAAACTATCTAAGAATTACTGGTCTACCTGAAAGCTATGATGAAAAAAAGAGCCTGGACAGTATCTTCCACAAAATCCTTAAGGAAAATTGCCCAGAGGTCCTAGAACCAGAGGGTAAAATTGTCATCAAAAGAATACACTGATCACCCCCCGAAAGAGATCCCAAATTGAAAACTCCAAGAAATATTATGGCCAAATTCCAGAACTACGAAGTCAAGGAGAAAATACTGCAAACAGCTAGAGAGAAACAATTCAGATATCATGGAACTACAGTCAGGATCACACAGGATCTTTCAGCTTCAACATTAAATGACAGGAGAAACTGGAATATGATATTCCAAAAGGCAAAGGAGCTCAGACTACAACCAAGGATGAACTACTCAGCAAAACTGAGCATAATTTTCCAGGCAAGGAGGTGGACATTCAATGAAATAAGGGAATTCCAGACCTTCCGGATGAAAAGGCCAGAGCTCAAATACAAAACTCAAGAGAGACGTAAAAAGGTATATGGGGGGAAAACCCTAGTTAATCAACAAGGCTAATTAGTTACATTCTTATATGGGATCATTTTGTTTTATATATGTTTTATATATATATATGTCAATCTTGAGAATACTATAGTTATTATGACAATTGAAAGGGATATTCATAGACTGTGGGTGTCAGTATAAAATAACTAATACAATGATAAAAAATATAATTAAGAGATATAAAGGGATGGTTCTGGGAGAAGAGATAAGGAAATAGGAGGAAAGGGTGAATTACATCACATGAAGAGGCACAAAAACATATTATAGTAGAGGGAAAGAAGGGAGGAAGAAGAGCAGTAATTGAGCTTTACTCTCATTGGATTTGGTTCAAGAAGGGAATAACATGCCCTCATAAGTATAGAAATCAAACTTGTCCTACAGTAGGAGGGGAAAGGAGAAAGAAAAGGGAGGGAGTGGTCAGAAGACAGGGAAGAAGTAGCAAGGGGAAAAAGGTAAGATAAGGGAGGGGAATCAAGAGGAAGGGTAAACTGAGGAGGGTGGCAGTCAAAAGCAAAACTGTTGAAGAGTGGAAGGGAAAAGGGGAAAAATAAAAGCATAAGGAGGGGGGAAATAGGATGGAGAAAAAGACAGAGATAGTAATCATAACTGTGAATGTGAATGGAAGGAAGTGGATAGCAGAATGGATTAAAAACCATAATCCTACAATATGCTCTTTACAAGAAACACATTTGAAACAGGGGGATACAGACAGGGTGAAAGTAAAAGGCTGCAGTAGAATGTATTGTGCTTCAGCTAAAGTAAAAAAGGCAGGGGTAGCAATCCTAATCTCAGACAAAGCAAAAACAAAGATATATCTAATTAAAAGAGATAAGGAAGGACACTATATCCTACTAAAAGGCACCATAAACAATGAAGCAATATCATTATTTAACATATATGCACCAAGTGGTATAGCATGCGAATTCTTAGAGGAAAGGTTAAGGGAGTTACAGGAAGAAATAGACAGCAAAACTATAATAATGGGGGACCTCAAACTCCCCCTCTCTGAACTTGATAAATCTAACCTCAAAATAAACAAGAAAGAAGTTGAAGAGGTGAACAGAATTTTAGAAAAGGCAGATAAGATAGACCTCTGGAGAAAATGGAATGGGGATAAAAAAGTAATATACTTTTTTCTCAGCAGTACATGGCACATACTCAAAAATTAGGCATGTGAGGGGTGGGGCCAAGATGGCGGCTGGAAAGCAGGTACTTGCATGAGCTCCCCCCACCCAGGTCCTCCAAACACCTATAAAAAATGGCTCTGAACAAATTCTAGAACTGCAGAACCCACGAAATAGTAGAGGGAAGCAGGGCTCCAGCCCAGGGTAGCCTGGATGGTCACTGGGTAAGGTTTATCACACAGAACTGGGAGCGGAGTGGAGCAAAGCCCAGCGTGGGCTGCACCTGGACCAACCAGACTGCGAGCTGGGCAGAACAGGCCCTAGTACCCTGAATCAATGAGCTGTGGCACTTACCAGACTTCTCGACCCACAAACACCAAAGACAACAGAGAAGGTTAGCGGGAAAAGCTGCTGGGACAGAGTGAAAGGAGTTCGCAATTCGGCCATCACCCCAGGGGCAGCAGAGATGGTACAACTACAATACTACAGCTGCAGTTGCTTCTGGCCCCAGGCCCATCAGGTGGGAGGAATTAAGTGGTGGATCCGTGTGGGAGTGCAGAGCCAGCTTAGATGTGAGTCCAGTCTGGGTTGGGGGTTCTTGGGGGAGGAGTAGCACTGGTGTGGCACAGTTGCTGTATAGAAATAGCTCTAAAAACAACAGCATATCCCCTCAAGCTTGGGACAAAGTACTCCATACTCTACAAGCAATTATACCCTAACGAAAAACTCAAAGGTCAAGTTGTTGGCTGGGAACATGGCCAGGCAGCAAAAATGCACTCAGATTCAGTCTCAGACTTTGGAATCTTTCTATGATGACAAAGAAGACCAAAACATACAGCCAGAAATCAACAAGGTCAAAGAGCTTATATCAAAGGCCTCCAAGAAAAACATGAACTGGTCTCAGGCCATGGAAGAGCTCAAAAAGGATTTGGAAAAGCAAGTTAGAGAAGTAGAGGAAAAATTGGGAAGAGAAATGAGAGTGATGCAAGAAAACTATGAAAAACAAGTCAATGACTTGCTAAAGGAGACTCAAAAAAATACTGAAATACTGAAGAAAACAACACCGTAAAAAATAGACTAACTCAAATGGCAAAAGAGCTCCAGAAAGCCAATGAGGAGAAGAATGCCTTGAAAGGCAGAATTAGCCAAATGGAAAAGGAAGTCCGAAAGGCCACTGAAGAAAATACTACCTTAAAAATTAGATTGGAGCAAGTGTAAGCTAGTGACTTTATAAGAAATCAAGATATTATGAAACAGAACCAAAGGAATGAAAAAATGGAAGACAATGTGAAATACCTCATTGGAAAAACCACTGACCTGGAAAATAGATCCAGGAGAGATAATTTAAAAATTATTGGACTACCTGAAAGCCATGATCAAAAAAGAGCCCAGATATCATCTTTCAAGAAATTATCAAGGAGAACTGCCCTGATATTCTAGAACCAGAGGGTAAAATAGAAATTGAAAGAATCCACAGATTGCCTCCTCAAAAAGATCCCAAAAGAAAACTCCTAGGAATATTGTCACCAAATTCCAGAGCTCCCAGATCAAGGAGAAAATACTGCAAGCAGCCAGAAAGAAACAATTTGAGTTTGTGGAAACACAATCAGAATAATACAAGATCTAGCAGCTTCTACATTAAGGGATCGAAGGGCTTGGAATATGATATTCCAGAGGTCAATGGAACTAGGATTAAAACTAAGAGTCACCTACCCAGCAAAACTGAGTATCATGCTTCAAGACAAAATATGGATTTTCAAAAAAAAATAGAGGACTTTCAAGCTTTCTCAGTGAAAAGACCAGAGCTGAATAGAAAATTTGACTTTCAAACACCAGAATCAAGAGAAGCATGGAAAGGTAAACAAGAAAGAGAAATCATAAGGGACTTGCTAATGTCGAACTGTTTTGTTTACATTCCTACATGGAAAGATGATGTGTATAATTCATGAAACCTCAGTATTAGGGTAGCTGAAGGGAATATACATAAATATGTGTGTGTGTGTGTGTGTGTGTGCGCGCGCGAGTGTGTACAGACAGAGCACACAGGGTGAGTTGAATATGAAGGGGTGATATCTAAAAAAATTAAAAAATAAATTAAATTAAGGGATGAGAGAGGAATATATTGAGAGAGGGAGAAAGGGAGAGATAGAATGGGGTAAATTATCTTGCATAAAAATGGCAAGAAAAAGCAGTTCATTGGAAGGGAATGGGGGCAAGTGACAGGGAATGAGTGAATCTTGCTTTCATCGGGTTTGACTTGAGGAGGGATTAACATACACACTCAACTGGGTATCTTGCCCCACAGGAAAGAAGGGGGAAGGGGATTAAAAAGGGGGGACGCTAAAAGGGAAGGCAGATAGGGGGAGGAGGTAATCAAAAGCAAACACTTTCAAAAAGGCACAGGGTCAAGGGGGAAAATTGAATAAAGGGGGATAGGATAGGAAGGAGCAGAATATAGTTAGTCTTCCACAACATGAGTATTGTGGAAGGGTTTTGCATAATGACACACATGTGGCCTATATTCAATTGCTTGCCTTCTTAGGGAGGTTGGGTGGGGAGGGAAGAGGGAAAAGAATTTGGAACTCAAAGTTTTAAAAACAGGTGTTCAAAAAAAAGTTTTTGCATGCAACTAGGAAATAAGATATATAGGCAATGGGGCATATAAATCTATCTTGCCCTACAAGAAAGTAAGAGAAATGGGGATGGGGGGAGTGGGGTGACAGAAGGGAGGGCTGACTGGGGAAAGGGATAACCAGAATATATGTCATCTTGGAGTGGAGGGAGGGTAGAAATGGGGAGAAAATTCATAATTCAAACTCTTGTGAAAATCACCGCTGAAAACTAAAAATATTAAATAAATAAATCATAAATTAAAAAAAATTAATCATGTACTAAGGCATAAAAACCTCACAATCCAATGCAGAAAGACAGAAGTACTCAAAGCATCCTTTTCAGATCATGATGCAATAAAAATTATTTGTAATAAAGAACCATGGAAAAAAAGTTAAACATTAATTGTAAACTAAATAATTTAATTCTAAAGAATGAGTGGGCCAACTAACAAATCATAGAAACAATTAATAACTTCATTCAAGAGAATGACAATAATTAGACAACATACCAAAACTTATGGGATACAGCAAAAGCAGTTCTTAGGGAAAGTTTTATATCTCTAAATGCTTACATGAATAAAATAGAGGAAAAGGAGATTAATGAATTGGACATGCAACTGAAAAAGCTAGAAAAATAACAAATTGAAAATTCCCAATTAAATACCAAATTAGAAATACTGAAAATCAAAGGAGAGATTAATAAAATTGAAATCAAATAAATTAGTAAATAAAACCAAGAGCTGGTTTTATGAAAAAAAACAGTAAAATTGATAAACCTTTGGTCAATTTGATTTAAAAAAAAAAAGAAAATCGAATTACCAGTATCAAAAATGAAAAGGGTGAATTCACCTTCAATGAAAATGAAATTAAAACAATAATTAGGAATTATTTTGCTCAATTGTATGCCCATAAATTTGACAACCTTAGGGATATGGATGAATATTTACAAAAATCTATATTGCCCAGATTAACCAAAGAGGAGGTAAAATACCTAAATAACCCCATCTCAGAAAAAGAAATTGAGCAAGCCATCGATGAACTCCTTAGGAAAAAACCTCCAGGGCCAGATCGTTTTACAGGTGAATTCTATCAGACATTTAAAGAACAATTAATTCCTATGCTTTATAGACTCTTTGGGAAAATAGGTGAAGAAGGAGTCCTATCAAATTCTTTTTTGACACAAATATGGTACTAATACCCAAACCAGGAAGAGTCAAAACAAAGAAAGAAAATATAGACCAATTTCCCTAATGAATATTGATGCAACATTTTAAAATAAAATATTAGCAAAAAGATCGCAGCAACTTATCACAAGAATAATACACTATGACCAGGTAGGATTTATTCCAGGCATACAAGGCTGGTTCAATATTAGGTAAACTATCAGCAAAATTGATTATATCAACAACAAAACTAGCAGAAACCATATGATCATCTCAATAGATGCAGAAAAAGCCTTCAACAAAATACAACACTCATTCCTATTAAAAACACTAGAAAGCATAGGAATAAATGGAGCCTTCCTTAAAATTATAAATAGCATCTACCTAAAACCATCAACAGGCATTATTTGTAATGGGGATAAGCTAGATGCATTCCCAATAAGATCGGGGTGAAACAAAGTTGTCCATTATCAATTTGGTTCTAGAAATGTTAGCTGAAGCAATGAGAAAAAGAAAAAAGAAATTGAAGGAATTAGAATAGGCAAAGGAGAATCTAAATTATCACTTTTTGCAGATGATATGATGATTTACTTAGAGAATCCTAGAGAATCAAGTAAAAAACTACTTGAAATAATAAACAACTTTAGCAAAGTTGCAGGATATAAAATAAGCCCACATAAATCCTCAGCCTTCCTATACATTACTAACAAAGTCCAACAGCAAGAGATAGAAAGAGAAATTTCATTTAAAGTTACTGTAGATACTATAAAATATTTGGGAGTCTACCTGCCAAGACAAACCCAGGGCCTATATGAACACAATTACAAAACACTTTTCACACAAATAAAGTCAGATCTAAATAAATGGGAAAACACCAGTTGCTCATGGTTAGGCCAATCTAATATAATGAAAATGACAATTTTACCTAAATTAATTTATTTATTCAGCACCATACCAATCAAACTGCCAAAAAATTATTTTACAGAGCTGGGTAAAATAATAACAAAATTCATCTGGAAGAATAAGAGGTCTAGAATATCTATGGAATTAATGAAAAGAAATGCTAGGGAAGGTGGCCTAGCCATAGAGGATATTAAATTGTACTATAAAGCAGGGGACATCAAAACTACTTGGTACTGGCTAAGAAACAGAGTGGTGGATCAGTGAAATAGGTTAGGTACACAAGATGCAGCAGTCAACAACTATAGCATTCTACTCTTTGATAAACCCGAAGAGGCCAGCTTCTGGGCTAAGAATTCACTATTTCACAAAAGCTGCTGGGAAAATTGGAAAATTGTAGAGCAGAAACTGGGCATAGACCAGCATCTTACACTGCATACCAAAATAAAGTCAAAATGGGTTCATGATTTAGGAATAAAGGCTGATACTATAAGCAATTTGGGAGAACAAGGAATAGTTTACCTATCAGATTTATGGGATATCAAAGAATTCATGACACAACAAGAGATAAAGAGCATTACAAAATTCAAAATGGATAATTATTATTATGTTAAATTGAAAAGTTTTATGTAAAAAAAAGCCAATACAACAAAGATTAGGAGGGAAGCAGAAAATTGGGAGAAAATCTTTACAACTAGTGTCTCTGATAAAGGCCTTATCTCTAAAATATACAGGGAATTGAGCCAAATTTATAGGAATACAAGTCATTCCCCAATTGAAAAATGGTCAAAGGATATGTGTGGGATGAGTGAAGACCTCTCATAAAAGGGAACAAATTAGATAAATAGAAATAAGTAGGATAGTGAGTCCCGTTTCTCTACTTAGATATTTTCCTTTCCACAAGCCTAGCTAGTGACCGTAAGGCCCCCGAGGTTAAGAACAGGTCCTGTGTATTTACCTAATGGTGAGAGGCCTGAAAGAAAGAAGGGTTGAGGTGAATAAGTCAGCAACCATAAAATTCTCTGAGGATAAGGATAAGACACAGGATACCCACCCCCTGTACATTGACCCCAAGATAAGAGAACCTCCGTTTGGGGAAGAATGGATGAAAAGCCGAAAAGCCAGGTGCAATATAGATGTGCAAGATTAGTTAAGTATAAGAATGATGGGAGGCAAGGTGTAAGGATACTGGGGATATCCGCCATAGCCACAGATGTGAAGATGAGGTAACTAACAACTAATTCCTGCCTGTCACCGATAACCGAACTGTTTGTTTAATCGTCATTGTCATTGTTATTAAGACAGATTTACTACCTTGAGATTGATAGTAGAATGAAACAAGAATGGTGGGAAGTTTATGACTGTCACCTGCTTGTCAAAAATAACCATACTGTTTGTTCCTTGCCATTGTCCCTGGGTAGATTTATCACGTCTAGATTGTACCCTCAAAGCTTACATCTGCAAGCTGAGAGGAAGGAGGTTGGGAGGGGGAATTGCGGTTAGGGACCTATATAAACACCCCAATTTTCTGTGTCCAGCGCGCTCTGACACTGAGAGGACCCCCAGTCCTTTCGATGTCTGGGTTGCCCTTTCCTGCAGGATCGTAATAAATTTTCCTTTCTACTTTCACCTTGAGATGCCTCTGTTGTTAATTTTTGGATTCGTAAAATCCATCCCACACAGATATAACAGGCAGTTTTCAGAGGAAGAAATTAAACATATCTATACACATATGAAAAAATGCTCTAAATCACTACGGATTAAAGAAATGCAAATCAAAACAACTAGATACTTCATCTCTCCTGTCAGATTGGCTAAAATGACAAAACAGGAAAATGATAAATGCTGGAGAGTATGTGGGAAATTTGGAACACTGTTACTTTGTTGGTGGAGTTGTGAACTGATCCAGCCATTCTGGAGAGCAATTTGGAACTATGCCCATAGGGCTATAAAAATGTTCATACCCTTTGACCCAGCCATACCACTTATAGGGCTGTATCCCAAGGAGATCACGCAAGTGGGTAAAGGATCTGTATGTACAAAAAGATTTATAGCAGCTCTTTTTGTAGTAGCAAAGAATTGGAAATCAAGGGGATGCCCATCAATTGGGGAATGGCTGAACAAATTGTGGTATATGAATGTGATAGAATACTATTGTGCTATAAGAAATGGGGAAGATATGGACTTCATAATAACCTGGAAAAACCTACATGATATAATGCTTTGTGAGCAGAGCAGAACTAGAACATTATACACAACCACAGATATATTGATTCTGTGATGACTAACCTTGATAGACTTCACTCTTCTCAGCAATACAAAGCTCAAAGACAGTGCCAAAGGACTCATGATGGAAAAAGCTATCTACATCCAGAGAAAGAAGTATGGAGTCTGAATGTAGATTGAGGCAAACCATTTGCTCTCCTTTTTTTCTCTTTGGTTTTGGGGTTTTTTTGGTTTTGTTTCTTCTTTCTCATGCCATTGGTCATGATTCTTCTTTACAACTTGACTATGGTGTAAATAAGTTTAATGCAAAGTTATATGTAGAAGATATATAAGATTCCATGCCATCTTGGGGAGGGTGGGGGGGAGAAAATCTGGAACTCAAAATCATTCAGAACTGAGTGTTGTAAACTAAAAATAATCTTAATTAAAAAAAGAAAACTAAAAATAAATTAATTTATTTTTTTAAAAAAGAAATAAATGTAGAGCAAATGCAACAAATAAATGCAGAAAAGCAGAAATATTAGATGTATCTTTCTCAGACCAAAATGCAATAAAAATTACATTCAGCAAAGGGCCATGGAAACAAATTAAGAATTAATTGGAAACTAAATTTAATTGTAAAGAATGAGTGGATGAAAGCACAAATCACAGAAACAATGAATAACTTCATTAAAGAGAATGACAGCAATGAGACATTCTGGAATTTGTGGAATGCAGCCAAACCAGTGCTTGGCCAGTGGATGAGTTCTTTGGCCATGGCAGCCCATGGGGAAACAAAAAAACACCCAGTGACTCTAATCCTGTGCTTAACAGCTGTCTTGCATATGAATAGTGATTGAGAAGCCTCTGCTTCTCATATTGAGATGGAAGGAAGTACAGAGGACAGCTATTCCAGCCCTTTTGATATACAAATGAGAAAAATGAAGCATAGGGATATTTTCCCAAGGTCACAGAAGTGTTAAGCACAGAGTCAGAATGTGAGCAGAGTAGTGGGAAAGGGAGTGGAGAGTGTTGAGCAGCACCATCCCTAAGCCCTAAACAAATACCAACTTAACACTTAGTCCTCTAAATATGAGGAGCTTTGCCTAATGGGTGCACATACTAATAAATACTATTTAAATGAACGGAAGCAGAGGATGATTGGAGGAGCTGAATTGTATTGTTCATGGTCTTCCTATCAAAGAAAACCAAAAGGAGTTTACCCCCATTGGAAGGACAGGTAAAGAAAGAAGTCTTTGGTTGGAGCCATATCTCCCAAAGCCACCACTGAGTGCTGAATAACCATTCTCCTCTGGAAGGTGATGTTTGATGGTCCTTAGGAAAGAACAGACATGTGGGACTGACCTTCCCAATAAAACCAGAAGAGACAATTGGAGCAGAGCCAAGGCTTATCTTTGGATGCCCTCAGGGTTCCCATCTCCTACCCAGACCTCTAGAATTCTTGTCCACTTCTGGGGTCTTTGACTTAAGTATGGATCACCTTCTCCTCAGCTCCTTCACCTTTCATGCTGCCAGAGATCTGTCCCACAAGCCTGTCCCCTTCACCTGGTTTTTCTTTCCATGATCCATTAAGATGCTAATGACAGCTTTTCCACATCCCTCTTTGAATCTATCGCCAGCCCCCTCTTTCCTTGCTACCTCTCCATTCTTTCCCTCTTTGTCTGCCTAGACCTTGACTCTTTTGTTGGAGAGCAGGGCCAGGAAAAGTTTAGGTCTAGTCCTTTACCACCCAAGAAATTTGGAAGTGAAAAAAGTTTTCCAGAGAAAAAGGCTGGGAAGAAAAGAGAGAAGAGCCTGAAAAGAACAATGAGAACCAGGAAAGTTAAAACTGAGAAGCAGAAGTTTGGACAGGGGAGGGAGACCAAGGCACTGGAAAAGGTAAAGAGATTGGAAGACAGTCCTGATTCCCCTCTCACATTTGGGAGATGGACTGGGAAAGAGGAGAGCCAGAGGGAACCCAATCCTCCTCCTCTTTTCCATTAAATGTCCATTTTCCCCTCTGAAGGATTATACTCAGTTTTGCTGAGTAGATTATTCTTGGTTGTTATCCTTGCTCTTTTGCCTTCTGGAAAATCCTCTTCCAAGCTCTCCACTCTTTTAACATGCTCATTGCTAAACCATAAATGATCCTGATTGTGGTTCCATGATAATGTGTTGTTTCTTTCTGGCTGCTTGCAAAATTTTCTCCTGAAGAATCTGAAAAAATATGAAGAAGCCTATGGACTCTTCTCAGAACTATGGTTTTAAGTTCACCAAAAAAAAATAGAAAGGATTATAAAGAAAACCAAAGCTAATAAAAATAAAACTGTAATTTTTCCCCATCCATGTTTATGGACCCCCTGAAATCTAATAACCCAATCTAGGTCAAAGCCCTCATTGTTAGAGGAGAAAACTGAGGCCCCACACTGTGACTTGTCTTTGACCAAACTGACAGCAATCAGCAGAGCTGGATTTGAACCCAGGCCCCCTGACTCCAAAGCTAACCCTCCTTACCCTCTTGGGAAGTTGCTCAAGGCTTAGACTTTGACTGACCAATCCATTGCTACAGAAGTAGTCAGTGTCAGAGGTAATACTTGATCTCAGGAATTCCTATGCCTGAAAACACTGTTCCTTCTCTACATCACACTGCCTTTTGCCTTGCATACAAAAATGAAATGAAACCAGCTGAAGGGAAGCTCCGTGTTAGAGCAGAGGAGGAACAGCAGCTGGTGGTCTGAGATTCCCCAGGGAGCTCACTCACCATAGACACACCCTGCCCTGTTGACTCTGAACAGTGAGTGTGGCCAACAAGATGCCCAGGCTATAGGGAGAGGTCAGAAGGGTTTGCCAACAATTAGGGAGGAAGAGAGAGCAAGGAGCAACTTCCTGCTGGGTCACATAGGAAAAGAAGGGAATTCCACCAGCCAAGAGACCTGGTGTTCCTTGGGAGACAACACAGCAGCCCAGAAACAAAACCCCAAAGCCAACACCCTGATATGAGCCCTTCTGGTCTCAGGGCATCACTGCAGAAAGTGGGGAAGGAGGAAGCAAGTCCATCCCAGGTGTTCCCTCTCACTTCACCCTGGATGGCTCAGGCCAGCACAGCCTCCTCCTGGCTGCATTTTACACCACTCCTCTTTAGACTCTCAATGTTCCAGAACACTTGGCTTCCATCACAAAATTATTCAGATCAAGCCAAACCTCACAGACAATTTACTAGAGTCTAGGTATTCTTCCTTCGTTATTGACCTACCATCATCCCCCTCCATACATTTACACTGGAGGATCCCTGAAGAAATCCTTTTCCTGCTGGGCTCAGCTCATGTTCTACCTCCCCCAAGAAGCCTTTCCTCATGTCCCCTGCCCCAGCTGACAGTCCCGTCCTCAAATTGTCTTAGAGTCCTTTGTCCCAGGCCCAGCACTGGGCCATCTAGCTGCGCAATTCACTTATCGGCCAGGATTGAGGAGGAGGGGCAGCTAACGGAGCCTTCAAGGAGTAGTAATAATTCCCATCTCTGTCACACTTGAAGGGTCTTTCCTCAGGACAGCCAGAGCAGCAGGGAATGCTGTGATTAGTATCCCCATTTTACAGATGAGGCATTGGAGAGTCATAGAGCTGAGGTGACTCACCTGAGATCACACAGTAAATGCAGGAGCTGGGATTTGAATCCAGACCTCCTGACCCCAAGTCCAGAGCTTTCTTCTATCCTTGGCCCTCTAGCAGAAGCTGGAAGCCCTGGTAGAGCCCAGATCACCTTGTATCTCATGAAGGGCCCAATCTTCTGCTTCCTCCAGGCCCAAGAAGACTCTGCAGGGCTACTGAGGCAGCCTTGGCCCCACACAAGTTCCTTGTCTCAGCTCCTATCCTTGGGTTTCCCTTGGTGCCCTCTTTCCTCCCAAGCTCTTCAAAGAGTCTAGTGGGCTACACCTCCTTCCCCAGTCCCAGCTGCTACAGCATTTTGTGCTAAAGAGTGGAGCCATGTCCTCCACCCCAATCCAGCCTGGGATGTCCTCCTCCTGCCCACCCCCTCATAGGGCCCATCTCTTCCTTCAGGTTGCCCCTTTAACAGCACCTCCCCCAGGAAGCCTTTCCTTTTGCCATCATCTGACTGTGCCCTCCCTCCCTATTGACTTTATGTTTAACTGGAGGGCTTGCCTGGGAGCCAAGGGGATCTGGGTACTAGTTCTGCCTCAGACAAATACCAGCTGCTTAAAGCTGGGCAAGCTACACTGCTCCCCCCACCCCAGTACCCAAGAGAACTCTCTAAGACCACATCTCCTCTGACTATAAAGATTCGCTTAACCTCATCAGAGATTGCTTAGCTCTAGAACCAGACATTGCCCTGAGTGTCAGGAATGTGGGCTGATAGTCCTGAGTTGCTTCTTCCCTTTGGCCCCCAGCTCAGGATAGACACTCCTAGTCAAGTCAGCAAAGACTGTCTCTGGGATAAACCCCATTGCACCGGACTCCTTCCTCCTTGTCCTAGTGTTGATTCACTTATATATATCTGGGTCAGAATTCCCCAAGCTCCCTCTCTTCTGGGCTCCCGCAGAGCTGGGGTCTCACCTGTGAACAGGAGCCCCTTCTGGGGGCTGCTCCCACTGTATAAAGCTTGTGAGCGGCTCTCCATAGGCCTATGCTGCCCACTGTGTGTGACCATCTCTTTGACTTCCAAGGAATCTCTCTCCCTGTCTTCCCCTCCTATGTCTTCCCTGTACAAAGCCCAAGTGCAGATAGAGTGCTGGACCTGGAATCAGGAGAACCCTCAGTTCAAGACTGGTGTCCCTGTTGGTGTGTCCCTACTGGTGTCCAAACTAAGACTGTCCCTGCATGCAACCCTGAGTTGTGTCTGCTCTGTCTCCTCCTTCCCTAGAGGACTGAGGTCTCTCTCTGGAGGTCTAGAACTCTTCTATCTGCCAGGTTGACATGGGCCCCATGGGGCAGGGACTTTTTCTCTGACTTTTTACCACCACCTCCCCCACTTTCTCCATCACCACCTCTTTCCTACCCAAACCCACTGACGTATTTTCCTTCCTGTTCTGGAGGCAGTAAGTTTCAAATACAGATCTGACTACAAATTCTGTTTCAGGTACATTCCAACCTCAGCTATGAGACTCCTGGGGTGTATACTTCTAGAGGAGAACATAGCTCATTGCTCTCTCTATACAGAAGATGTCAATAGGGTCCTGGCTAGACAAGGCTCAGGGGATATGGAGCCATGTGTTGCAGAATCAGTGAGTGTAACTTGATGATCTCTCTGACTCCTTCCTCTTCCCTCTGCTCTGTGAGGCTAAGCCTGGATCCCTATGTATTCTCTGATCTCTCCAGGAAGCTAAGGTCCATTTCCCAGGGGCTGGGCACATTGCTCTAGGGAGGCCCTTAGTTCCCATTCTTTGTTGTTTTTGTTATTGTTTAGTCTTCTCTGACTCTTTGTGACCACATTTAGGGTTTCTTTGGCAAAGATACTGATGGGTTTTCCGTTTTCTTCTCCAGTTCATTTTATAAATAAAGAAATCAAGGCAAACAGAGATAAGTGACTCACCCAGGGTCACACAGTTAGGAAGTATCTGTAGCCAGCCTTGAACTCAGGATCCTCCTGACTCCAGGTCCAGCACTCTATCTGCTGCATTACCTAGCTACCCTCTCTGTTCTTGGGGCCTTCTTAAAGAAGTCTGGTGTGGCTGTTGGTGAAGTTGTATACTGATTCAATCATTCTGTAGAGCATTTTGGAAGTATGCCCAAAGGGTTATAAAACCATGCACACCTTTTGACCAAGTAATAACACTACTAGGTATATATCCCAAAGAGATTTTTAAAAAAGGAAAAGGACCTAGAAGGAGTATACACAGACAGAGGGCATGGGTGTGATTTGGCTGTGATGGAATATGTAAAGCCAATCACAGCAGCACACTTGAAGACTGCTGCTGTGAATAATTTAAAGGACATAATAGCATAGCATAATGAACTCTTTACTCAGAACTAAACATTGTTCAGGTAATTAAAGCATAACATTCACAACAACATAACATAATAACTTATTAGTAAGGTGGTCACATAGTCTTAAATAAAACATACAATTCAGTATATCTTATAACATTTCTCAGAATACCCACACAGCATATATCATTATTCAATGAACTAAACCATAAAGTTCATGGCATTATCCTTAAGCAAAATATATCATTCAGTAGCATTTCCCAAAATACTTGTTTACACAAGCAGGGGGTCCCAGGCCATGGTCTTCCTTAACACAACATGTCATCCTTAAGGGATAGCAGAAAATACAAACACCATCCACCCCTAAGTCAGAGCAAGTTATAACCTCCTCAGTCAATACAGAGTGTCCAAGTAAAGTTCTCTTTTATCTTGACTTGAGGGTGACTTCCAAACCCCATGGTTCCTCCTCCATGGGCTGACTGCTCCAAGCTCTTGCCTGGGTTCACAAGAAGGCACCTCTCTGCTCCTGCTCCTTGTCTCGGCTCATGAGGACTGCTCCACTCCAAGTTCTTCCTGCTCCTTCCTTGACAGCAGACCCCAGGGGCTCCTGCCCAAAGCTTTTGTTTCTGGGAAAGCAAAGCTTAACAAGGATACAATATTTACACACATTACCAGCACCATCATCTCAATTAACTCATAAAGACCAACAGACATGACTTCTTCCTGAGAAATTAACACATACCAACAGATAGGACTTCAGAACTACTGTCTGAGAAATTAATACAAATCAACAAATGGGACATCTGTCTGAGAAATTAACACACACCAATAGACAGGACTTCAGGACTTCTGTCTGAGAAATTAACACACACCTACAGACAGGACTTCTGTCTGAGAATTTGACACAGACCAATAGGCAGAGTGCTGGCATCACGAACATTCTTTTTGTTAGGCCTCCCCACAAGCAAGCTCCCCTAGCCTGCTCATGCTCACTTCTCTCTCTCAGCTCTGCTTCTGTCTTCTCAGCTCTGCTTCTCTCTCCCAGCTCTGCTTCTGTCTCTCTCTGTCTCTGTCTCTCTCTCTGTCTCTCTGTCTGCCTCTCTCTTTCTCCTCTACTTCTCTCAGAGAACTTTATTTGGACTTTTTTTGTTTGTGTTGGGACTTTGCTCATTAAAGCATGCCTGCACCTGAGTGTGCCAGGAGTAAGCCTGCAGCAGCAGTGTGGGAAGGACATACCCCCAAGAAGGACTTTACTTGGACACTCTGTATTGACTGAGGAGACTGTGATTTGCTGAGACTAAAAGGTTGATGGTGTTTGTATTTTCTGCCACCCCTTAAAGATGATATGTTGTGCTGGAGAAGACCAAGGCCTGGGAACCCCCTGCTTGTGTAAACAAGTGTTTTGGGGAATACAACTGAATGATGTTTTACCTAAGGATGTTGCTAGGAATGTTATGGTTTAGTTTATTGAACAATGATATATGTTGTATGAGTATTCTGAGAAATGCTATAAGATATATTGATTGATATGACTCATATAGGACTATGTGGCCACCACACTATTAAGTTATTATGTTATGTTGTTTTGAATGTTATGCTTTAGTTTCTTGGACAATGTTTAGTTCTGAATAAATAGAGAGTTCATTATACTATGAGATTAGACCCTTGAAATTAGCCACAGCAGCAGTCCTCAGGTGTACTGCTCTTGGTTGGCTTTACAGGATGACACCAAAAAATAAAATTAAGGGATGAGAAGAGGGATGCAATAGTAGAAGGAAGAAAGGAGTAGTAGAATAGGGTAAATTATCTCCAGCAAAAGAGGCAGAATTGAAAGAGCTTTTACAGTGATGGGGAAGATTGGGGAGGCAGCAAGCAATGCAACTTGCTATTCCTTTCAAATATATTATAAAGTTATTATGCAAATTTCTTTTTCTTCCTTTCCCTCTCCCCCCACACCATTAGACACAAATATATGTGTGTATATATATATATATGTGTGTGTGTGTGTGTGTGTGTGTGTGTACGTATGTATGTATATATATGTATATATATATATATGTAAGATCATTGAATACATAACTTCTTTTTATCAGTTCTTTCTTTGGATGCAGATAATCTCTTCTTTCATATGTCCTTGGTAGTTAATTTGGATATTTGTAATACTCAAAAAGACTTATTCACTTAAAGTTCACTTAACAATATTGCTGCTGTTAGTGTATACAACATTCCCTTGGTTCTGATCATTTTGCTCTTCCTTATTTCATGCAAATCTATTGTGTTTTTCTAAAGTCATTAAGCTCATCATTTCTTTTTTTAAATTTATTTATTTAATTTATTTAATATATTTAGTTTTCATCATTGATTTTCACAAGAGTGTGAATTATGAATTTTCTTCCCATTTCTACCCTCCCCCCACTCCAAGATGGTGTATATTCTGGTTGCCCCATTCCCCAGTCAGCCCTCCCTTCTGTCACCCCACTCCCCTCCCATCCCCTTTTCCCTTCCTTTCTTGTAGGTCAAGATAAATTTTTATGCCCTATTGCCCATGTATCTTATTTTCCAGTTGCATGCAAAAACTTTTTTTTTTGTTTTCGAACATCTGTTTTTAAAACCCTGAGTTCCAAATTCTCTCTCCTCCTCCCTTGCCACCCACCCTCCCTAAGAAGTCAAGCAATTCAACATAGGCCACATGTGTATCATTATGTAAAACCCTTCCACAATACTCATGTTGTGAAAGACCAACTACGCTTTGCTCCCTTCTAACCTATCCCCCTCTATTGAATTTTCTCCCTTGACCCGGTGCCTTTTTGAAAATGTTTGTTTTTGATTACCTCATCCTCCATCTGCCCTCCCTTCTATCATCCCCCCCCTTTTTATCATCCTCCTCCTTCTTTCCTGTGGGGTAAGATACCCAATTGAGTGTGTATGGTATTCCTTCCTCAGGTCAAATCTGATGAGAGCAAGATTCACTCATTCCCCCTCACCTGCCTCCTCTTCCCTTCCTACAGAACAGCTTTTTCTTGCCACTTTTATGCAAGATAATTTACCCCATTCTATCTCTCCCTTTCTCCCTCTGTCAATATATTCCTCTCTCATCCCTTAATTTGATTTTATTTCTTTTTAGATATCATCCCTTCATATTCAACTCACCCTGTGCCCTCTGTCTATATATATATATATATATATATATATATATATATATATATATATATATATATATAAAATACACACACACATATATATACACATACATATATATATATATATATATATGCATATTCCCTTCAGCTACCCTAATATTGAGGTCTCATGAATCATACACATCATCTTTCCATGTAGGAATGTAAACAAAATAGTTCAACTTTAGTAAGCTCCTTGTGATTTCTTTTTCTTGATTACCTTTTCATGTTTCTCTTGATTCTTGTGTTTGAAAGTCAAATTTTCTATTCAGTTCCAGTCTTTTCACTGAGAAAGCTTGAAAGTCCTCTATTTTATTGAAAATCCATGTTTTGCCTTGGAGCATGATACTCAGTTTTGCTGGGTAGGTGATTCTTGGTTTAAATCCTAGCTCCTCTGACCTCCAGAATATTGTATTCCAAGCCCTTCAATCTCTTAATGTAGAAGGTGCTAGATCTTGTATTATTCTGATTGTGTTTCCACAAACTCAAATTGTTTCTTTCTGGCTGCTTGCAATATTTTCTCTTTGATCTGGGAGCTCTGGAATTTGGTGACAACATTCCCAAGAGTTTTCTTTTTGGGATCTTTTTCAAGAGGCAATCAGTGGATTCTTTCAATTTCTATTTTACCCTCTGGCTCTACAATATCAGGGCAGTTCTCCTTGATAATTTCTTGAAAGATGATATCTAGACTCTTTTTTGATCATGGCTTTCAGGTAGTCCAATAATTTTTAAATTATCTCTCCTGGATCTATTTTCCAGGTCAGTGGTTTTTCCAATGAGGTATTTCACATTGTCTTCCATTTTTTCATTCCTTTGGTTCTGTTTTATAATATCTTGATTTCTCATCAAGTCACTAGCTTCCACTTGCTCCAATCTAATTTTTAAGGTAGTATTTTCTTCAGTGGCCTTTTGGACCTCATTTTCCATTTGGCTAATTCTGCCTTTCAAGGCATTCTTCTCCTCATTGGCTTTCTGGAGCTCTTTTGCCATTTGAGTTAGTCTATTTTTTACGGTGTTGTTTTCTTCAGTATTTCTTTCAGTATTTTTTTTGGGTTTCCTTTAGCAAGTCATTGACATGTTTTTCATGGTTTTCTCACATCCTTCTCATTTCTCTTCCCAATTTTTCCTCTACTTCTCTAACCTGCTTTTCCAAATCCTTTTTGAGCTCTTCCATGGCCTGAGACCAGTTCATGTTTTTCTTGGAGGCCTTTGATATAAGCTCTTTGACCTTGTTGACTTCTGGCTGTATGTTTTGGTCTTCTTTGTCATCATAGAAAGATTCCAAAGTCTGAGACTGAATCTGGGTGAGTTTTCGCTGCCTGGCCATGTTCCCAGCCAACTTACTCAACCCTTGAGTTTTCATCAGGGTATGACTGCTTGAAGAGTAAAGAGTACTGTTGTTTTCAGAGCTATTACGGCCAGCTTTGCCACACCAGCACTACTCCTCCCCCAAGAACCCCCAACCCAGACTGGGCTCAGAACTTAAGCAGGCTCTGCACTCCTGCTCTGATCCACCACTTAATTCCTCCCACCAGATGGACCTGGGGCCAGAAGCAACTGCAGCTGTAGTTCTGTAGCTGTACCACCTCCACTGCCCCTGGGGCGGTGGCTGAACCGTGAACTCCTATCACTTTGTCCCAGCAGCTTTTCCCACTAACCTTCCCTGTTGTCTTTGATGTTTGTGGGTTGAGAAGTCTGGTAACTGCCACAACTCATTGATTCAGGGCATTAGGGCCCGCTCCACCCGGCTCCCGGTCTGGTTGGTCTGCGCAGCCCACGCTGGGCTCTCTTCTGCTCCACTCCCAGCTCCATGCATGATAGACCTCACCCAGCAACCATACAGGCTGTCCTGGGCTGGAGCCCTGCTTCCCTCTGCTATTTTGTGGGTTCTGCAGTTCTAGAATTTGTTCAGAGCCATTTTTAATAAGTTTTTGGAGGGACTTGGCAGGGAGTTCATGCTAGTCCCTGCTTTCTAGCTGCCATCTTTGCCCCCAAGGAGCTCATCATTTCTTATAGCACAGTAATATTCTATCACAATAATGTACCTCAACTTGTTCAGACATTCCCCAACAGATGGGCCTCCTTTCTCCAGCTGAACTGCCAAGCAATCAAATTCTACTGCAGAGATCTCAACTCTATTGGAACAGCCACTTTGGTTGAATGCCAAATGTCCCTCAGCCTGAAAGATTACTTTACAGAGAACTCACACAAGGCAAGCGCTCACATGGAGGTCAGAAGAAGCTGTATAAAGACACTCTCAAGGTGTCTTGGAAGAATTTTGGAATCAATTGTGATACATGGGGGTACTGGCTCAGGATTGCCCAGTATGATGTGCCCACATCAAAGAAGGTGCTGGGCTCTATGAACAAGGCAGAATTGCAGTAGCTCAAAAGAAACATGAGATGCACAAATTTATAGCCATCTCTACTCCAAATGTTCATATAGACTATTTGTGCCTGACCTGTGATAGAGCATTCTGAGCTAGTATCCAGCCACAGCTGGAAACAAGGTACCTTGACCCTGATGTAGTGATATTTTGGTCCTCTTCAAGCTCAAAGGACTACAACCAACCAAATTTCATTGGCTCCCTATTACCTATACCCCTCCCCCCTCCACTTTCCAGTCTTTTTACACCTTCTGCCCCAGCCTGTACTCTTCCATCCAGTGACACTGGCCCCCTGGTTGTTCTACAAGAAAGAAGCCCATTTCTCAGGTTCCAGCATTCTCTCTGTCTGTCCCCCATACCTGGAACTCTTTCTCCTCCTCCTCTCTGAATATTGACTTCTCTGGCTTCCTTTCAGTCCCAACTAAAACATCATCTTTCACTGGAAGCCTGCTCTAACCCCCCTTAATTTTAGTGCCTTCCTTCTGTTCATTATTTTTTTTCCTGTATATAGCTCATTTGTGCATTCTTGTTTCCTAATTGTCTTCCCCATTAGACTGAAAGCTTCTTGAGGGCAGAGATTGTCTTTTGCCTCTTGTTTATCCCCAGCCCTCAGCATAGTACTGAACACATAGTAGGCACTTAACATCTTTGGACTGACCTACTACTCTTCTCTGGATCCCAGTTTGGTAATTATAATTACACGATGTTCATTTTCACCCTTTTGTTTCCTGTTTCCATTATTGTGGGGGCCCCCTTCATCAATGAATAAGCCTTCCCAGTGTCTTTGAATTTTTCATTTTCACTATTCCTTATGGCACAATATTCCATTACATTCATGTACCACAATCTGATGGTCCATAATAGCTATTCAATAGTGATAGCTAATATTGACATAGTGCTTTAAGGTCTGCAAAGCCCTTTATATCTATCATCTCATTATCTCCTCACTACATCCCCGTGAGGCAGGGGCTGTTATTGTCCCTGTTTTATGCATGAGGAAACTGAGGATGAATAAGGTTAGTTACTTGCCCAGGGTCACACAGTCAGTAAGGATCTGAGGCAGGATGCAATCTCGGGTCTTCCTGACTCCAGGTCCAGCACTCTCCCCTCCATGCCAGTGGTGTCAAACTCCAATAGAAATGGATCCCTGGGGCTGGAATGGGAGGGCAGGCACCTATTGACTCAGAAAACCACAAATCAGTATTCTCTATGTTGTACTGTATCCTTGTTTATTTTGTTGAAAATTACCCAATTGCAGTTTAATCTGCTTCCTGCCACACTCAGGACCTTGGCTTTGAGTCTGATGCCTCTGGTCTAAGCTGTCTAGGTTCCTAGCCATTCCCCAGCTGATGGAGACCACCTCCATTGTCCCCGTTCTTTGCCACCACAAAAAGTTCTGCTGGGAATATGTTGGTGTTTATCGGGCCTTTCTTCCTATCTTTGGTCTCCTTGGGGTATCTGCCTGGCAGTTGGATTCCTGGACCAAAGAGTATATTGGACATAAAATGACTTCTTTATTAATAGAAGCACCAGCACAGCTCTCTGAATGGAGTGAATCTGCCATGGAGGACAGCTTTGAAGAGAGAAATCTATCAGTGAGTCAATCAATAAATATTTATTAACTGGCCCCCATGTGTCAGACACTGTGCTAGGTGCTGGGCACACAAATGCAGTCAGTGAGACACAACTGACTAACAAGGATTTCAGATCAGTTGGGGAAAGTCCGATTGATGGGTAGAAATCCTTGGGAGGCAGATTATAGGGGTCAGAATCACAAAGGCTGGCTGGTTGATTGTGGGGTGTTAGAGACGCTATTTAGGGATGCTTCAGACAACAGTCCTTCCAAGGTCTCTTCAGGCACTTGCCAGTCTGTGGTTCTAAGGTTTAGCATGGGGATGACTTGGGAGGAAAGTATGATGAGGTCAAATACTGTAGGTGCCAGAAAAAAAAGCTGTTCTTTAAATGGTCTATGATGAGTCAAAAGAATCATCCTGGTTCTGCTTTGTGGAAACCCTATGACAGATTTCTGTATTGCTAAATCTGCTCACCTGGGCCTTTCTGTGTGGGAAGTGCCATTGACCCATGGTGGGGCTGTGGAGGGTGGGCAGTGGGGAGGGGATTGATGAGATGTTTTACTTAGGGCCCCCCTCCCTTCCAGAGGAACTTGGGAAATTCTAGTGAGGTTTGTCTGTAGATTTAGCAGACACCTTCTTAGGGTAGAAATGCAAATACAATCTGGCAGTCCTTTGGTTACTAGGCCAAATGTCTATAAAATGAGAAGTGGCCATTTGGCTGTTCTGAGAAATCTTGCGGCATTTTCTCCTATCTCCCTTTCTCTAAGGGCAGCCATCAAAGATCAAAGAGACTTGAGGAAGCACATACATGTTTGAAAGATATAGTTTTTATTACAAATAGATAGCAAATTGATTTTACAAACACTCATCAGCACAGAGAGACAGAGAAAGACAGAGACAGAGAGACAGTGAGAGACAGAGAGATAGAGAGAGAGACAAAGAGAAGCATCCTTGGGCCGTGAAAAATTAAATACCCCAGTCTGGAGCTGGTGAGAGAGGGTACAGTCTTTGTATCATGGTGAATGAGTCATGGAAGAGGTGTTTCAGCACTGAGACCTCCCTATGTGGATTTTCTCTGAAGAGAGATCCTTCAGATTCAGGGTGAGATCAAGTATTGGATAGAAAACCTTCCTGCCTGGATAGAGAGTTCAGATGACCCATCTCCTCCCCTACCCTTGGTCTGACTCTCTATTAGAGCTGGACCAGATGACTTCTGAGATCTCCCACCATTCTGATATTATTCTGTGATTCTAGTTGCTTATAAAGCCATTAGTGATAGGTGAGGCTGACAGAGAAAGATCCCCAATGGCTGGGCAAGGCAAGACAGGTTGGTGTGTTGCACACTTCATTCCCCCTGGGGACCTCAGCACCATTGTGAGGTCTATGCTGCCCGTGAGTGGTCATGTAAACAGGGCACCTGGGGGAGCTCCCAATCTCCAGGGGACCAAAGCCACCCCTACACAACATCCCTTAGGTGGAGGCCAGTGTTTCCTGAGAGGGGATGCAGGGGTGACAGAGGAAGCAGATGGTGTTCATGGGTATTGGGGAAGGATGAGGTGTGGCAACCATGGAGCTAGCTGATTGATGTCTCCAGGGACCGCTGGGACCTTCTCCTGAGCTTTGAGAAGATACTCTTCCCTTCCTCCTCCCCATGTGCAGAGCTTGAAGGACCAAGAAACAACTAGGTGGCATATCAGGCTTGGAGTCAGAAGACCAGGGTTGAAATGCAGCCTCAGACACTTACTGGCTGTGTGACTTGGAACTTTATTGAACCTGTTTGCCTTAACCCAATAAGAAGAAAACAGCAAACCATGCCAGTGTGTGTGCCAAGAAAGCCCTGTGCACAGTACTAGTGTGTTATGGTCCATGGGGTCATGAAGAGGCAGATACAACTGAACAACAGGCTCTTATGTTGAGCTAGTGATTGAGACAGTGGCTTTGGGATGGAGGTGAATGCAGCTGTGTGGCCCAGGGCAGCTAGAGAAGCAGCCTCTTAAGGAATGAATGCAGGGGTGGACTGATGAGAAGAGGGTCAGTGAGGGGGGAGGGGCAGAACACGGGGTAGTCAGCATGAGTCCTACCCCTGCTTCTGCTCAGCCTCAGTTTCTATCACCAGCCAAACGAGAATAAGGCTCATGCTATGCGGCCAGAGGAGATAGACTTTAAGACCTTATCATCATTATCATCTAATTTTTCTCTACCCAGTTTGTATTGATAGTTTCATCCCCTGGTGAAGCTTACCCTGCTAGTTAAACTGTCAGAGTAGGTCTGTCCTGGGGAAGCAGAGAGACAGAAGTTAGAAATCAGCAGCAGGGCTGTCCTGGGCAGTGAGCAGAGGGAGTTCACCTCACCCTTTTCCTCATTCTTGTCCTGGCCCAGGATTCTCACCTTCTTCCCAGAGGAAGAAAAGAGGGAGAAGGAGAAGGCTGTGGGAGGGACCCAGGGATTGCAGAGTGACCACCAACCTCAGAAGGAAATGCTTCCTCAGTGTTTAGAGTACTGGACCTGCAGCCTTAGCACCAGAGGATTGATGTGGAGAGGTGCCTGGTTAGCCCATTTCAGATTTTCCCCACTCCATAAAAATCTCAAGGGGATTCTGATGTCCCTCTAGATAGATTCCTCAGTAGCAATTTCCAGGCAAGAGGAAGGGCAGAGGATCCCAGAACACCCACAGGAAAGCCCACCAAAGGAAGACACCCATGTCCCATGTGCAGTGCTCTGAACAAGGGGAAGGAATAAGGCCAGGAACATGGCTCCTGGAAACAGCTCCTGTGCTGCAGGCCTGGCTTGGCCAGCTTGGGATGAATGCTCTGCTAGCCTGTGGCTCAAAGGAGTGTCAGGGTCTCTCTCTTCAGTGCTGGGAGGGAACACTTCCAGGTGCCTTTTGCAAGTTAGATCAGGAGTGACTTGAGCCTGGGAAGACAAAGGTCCCACAAGGGGGGAATGCACAGGATTGGAGGCGGGAGGACTCTTTCAGGGCAAGGGGGCCCCCAGGAGAAGCCACCAACCATGAAATGGGCTAGTCAGGGCCTTTCTTACTGTGGTTAGGTGCTGAGGATTTGTGCTTTGTAAGATGATGTTCGCTGGCCCTGAATAAATATCAAACATGTTGTGACTGAGACCTCAATCAGAGTAACTGAGCCCCCTGAGCCACAAGGGACACTTGGAGCATAAATGGAGTCTTCAGATCCTCTTAGATTTCATGACTCCTCCCCAGGCCTCTAGGCTCTTTTCCCCTCTGTCAGGGCTTACTCTTGAAGGACAACCACTTCACTCTTAGTTCTTTCACCCCTAGGTGCTGTGATTCTCCTACTCAGCTCATCTGGATCTGCCTCAGTGGCCTTTTCCCTCACTTGGTCTCTCACTAAGTTGTGAGTATCCTATCCTATCCCCTTTCTCCCTGCAGCCCCTTCCTCTCTTTACCTCTGCCCTCTGGGACCTCAGTCCCTTTGGTTGAGGATCTGAGCAAAAGTTATGTCTAGTCCCCAGTCCAATGGGGAAGTGAACACCTGTTTCCAAGAGACAATTAAGTGTGAGAGGTGGGGGAGGATGAAAGCCCAGAGAAGGAGGTCACCCAAAGGAATTAGTGCTGAAAAGTAGGAGTTTGTGAAAGGGAGGTAGACCAGGTCCAGAAGTGGGTACAGAAGAGCATCCTGGTCTCTCTGCTCCATTCAAGGAGACAGACTAGGAGGGAGGAAAACCAGAGGAAGCATCATTCTACCCTCCAGCGTTTCTGAAGAACAGGAAATAGATGAGGGCCCCAATGAGAGCCACTCCAGCCAGGACTCCAATCACAATGCCAGTGATGGCCCCTGCAGAGAGTGAGGAGCCATTACCTCCTTCTGAAGACTTTTCTGCTATGGACAGAGAAGAGAAAAAGAACTTTGAGTGTTTTGAAAGGTCTCCAATATGAAGTGACTAACACTTGTGCACAGTGCCTGACCCTCTGGAAATAATAAATGCTTATTGATCAAAGAAGCAGACTTGACCTTTGTTCCTCAAAATCTGGGAATCTCCTTGGCAAGATCACATTGCAGGGTGTCTGGCAAACATTTGAAACACCTGAACTTTGGGCAAGCATATCAAATTCTACATATCCCACTTCCAAACTCATGATTTCCTCCCCACATTGTGCCCACTGCCCTTCTCTATTTCTGTTGGTGGCACCACCCACCACCCAGTCATCCAGGTTCCAATTGGGAAACATCCTCGACCTTCTCTCTATTTCAAACCTCACATCTAGTCAGTTGCTGTGACATTCTCTCTAATGTTGCGGTTGTTTGTGTTGATTCTACTTGGACAGTATCTCTCACATCTTCCCCCACCCCTCCTCTCAGCTCCTACTCCAGACTCCCTCATCTCTGCTCTTCCAGATTATGGAAGTAATTTTCTGACCAGTGTTCTTGTCTCTGGTCTCTGACCTCTCTAATCCGTCCTTTTTACCACTGTCCAAATGTAATCTTTGAAAAATACAATTCTGAGGGGCAGCTAAGTGGTGCAGTGAGTAAAGTGCTGGACCTAGAGTCAGAAAGACCTGAGTTCAAATCTGACCTGAGACAGTTGACATGCTTACTAGCTGTGTGACCTTGGGCAAGTCACTTAACCCCAATTGCCCTGCCTTCCCCCTCAAAGAAAACCAAAAAACAAAAATAAAAATGCAATTCTGACGATGTCACTTTTCTTCTCAAAAACCTTTGAATGTCTCTCACATTTATCCTTGAAAGGCTGTACGTTGGAATAAAAAAGCCAGGAGTTTGGAATCTGGAGACCCAGATTAGAATCCTGGCCCCGTACTGATCTTGGCCAAGTTCTTTCTCTTCTCTGGACGTCAATTTCCCAACCAATAAAATAATTCAATGTGCACTAGATGATTTATCTGTAATACTCATCCCAGCTTTAAATCCTGTGACCTTACCTTTCTCTCCCTCCCCACTACCATGGCCAAATTCAATCCCTCATCATTTTCCATCTAAATTTTTTCAATAACCTCCTTACTGGTCTTCCTATCTCTAGTCTTTCTTCCAATTTATGTCCTTTATCTTTGTAGTTCAAGTGCTCCCTGTATTGTCACTGATGATAATGATTACCATCCACTAAAGGATGGGCTAAGGTTTATTCATGGAAATGGGATCACTTACTCTGGACAAGAGGGGAAGTGACAAAACAGTCCTTGATCAGCCAGCTCTTCCTAATTAAGCTTAGAATTTAGTTGATCATTTCCAATCGTTTACTCCAAGGTTCTTTATTAAATATAATTTTTATTGTAATTGTGATCAGTATAAGATGTATTTAGTATTTCTCTTTTTAGTATTTGTGAGGTATTTAGTGCCTTAAGGCATGGTCAGTTTTTGTAAAAGTGTCACACGCAGCTGAGAAATATGTATATCCTTTTGTATTCCTATTCAATAATCACTAGAGAGTAATCATATCAGCTTTTTCTTTAAGTATTTAGATATTATGTGACTTGGCGGAAATTCATTGTTATATTCATGCAGTAATTTGTTATCTATGGTATCTTTCATCATAATTAAGTTTTCCTGTTTATTTTTTAATCAAGTCTATTTTTGGTGTTAGCTTGTCTCAGATCATGATTACTACTCTGTTTTTTTTCAGGTCAGCTGAAGCATAATATATTTTGCTCTAGACCCTTAATTTTAACTCTTGAATCTTTATATTTAAGATGTGTTCCTTATAGACTACATATTGTTTGTGTTTTGCTTTTTTATCCACTCTGCTAACTTCTTCTGTTTTATGGGTGAGTTAATATAGTTTACATTCACAGTTATAATCGTTGTGTACTTTCCTTAATCTTGTTCTCTTATTCTTTTCTCTCTCATTCTTCACACTTTCCCCTATAAAGAAGAGGGAAATGAGAGAAGGGAATGTTTGGAAGGCTTCTGATTCATTAAAGGTTCATTTCCCCCACTGCAGGATTATACTTAATTTTGTTGGGTATATTATTCTTGATTGTAAGCCTATAATTTTGCCTTTTGTAATGTCATTTTCCAACCTTCCCACTCCTTTAGTGATAGCTGCTAAATTTTGTGTGATCTTTACTGTGACTCATTGGTACTTGAATGATGAATGCTTTCTCTTTAAATAGACACAGTAATTTTTTTCTTTGACCTCAAAGCTCAGGATTTTGGCTATGATGTTCCTGGGAGTTTTCATTTATGATTTTTTTCAGTAGGAGTTTTTTTTTCTATTTTCACTTTGCCTTCTGGTTCTAGTAATTCTGAACAGTTTTCTTTCATGATTTCTTAAAATTTGATGTCCAAACCCTTTTTTTGGTTGGTTCTTTCAGATTTCTCCTTAATCTATTTTCCAGGTAAGTTTTTTTCTTTGCTTTAAGATACCTTATATCATCATCATCATCATCATCTTTTTTAGTATTTTGACTTTGATTTAATATGTCTTGTTGTCTCATGGGTTGATTAGTTTCTTTTCAGTTCATTCTAATTTTCAAGGATTCTGTTACTTGAGCAACTTTTGAACCTCTTGTACTAAGCTTTCAATTCTCCTTTTAACTGTGTTCTCCATAGTTAGGAAGGTAGAGTGAATCAAATACTAGACCCGGAGTCAAGAAGCCCTAAATTCAAATCCAGCTTCAGACACTTACCAGCTGTGTGATCCTAGACAAGCTATTTAACCTCTGTTTACCTCAGTTTTCTCATTTGTAAAATGGGGATAATAATAGCAATGCCCTCTCAGGGTTCTTGTGAGGCTTAAATGAGGGAATACTTGTAAAGTCCTTTGTAAACCTTAAAGTTCTATGTGTTACAAATTCTAACTATTTGTAAAATTTGTAAAAAAAAAAAAAAAAGCACTTTAAAAAACAATTATTATTATTTCTTCTAAGAATCCTAGTTGACCTTGTTTCCAAACAATATATTTTTATTTGAGATATTGCTTGTAGATATTTTTGAATAACTTTTACCCCGGGTTTGAATTTGCGCATTCCTATCTCAACGATAGCTTTTTGTCGTGGTGGTATTTTTTGTTTATTCAATATTCTAGCCTTACTTCTTGAATTGGTACTTTGTTATTAGGGCCAGTCTCCATACTCATCTGGAAGGAATACCTGGGTCTTATTTGGTCTTGGTGTGTATTCTCTGGTATCTTGCTACTGTTTTCTCTGGGTATTCAGTGTTGTGTTCTTTCAAGATATGAGGAGTGGCTCAGGATGATGACCTGCTAACTTTCAGTGCGTCCAAAGCAATCTTATCTAAAGAGAATTCTGATCACTCCCTTCCTTATCTGAGTTTGACAAGCTATTGCTTTAGGTTTGTGCTTTAGCAGCACCGCTGCAGACTTGCCCCTAGTTGGGATCCAGTAGACTGCTGCTGGTCACAGCTAAAAGGCTCCTTTGGTGTACAATTACAGGCTTCCCTTTGTTTTGAGCTCTCTGCCCTAGTTACTCAGCTATAAGCCTCAAACCCAGATACAGGATGAAACTCAAGCTCCTTGTCCACTATACAGCCTCAGGCCCACAGCTGCTCCCACCTGTCAGCACAGGTCCCCTCTTCAGCACTGAATCTGTGACCTAGCTCTGGGCTCAGATAACAGAGCTGTCATTGGATCCTCTTGCTGTTCCCTGCCCAGTGATAAGCTATTCTCCGCTGAATCCCTGACCACTTCTTCCCCAAATACACAGTCTAGGGCCTTTATTTATTCTCTAGTCTTCTTGTTACCCTCCTCCAGTGCCCAGGGTCTTTGTAACTATGCTGAACTGGGCAGGAAAAATAATTCACTGGGTTTTTCCCTTAGTCTTTCACCCTTTCAAAACCTTTTGTTGGAGTGGTTGTCAAAGAGAGCTGGGCTGAAAAGGTTCTTCCTCCCCTTCTAGTGGGGTCCTTCAGTACTAGGGCTTGGACCCCATTTCCAAGATCATATTTCTCCCTAGCCTCAAAACACTATCCATGACAGTTTTCTTCCCAACCCAAGGACACTATGCCTAGCAATAACTCATGAGTGGGCCCCAGTGAGGCAAAGTATTTCTCCCTGTTATGACAACAAGCTGACCTCTGTAGAATTTCCTTTGAATGAACAGGACTGCCTTGGACCAGCAGAACTATCATCTACTGATTCCCACAGTTACTGTATACAATCCAGAGGTCAAGCTATAGAGGCCAACTCCCAAAGCTATCTTGTTACAGACATAACAGACCAAAACTACACCCCTTAGGAACTCCCCACTCTAGCACATTTCCAGTAGTGAATGACACCTGTGACCGAGGTTGTACGTTATCACCTAATCAGCATACTTGCCACATAATCCACTACCTTTTTTATACAAGCTTTAGCATCATGCCTGTTAGGTTGCAAGTTTCTTAAGGAGTGCTGCCCATCATATTAGCATTACAATAAACTTTTACCAACTTAACTTAAAGAATACTTAAGTCCCTGAATCCTTTCCCAATGACCCTTTCCTATACTTTGGTGTCTGAGGGGTCCTTAAACCCATCAAAACTGCATCACTTCCTTCTGCTACCTTGCATGGTCTCTCAATGAAAAAACATTCTACAAATGCACTTGTATAACAACTCCTGCCCACTCGCAGTGTTATTTCTTATATTCTCATCACCTTAGTTTGGAGCTAAGGCAAGTTTTACCTGGAATTGAGGGGATGAAAAGGAACTTCAGATTCTTCAGATTTTTACACATCCAAGATATTAGGACCAAGCCACAAATGAAGTAGAGTTGTGACAATGGTCACATTAAACAAAACTCTGACCCTTGAGTATCAGGTTCAATCTTACTGGTCTTCCAAGTATTTATGAATGACATATACCAACCATATATGTGTGTGATTATCTCTTCTTCTCTGCTAATTAGGCTTCAGGGACTCCCTTTTATCTACTGAGTAAACTTTGGTGTTCTTAGCCTGGCATTCAAGACTCTTCACAAAATGGCAGCATTTGGTGAATCAGCCCTCTCTAATACTTGTCCTTGCCATGCATTATCTGCTCAGGTTGCATTGTTCTGCATCCTACACTCAGACATACCCCTCTGAACCTTGGCTCAGGCTATTTCTCCATAGAAATGGAATGATCTCTTTTTTGACCTGTTAAACTACTCCCATCTTTTAAAACAAAATGCAAGTTATAGCTCTTCTACAAAACCTGTCCTGACTTCAGCCCACCCCCCAGCTGGAATGGTTTTTTCCCACCATGTCTCCTGCAATGCTTTATTTTGTAGCCATAGTCTAAGTATGCATTTCATGTAATATTGTGTATCATTTACCTGTATTTGGGGTCTGATCCTTCTCCTAGATTGTAAGGTCCCTGAAAATAGGAATGGAGTCTTAGCTAAACCTTTAATTTCCCTCTGTGCTTAATACAGTGCTCTACAGAAGGTCTGCAACTAAACATGTGTCAAATGATGAATGAACTTGTATTGTACATGACAGTATCTAAGATGATTTCAGGAGACAAGGAGGCTGGTCTCCATTTTGACCAAGGACAAAATAGCAGTAAATGGACTGACATTCAATACAAGTATGACCACATTTCCCAAAATCAGGTTGTTTCTTTAGATGTCCTCTCCCAATTCTCCATGAAAAACCATACTCCTTAATGGGCCTGAGCACCTGCTCCTGGTATCCCTCCGGCCAACCCAAAAAGCTCATTCTCTGAGGGAAGGAAGAGGCCACTTACTAACCACCTTGATTGTGACATCCTCAGAAACTGATAAGTTGGTCATATTATTCCATGTCAAACCTGTATACTTTCCTGAATCTTCCCAAGATACATTTTGATGATGTACATGCTATTGAAGAAGTCAGAGTTCATGGTCCTATTGACTTGCTTGTTCATACTATGCAGGGGGGTAAGACTCAAGCTGACACATTAAGATCAGTGCATCTTAGAATCTGATATCAATCTCCTCTCTTTCAGGGCTTGGATGAATCAAGATGTTGTCTGGTCCATCTGTGAAAAGAAGAAAGAGAGAGACAAGATGTGAGCCATTGTTGTGGAAAGGATTGGAGAGGGAGGAGACTCAGAGTCTCTCACAGTTCACAGTTAGCTCAAGGGAGTCACTTCTGTTGGCACTGATTAGATTCCAGACTTCACATTGGTAGGACCCAGCGTCCTCCCTCATCACTTTCTCAATAATGAGGGCCCAGTTATTCTCAGACTGGTACTTCCTTTCATTGTGTGACAGGGACTCATTGAAGAACCACAGAATGTTCATCCCCTCATGTTCTGTGTTACATGTAAAGACCAAAGTTCTATTCTCCATGACATTGGTACTGCTGGCAGTGATGTTAGGTTTGGATGCTGCTTCCATAGAGAGAAAGAGAGATTTGTGTGAGGGACTAGCCTGTGTCTTCACCAGGTTATGTCTTCCAAAGCCCAAGACCAAACACTTGCATTACAGACATACAGCAATGGTCCCTGGCACCATGAGGAGGGAGATGCCCCCTGGTTCAATGGTTGTGCTAATAAGGAAGGTGAGCAGGAACCCCAGAGGCTGGAGTGCTGTGTCCTGGATGATCCCTTCTTCCACTCAGGTCCTGGGACATGCATAATCTAGTGGCTAAGGTGGGGATGGGAGTCAAGCATTTATGAAGTGCCCGCTACATGCCTGGCACATGCTAGGTGCCATCTAAAGTCTATTATTATGGCTGTTCTTATTGTCAAGCACTGTGTTAAATACTGTATTATCTAATTTTATCCTCTCAACAACCTTGGGGGGTAGGGGTTATTATTCTTTCCATTTTACAATTCAGGAAACTGAGACAAATGGTGGTTAAGTGACTTGTCCAGGATCACACAGCTGATAAGTGTCTGTATCTTTCTGAATCCGGGCCCAGTGCCTTCCTTATCCACTGAGGCTCCTCCCAGCCTCTCATAAACCATCTCATTCTAATCCAGGGGTCCTTAACCTGGGGTCTGTGAACTTCTTCTAAAAAGTGTTGATAGCTGTATTTCAGTTGAGTTGTTTCCTTTGAATTCCTATGGATTTTATTTTCTACATCTAAAAGCATCCTTCTGAGAAGGGGGTCCTGGGCTCCATCAGCCTGGTTGCCCCAGGGCCCTTTGACACAAAAGAAAGGGAAGCCCTCCTGGCTCCCATAATGCCCCAGTTACCCCCTTAATTTACTCTGCTCCTACCTAACCGTGCTTCCAGGAAGCAGTTAATGCAAATATTATGATTCTGGCCTTGTTTCCTCTCTATTTGCTGACACTTACCTCCTCTGGGCCTCAGTCCCCCATCTGTAAAATGACGGAGCAGGACTAGCTGGCTTCTAGGTCCCTTTCATCTCCAAGTGTGTGATACCCCCAGGATCTTCACACCCCACTTTGCAGAGGAGAAAAAAGAATCTCAAAGAGATGATGAGATTGTTCAGACACAGAGTGACTTCTCCTATTCCAGCCCTGTGTCTCTCCCTCTTTAGCTGATGGTCCTTGTGGACTTTTCCCAGACCAGGCACCTGAAAGCTCAGAGCTGGCAGAGATCAGAAGACCCTGGATCTCCAGATGACAGGGCCTTCTCCATCATCTAATGCATTCAGCCCACACTGAGGGAGAGTGTTGGAGGGATGAGATAGCCACGGGAAGGGCAACACTTACCATACACTGCTAAATCTTCTTATACTGTTACTATCATGGCACTTGTGGAATTGATAAACCATACAATGTAGTCATGGGTGTCATTGAGAGTGAGGTCAGCGATGAGCAGGGTGCCATTAGAGAACACCTTCTGCCTGATATCTGCTGGTGTCAGCTGTCCAGTAGCAACACAGTAGAAAACAATCTTGTTGGGGCTTTTTATCACCTTTCTGTACCAAGTATAGCTGGGAGGTTGCTGCGAGATCCCCTAGTTGTCCAAGATGATGCTGTTGCCCACTGTCCCATAGGGTGGGTTTGGCACAGCAGTGACAGAAGCACTTTGGGCAGATGTCTGCTGGATCCAGCAGTTGAGGCTGGGAGCTGAGAAGAGAGGGAGGAAGCAGAGGTGAGCAGGGTCCCCCTGCCCTCCTGAGGGTCCTAGGTCACTGAGCTATCCCAAATGTAAGGATGGGGACTGCTAAGCATGCCCTAGGGTCTTCTGAGGGCTCAAAAGGTGGTATGTTTGAAGGACAGTCATGTGCTTAAGCATCAATTTGTCTGTCCCAATCTCTGTAGAAGATCTGAAAGTTTGGTCTGTAACAAATTTTGGCTCCTTTCATAGACTTGATTCAGAAAGAATGTGCCAGTGTGGTAGACAAGATACTGAAGGGAGAAAGGCATCAATAAAGTATTGTGGTTGAGGATAGAAATCAGACCTTAAACCTGGACAAGACCTTAGAGATCACTGAGTCAAACACCCTCAATTCACAATTAAGGAAATTAAGGCCCATATAAGGTAACCCATGTGAGTAATATTACATAGGAAATAGCAAAGGCAGCATTTGGACCCAGCTCTTCTGGCCCAAACCCAGGGAGGACCCTTCCCACTAAACCCTGGAGGCAAGATAGCCAGGAATGGAGCTGAAATAGAAGTGTGGAGAGTGGGGGAGGGCTGCGGCCTTTGCTTAGGTTCGTCAGTAAATAAATACTTTGTAGGTATTTCCTAAGTACCTGGCAGTGTGATAACCTCTGAGGATGCAAAGAAAGGTAAAAGTCCCTGCTCTCTGAGTCTAGTGGAGGAGACAACATGGACCCAACTCTGTACGAATAAGATCGATTGAGAACAAATTGGAGAACATCTCAGAGGGAATGTGCTAGACTTAAATGGGGGGCCAGGGTGGGGGCGTAAGGAAAGACTCATCCTGAAAGGTGGGATTTTGGCTGGGACTTGAAGGAAGCCGGGGTGGAGAAGAGGAGGGAGATACCACCTCAGAGGATTCCCTCAAATATTAAGCCCGAACACTGAGCTCCTACTGGGGGAACAGGAACAGAATTCCTATCCTCACACCCCCTTCAGAAGCTTGTGGCCCAATAAGGGAAGAAACACTCAGAAAAATGCCCATTTCTCTAAAGCAGTTAAAGACAAACTCTGGTCAAATAGCCATGTGGGCCTGCAAGGTCAGCCAATATTTCCCAATGTCAAAGAAGAGGAAGCTGATTCTCAGAGTGGTCAAGTGACTAGCCTCTGGTCACACAGCAAACAAGAGGGAACCAGGCATCCCAGATTCAGTACATTAAGCCAAGGGCTAGAGATCAGTGAGATTTGGATGACAGGAAGAGGAATTCTGGGTCAAGGGGGCCAGATGCAATGACATCTCCTCCCCCACCAAGAGAAGATGAAATCAGAAGATCATCAATCTGACACAGAGCAAGAGACCCAAAGAGTGTAGTGACCTGCCCAGGGTCACAGAGAGAGTAAACAGAAAAGGTGGGAAGCAAATGCAAACCTTCTGATGCAGAATCCAATGTTCCACCTTCCTCTGCCTCAGGCACAGCCCAGGGGACTCTTGAAATGTGTAACTCAGGAGGAGAGCACAGCTTCCTACTCCACCTATATAGAGGGCTTCTAATGAGTGTCCTGGTTCAACAGGGCCTTTGGATCTTCGGACTACGGAGCTGTAAATTGCAGCGTCATTGAGGGTCAGTTCTGGAAATATCACTATGCTAGAGTCAAGTTACAATGTGTCCAACAATCACTAATCAGACCAATACAAGCTTGAAATGTTCTACCGCAGGTTGGGCACGAATAGTCCATGTGAACATTTGTGGTGGAGTCTCTAAATCTGCTCATCTCACATTTCTTTTGAGCTACTTTAATTCTGCTTTACTCATGGAGCACAGCACCTTCTCAGATGTGGTCATGCAATTCTGAGCAGTCCTGTGCCAATGTCTCCCATGTCACACAATGAATTCCAAAGTTCTTGAGAGAGACCTTCAGAATGTCTTTGTATTGCTTCTTCTGAACACCATGTGAATGCTTGCCCTGTGTTCTCCATAAAATAGTCTTTTTGGCAAGTGTACATTTTACATTCAAACAACGTGGCCAGCCCATTGGAGGTGCACTCTCTGAAACAGAGTTTGAATGCTTGGCAGTTTAGTTCAAGTAAGGACCTCAGTGTCTGGTACCTTATCCTGCCAGGTGATCTTCAACATCTTCCTGAGACAATTCAAATGGAAGTGATTCAGTTTCCTGACATGGCTCTGGTATGCTGTTTAGGTTTCACAGGCATCCAATGAGGTCAGCACCACGGTTCTGTAGACCTTCACTTTGGTTCAGTCTAATATCTCTTATCTTCCACACTATCCTTTGGAGTCTCCCAAACACTGTGCTCTGTGAGTCTAAGCCTCATCCCTGTGTATTCCCTGATCTCTCCAGGAAGCTTAGGTCCATTTCCCAAGGGCTTTGTCCATTGCTCTAGGGAAGCTCCAATGCCCTTAGCTCCATTGTGGGTCTCCTGCTTTTAGAGGCTTCTCAGAGATGCCTGGTGTTGCACAGAGGAAACTCCTTTCTCCCTCTCCCTGGAGGGACCCTAACCAGGGATAATAACCAAGGATAACCAGTTGGATAATAAGACAGAGCCATTTATGTCATGCCAGTGCCACCTGGAGGACGCAAGGAGAACTACAGGAAGAGATAGATTCTTTGGGTCAGGGACCCGCGGGGAAGTATGATTTGTGTTTGATCACAGTTTAGCAGATATTGGTTCCTATCCTCACCCACCAAGGCTTTGAGTTCGCTTGGGGCCTGCCTGATATTCTTGGTTCTGCTCTAGACCAAGTCCAGGAACCCTGTTCAGTCCAAACCATAAAACTATCCTAGAGCAGAACTGAGCCCTAGAGATACCTAACTCCAAAACAATGTGTTATTCTTGGTCTGTGAACACAACAGGAACCACAGGGGCCAATTTCTTATCCCCTAGGTCATGACTTGCTCTTGACTATTGGACAGGACTATGTCCTCTCCTAGTCTTGGCTGTCATATATTTTGTAAGGGGGCAGCCAAAAAATACCAATTAATCTGATCTTGCTTCAATACTTCATGGATTCATAACTCCCTTAGTGTGGAAAATCCCTCCACCAAAGCAGATTTCAAACTCTCTATCTATTCCTTATCAGACTATCTGAGCATTGCTGTGTCTAGGCTTTTCCTCATTCTGTGAGCATGCATGTGCTAAGCATCTCTTATTTAGCTGGACTGATTCTCACACAAGAGATACACAGTCTGTCCCCAGGACCATAATCTCAGTCTTTCTTATCTGTTAGATCTTCTTCACTTCTGTTTTGCTGGTATAACCATATAGGACCCTGGGCCACCTCCCCATGACTTCATGGAGGACTTCAGGCTGCCAGTGGGGATGTTCCCAATCTGGTGAGAGGGAGGTCCTGGATTTCCTTCACTCTGTTCATACCCCAGTGGAGTCCTGTGTCCAGCCACAGGCTTCACATTTAAAGAAAGAGTGAGGTATCATCCAAAGGAGGTGACCAGAATGGGACGGGGCATGAAATTGTGAGTCCTGAGAATGAACCATTGAAATAATTGGAGAAACTAGGACCTAGAGGACATGATCACATCTGCAAATATCTGAAGGACAATCCTGGGGAAAAGGCAATCAGACTGGTTCTGTTTTGCCCCAGGAGGGAAAACTAAGGGCAATGCTCTAGAAAATTCTAATGACTTCAGCTCAGCATGAACTTCCCAACCACCCAGTATGGATTGAGTCATTTCATGAAGTGGTGAGTTCCCCATTACTGAAAGTATTCAAGCAGAGCCTGGATAAATATTGCAGTGGAGAAGCACATTCAGTTAGGACTTGGCTCTTTCCACTCTGTAATTCTAGATATCTCTGGTCCCTTGTGTCTCTATGCTGCCCCCTCGTGGCTGTGTAAGTGAACACATGCCAGATGCTGGTTTATTTTTCCTTAGTGTGAATTTTTTCTGGGAGAGGGATTTGGCATCAGTATGCAAAGACCTGGCTCCCTTTGCACAATCAGTTTCTACAAAAATCAAGTTTGGAAATGAATCCTCCTTCACATTCACTGGGAAGGTTGGCTCCACACAGGTTCTTTCCCTGAGAGGAAGGGCTAACTTAGTCTCAAGGACCAATCTTGGAAATTGGAGACCTGGGCTAGAGTCCAGACTCTGCTATTTACCCACTTTATGTCTGCAGACATAATGCATCATCTCTCTAAGCCTCAGTTTACTCATTAGTAAAATGGCCACATCATGCTGACATTACCTCTCAGATCATCTTTTAAAAAACCCCAGTGATTCCCCTTGTCCTTGGAGGAATCATAATAGCCAATATTTACAGAGGGCTCTAAGGTGTGCAAAGGATCCCATGTGTAACATCTCATTGGATCATCACAGTGATCCTTTGAAGTGGATGTTATTGCCTGAGCTTAGGATAGTGCCCTCTCTATCCTGGGAGCAAATGCCAACTTTAACATAAGGGTGTTTTAAAATATTTTTTCTCAATTGCACCTAAAATCACTCCAAATTCTCTTCCTCCCTCTCCCCCCTTCCCCTCAATGAGAAGACAAGTGATTTGATATAGGTTATACATAATATAAATATAGTTTAAAGTTAAGAAGTAGGCTGGAAAATGAGCAAAAGACAAAAGGGAAAACTGCCTGTTCAACCAAGAATATCATGGGAAAGTAGCCTAGAGAGGTAGGAAAGGGTGAGGCTGTGAAGAACTTTAGATGTCTTACAGAGGATTTTATACTTGATCCCAGAGGTAATGGGGAGGCTCTGGATCTTTCTGAATGGGAGTCCATTCAGATGTACTTTAGAACGTGACTGTAGAAAAGCCACTCTGGGGGTTATGTGGGAGAAGGATTGGAGAGGGGAAAGGCTGAAGCCAGAGAGACCAATGAAGAGGCTAATGAAACAGCCCAGGTGAGAGGTGCGAAGGGTCTAAATTAGGATGGTGGCTGGGGAGAACAAAGGGAATGCATGGAATGAGTGTGGTGGGAATAGAAAGGGCAAGATTTTGCAACTGCTTACAAATATGGAGTGAATGAAAATGAAGAATTGGGGATAGTAGCACGGTTGTTGTTTTTTGTCCTTCTGGAAGAGGATCATGACATCAGGAAGGTGAATTGCATTTAAGTGAGGGATGGCTGTGCAAAGTCACCAGCCTCACTCTCTCCTCCAGAGCCATCTGGAGTTGTAATCTTTACAGGAAAAAGACCACACAGAAGGACCAGAAGGCAAGGTGATAGAAGCCCATCTGTGGATCTAAACAGTTGGCACTGAGAGGTGGTTTTGGTTGTGGTGCATTGGTCTCCTCCCTCTTAAAATGAGGAGTCAGGGCAAACAAACTGAAGCAGTGGGGTAAGTGATTGTTGTTGCTTTCACCCCTCACCCCAGCCCCAACTTCAGATCATAGGTTTGTTTGGCTTTTCCTTTCTATTTCCTCATTTAGTTACTAGGTCAAGCCTCTGAAGGACAGGGCTAATGATGAGACTGGGTTCAATCTTGGGCAGGATCCCACCAACTAGGAAAGCTTAGTTCTGATTAAAGGGTAAAGACCACCTTATCTAGGCAGAATTCTTATGAATCCCACCATTGTTCTACTCTGGTAAGTCTGGGTGTCTAGATTTTGTCTGGATTGCCTAATACAGGTGGTCTGATTAGAGATGAGTCTTTTTGTCCAAGACTGACATAATCAGAGTCATGTACCCAGCCCCTCATTAGAATAGGCCCACCTTTCATTATAATATTCTTTCTCTCACGAATTGTTAACCAATCAGAGTTGATTTCCACTCATTAGGAAAACCCAGTCTTCCACAGGTATATAAATGTTCAGCAGCCCTTGGGATTCGTCTTTGGTTTCAGAGAGTGCCACTGACCCCATTTTAT
The DNA here is from genome assembly GCF_011100635.1 of Trichosurus vulpecula. NCBI lineage: Eukaryota > Metazoa > Chordata > Mammalia > Diprotodontia > Phalangeridae > Trichosurus > Trichosurus vulpecula. The sequence goes on from NC_050574.1 coordinate 41,075,467, forward strand.
TAATTATTTGCTAGCCATAATTAATAAATTGATTATTAACTACTCAGAAATGATGTTTCTTGGACTTTTCATTCATCATAGGATCAAATGAGCAAGCATATGAAAAACCCTTGACAAACCTTAAAGCTCTCTAAATGCTTATTGTTGCTGGTCAGTCGTTCCACTCATGTCTGACTCTCCATGACCCCATTTGAGGTTCTCTTGGCAGAGATACTTGAGTGTTTTGCCATTTCCTTCTCCAGCTCATTTTGTAGATGAGAAAACTGAGGCAAACAGGGTGAAGTGACTTGCTCAGGGTCACACAGCTAAGTAAGTATCTGAGGCTGAGTTTCAATTTAGGTTTATTATGCTATTGTGGGTTAAGAAACCCCTGGACTTCAACCAGGTCCCTTGATTCCCAGTCCAGGATTCTTCCTCTGCATGCTGCTGCTAACTGATCTATTCCCAATCTCTTCCTCTCTTTTCTTTCCTTTGCATTTAAGGTAACATTTTCCTCTCTGAGCACCAGGCCCTCATGGTCATTCCCTAGCCAGTCCTCTCTGACCTTTACCAGTATCCTCATCAAGGCATGGAGGTGACCCTGGCTTCTTGAAGTCCAGGCCAAGGGAGCATAAACTCTCCCAGGTCCTACCAAGCTAGAAAGGCCTCAAGTATGTCCTGGGCAATGGACATGGGAGTCTGTCATCTCTGGACCAGCCCACCTCAACCTGGAAAGATTTAGCACCAGGGGCTTGGGCTCCAAATGAATGTCTTTGTCAGCCACAGCAACTCAGGGATGAACTTTCTCCTAAGGACTGGAGAAGCTGCAAGCTGCATCACATGCCAATAAAATCACAGGTTCTTGGCCACATCTTCCAGGGCCCCTGACCTTGCCATGGTCTTATAGAGCCTACTTTCAAACCAGATAATTGGTTGGAAGGGTAAGAAAAAGGACCAAAAAGTCATTTTCTGTCTACTTTCTGTACAGGGCCACTCTCCAAACCTACCATCAGCAGCAACATGGCCCCAATTCTGAGAGTCTGAGAAGTCTGAGAGTCAAGCTGTCACATACCTGGTTTGGTTCATAAACCAAGGCTCCCCAGCTGATGACAGGATACTGCTGTTCCTGGATAACAGGACACTCACTATAATTAATGTCACAAGGGAAGACCAAGGACCCTATCAGTGTGAAATCAGGAACCTAGTTAGTGGCAATAAGAGTGAACCATTCACACTGAATATTACTTATGAGTAAATTGTCTTTCTATATGGTGCATGTTCATAGCCTGGTGGTGTGTTCCCAGAGGTCAGGCTAATTCAGTCACTTGCCTGAGTGCTGAAGATCAGATCTCTGAGGTTCCCATCTCTCTTGAGTTTAGGTGACCTACATTGGCCATGCCATACTTTCCCATCTGTGATGGAGCAGGGCCAGCCATGGTGCTGAGCTAGAGAAGGCCTTAAGACCTTCCATGTTCAGAGATCTCAGGTCCAAGCCTGTACAGTAGAGGATGAGCTGTGAATTTCCCAGCTCAAAGGAGGGTAAGGGAGACACAATGGTCACTGCTGATGGGTTACAGAATAGGAAATTCCACTTCTCTACCTTTATCTCAATATGGACTCATTTTCTTTGCTCCAGATGGCCCGGATACCCTCATGATTGTCCCCACAGATCCTCATTACCCTGTAGGGGCAACTCGAGTTGTCCTGCTCTGCTGACTCTAACCCACCTGCCCAGTACACTTGGCTTTTCAATGGAATGCAGATGATATCCACACCCCAGCTCTCTATTGGTAATGTGTCTCTGAATGACACTGGAACCTATACCTGTAGTACATCTAACTCAGTCACTGTTTGTCTAGTAGCAAAGACATCAATATCACAGTCTCTGGTGAGTAGCTGGACCCGGCCCTTACCTTTGTGTTGGCCTTTAGAATTTTGGTGTTGCATTTTTAATAGCTCACAAAATCTGTCTTTGAAGGGACTCACATTCTCAATACAGAAACAATTTACTTGTCTAATATGGAAGCTTTGAAATGGGACAGGCAGAAGAGACATTTTCCAAACAGGAAATTTAGGAATAAATATCAAAAATAAGGTTAAAATTCTGAAAGTCAATGGAAAGGTGTGACAACATAAAGAGATGAAGTAGAAATAATGACGAAAGACCCTCCTTCAGTTTCCACAGGGGCTTTTCTGATGTTAAAAAGGAACCATTTAGTCCCCTAAAACTAAATTGATCCCCTCCCCCCACACACACCTTTTTTTTCTGATGAAAAAGGCTCAAGCTCTCAAAGAATATTTTTATACATTCATGACATTGATAGGATCTTTTTCTTCATTGTGTCTTCACTGGTGCCTAAAAAGACTTGAGCTTTGACTATACACTTTCCCACACTCCCTACATTCATAGGGTTTTTCCCTATTATGGATTCTCTGATGATTAATAAGCCCAGGGTTCCAGCTAAAAGCCTTCTCATATTCATGACATATGTTTTTTTCTCCAATTTGGATCCTCTGATGTTGAATAAGGATTGATCTCCAGCTGAAGTCTTTCCTACACACATCATATTCATAGGGTTTCTCCTCACTACACTTTCTCTGGTATAGAATAGGGGCTAAGTACTGGCTGATGAGTTTACCACATTCATCACATTTGTACTATTTTTATGAAAAGGATTTTCCTGCTTTCTTTCAAATCTACCCTTAAGCTCAACATATTTGAAAATCTGAACAATATCTTTATCAAGGGTGCCAGAAATATCATCCTGTGCTTCTCTGTCTGAAGAAATCTAATTTGGATGAGACCCCCTAGTCTCAGTCTCAGCATCACCAATCACTGTGTCTTATGGGGTGGAACTCCCAGGCTTCCCAATTAAGCTCATTCTCCATGGGCAGGGGCTGTATATTTGGTGACTCCTCAGATGTTTCCTGAGGTTCTATCCCTTCTATAAGGACTTATGCTTGACCACTGAATGAGACCTGATGTCCTGGGTCATCAAGCTCTCTTCCAAATCTTCTAGAAAGGTTACTACCTCATCTCCACTTTCTAGATAGTACCCTCAAACTCAGGTCTAGAGTTCCTTGGTCAAGATGGTGAGGAACTGCTCCAGAGCCAGTAGCTCTAGGATCCACTCTTTTGTGTGCATCTCTGGTCTAAGCCTGAGATGGCAAAGCTGATAGAATTGACTCAGGGCTTCACGGGGCCCTAGTGAATCTTGCTACCCAAGCAGCCTGAACTTCTGGCACAAGATCTCTGGACAATGGCAGCTATTCTACTGGACACTAGATCCTGTCCATAAGTGCTATACTCCTCTATCTTCACTCTCAAAATATTTTTTAATTAGAATGGGAGAAACCAATATTGAATCTTCACTCAATTCTGTAGACGTTCTGAATTAGAAGATCTCAGAAAGAAATTTATTTTAGCTGGGTTCCAGTTTTAGAACCTTTGGCTCTTCTTCAAAGCCACTCCTCCAACCTTAGAAAGAAGTGGCTTGCCTTTTCTGGACTGTTGTAAAAGGATCTGCTTACTGCTTTTAAACAACCAACCTGAAGACAACAACCCATTGTCACAGACTCCCCTGCCAACCTCTTAAGTTGTCTTAGGATAGAAAAATGTCTAGTCCTGACTTTTTGTTCACTCTGCCAATCCAAGTTTTGGCTTGAGGTATTACTTTAAGCGGTTTGGAGGGGAAGGTTGGGAGAGTTCAATTGACTTCATGCCTTGATTCCACCATCTAGCCTCTGCCCTTTACTTTCAAATCTTCTGATCACACCATCATCACAGACTCCAACTGTCTTTAGCTTGCTACCTACCCATTCTCTTCTCACCCTACTTGCTTAAACTTCCTTTCCTTTCTTTTTCTTTTTTTCCTACAAAAGTGGTTCTTAACAGTGCCATAATCTTTGGTTCTCTGAGAATTTTTGAAGGAATAAATTCAAACCATCAATAACTGTATGAAAAAAATTCTCCATTGTGCAGATGTGCAGAAATACACATTAAAACAGCTCTATGCAAGTGGGAAATGGACTACTATGTACAAAAATATTTGTAACAGCTCTTTTTGTGGTGGCAAAGAATCGGAAATCAAGGAGATGCCCATCAATTGGGGAATGGCTAAACAAGTTGTGGTATATGAATGTAATGGAATACTACTGTGCTATAAGAAATGAGGAGTAGATGGATTTCATTATAACCTGGAAAGACTTATATGACCTGATGCTGAGTGAGGGGAGCAGAACCAGGAGAACATTACACATGATTACAGTCACAGTATCTGTAAGGACTAACTTTGATAGACTTGGCTCTTCTCAGCAATGCAAGGTTCAAAGACAGCTCCAAAAGACTCATGATGGAAAAAAAGCTATGCACATCCAGAGAAAGAATTATGGAATCTGAATGCAGATTGAGGCAAACTATTTGCTCTCTTTTTTTCCTTCTTTTTTGGTTTCATCTCTTCTTTCTCATGATTCATTCCATGGGTTATAATTCTTCTTTACAACTTGCCTATTGTGTAAATAAGTTCAATGTGAAGGTATATGTAGAACCTATATTAGAAATTGGAACATTGTTACATTGCTGGTGGAGTTGTGAGCTGATCCAGCCATTTTGGAGAGCAATTTGGAACTATGCCCAAAGGGCTATAAAAATGTTCATACCCTTTGACCCAGCAATACCACTTCTAGGGTTGTATCCCAAAGAAATCACACAAGCGGGAAAAGGACCCATATGTACAAGGATATTTATAGCAGCTCTTTTTGTGGTAGCCAAGAATTGGAAATCAAAGGGATGCCCAACAATTGGGGAATGGCTGAACAAGCTGTGGTATATGAAGGTAATGGAATACTATTGTGCCATAAGAAATGGGGATGATATGGACTTTATAACAACCTGGAAAAACCTACACGACATAATGCTGAGTGAGCGGAGCAGAGCCAGGAGAACCTTGTACACAACTACAGATATATGGATTCCGTGAGGACCAACTCTGACAGACTTCACTCTTCTCAGTAACACAAGGTGCAGGCACAACTCCAAAGGACCCATGATGGAGAATGCTATCTACATCCAGAGAAAGATCTATGAAGTTTGAATGCAGATTGAGGCACACTTCATGCTCGCCTTTTTCTCTTCTCTTTTGTTTTTGTTTTTGGGTTGGTTTTTTTTTTTTTTGGTTCTGTTTCTTCTTTCTCATTATTCATTCCATTGGTCGTAATTCTTCTCCGCAACTTGACTAGTGTATAAATTAATTCAATGCGAAGTCATTCATGGTAGTTATATGAGATTCCATGCCGTCTTGGGGAGGGAGGGGGGAGGGAGTGGAGAAAATTTGGAACTCAAAATTATGTAGAACCGTCTGTTGTAAACTAAAAATAAAAATAAATTTAAAAAATTAAAAAAATTATTAAAATGATATCATTTAAACCATTTTATTCATTCTAATTTGATGAAAATAAATTTTTAGTAAACTTGAAAAAAAATATTACATGCTGTCTTGGGGGGGGAGGGGAGAGGAGAGGGAAGGAGAGAAAATTTGGAACTCAAAAACTTATGGAATTGAGTGTTGTAAACTAAAAATAAAAATAAATTTAAGAAAGGAAAAAACAGCTTGACAATTCCACCTCACACTCTTCAGTTTGCCAAAGTTGATCCCCCCAAAAAAGAAAATGACAACTGTTGGACCTCAGCTATGAGAGAAACAGACACATCAATGCATTGTTGGTAGAGCTGTGAGTTGGTCCAGCCATCTGGAAAGCAGCTTAGAACTATATTCTCAAAGTTACTAAATTGTTTACATCCTTTGACACTATAATACTACTACTGGCCTCTATCCCAAAGAGATCAAAGAAAGAGAAAAAGGATTCATACGTACAAAATATTTGTAGCAGCTCTTTTTGTGGTAGCAAAAGTATTAGAAACTAAGGGACTTTCCATCAATTGAGAAATGACTGTACAAATTATGGTATATGGGCATAATGGAACAGCATTGCACCATAAGAAATGATAAAACTGATGGTCTTAGAAGAATCCTGGGGAGAATTGTGAACCGATGCAGAGCGAAGTATGCAGAACATGGTGAATGAAGCAACAATACTGTATAGACAAACACCTTGGAAAGCACAACTCTGATTAATGCACAACCATCCAAGATTCTGGATAACCCATGATGAAACAAGCTACCTATTTCCAAAAAGAGGGAATCAAGATGCAGAAAGAGGCAGAAATTTTTACATGGAGAGTATAGAAATCTGTGTTCCTTGATTCTGCATATTTGTTTAAAGGGTTGGTTTTTTTTTTTCATTTTGTCAAGAGAAGAAGAAGTAAGGGAGAGAAAATAAATGCTTGCTAGTTGAAAAAAAATTAAATAAAAAGAAAGGATACTATAATGATATCAACGTGGTCACAAAGAAGAGATCCTTTTCCATTCTTAAAGAGAGTGGTCAAGGAAGGAATCAAATAGGAAATATTCTGGAATATCAATTCAAAATTGTGTTTGAACATATCATGATTATCCTCTTTCAATTTTGTGGGAGGAACTTATCTGAGGGCATGGGAGACCATGCTAGTTTGCACATATCTCAGAACACTTGGATTTACAATAAGATTAAATAAAATTGTGTCTGGAAGACTGGGGCCTAAAATTCAGAATATAGTATTAATATTTTCTTCAGTGAAGGAATTATTTATATAACAATAGAAACCATGTAAATGTAAAGGTAAAAGAGATGATACAACCAGCATTTATAAAGTGCCTACCCATGCAGAATGTGCTTGACTCTGGAAGAGACAAAAACTTTGGATAAAAATTTCAGTTCCTGTCCTCAAGTAGCTGAAATTCAAATGGGAATCAGACTCCGTCACAAGTGGACTGCACAGAACAGGATAATGTCCTCCCAGAGTTACCAACAAAGGACTATGTGACGTCCAAGGGACTAACGAGTAAACCCAAATGACAAGGTTTCTGGGTAATTAATAATCAATTTATTAATTAGGCTAGCTAATAATAAATAAGTTGATGGTCAGTGGTTTCTCTCAATAACCAAAGATGTGGAGAGCCTGAAAACTTTAAATAATCCTTGAAAGGGAATTCCCTTGACAACTGAAAATCAGCCCTGAACTTCAGCTCCTGCTGCTGAGAACGTGGCTTGATCGTAAGACTCAGTCATCTCCAGCAATGTGGACAAAGGAATCAATTTCCATCCAGACCACTCTAGCTCGTTTTCTCCTTCATGAGCTGGGTCACTCTAAACTCTAATGGAAGGGTACGAGGACAGGGGCTCCTTTCCCTAGGGAGAGAGTGCTAATGCCTCCGGGCATCAGGAAAGGTCCATAGAGGACATGGCACCTTAGCTAGGTCCTGAAGGAAGCCTGGGGTTCTAGAAGGCACAGAGCTGAGGAAGAAGCTCATGCCCAACACTGGAGTGGATTCATGCACAGGCAATCAGGAGGCACAGGAAATGTTGAGAAAGGGGGACTGGCTCGGGGCAGGGGAGCAGTTTGGCTTGCATGGAAAGTACTTGAGGAAAAGTAAGAGAAAACAACACTAGAAAGGTAGAAAGTAGCCAGATAGTGGAGAACTTCCAGAAATGGCTGAGGGATGTGTAGCTGATCCTGGAGACAACAAGGGTCCCTGAAGGTATTTCAGTAGCAGAGGAAAACATGGTCAGACCTGTACTTTAGGAATATCCATTTGGCTGCTGTGTGGAGGGGAGAGAGAAAGAGGAGAGAGTGGAGGCAGGGAGGATGATTAGAAGATAGTCCAAGAAAGAGGTGATGAGATCTGGAATGAGAGAGAAGTGGGAAGAGAACACAGAAGAATCTGGAAAAGAAAGATGTTACAGAGATTAAGGTGACAAAATTAGAAACTGAGGGAATATGGTATCCAGGGAGAGGGAAGGGTCAAGGACAGCTCCAAGGTCATGAAGGGGCTGGTGCTTTCACCAGAAATGGGGAAGTTTGGAGGGGGAAAGGATGATGTCATCATTGATAGGGAGACAAGGAGTCTTAACTTCCTTGATGTCCTAGACAGATTAGGTAGTCAGTCTGAAGGAGCCTCTGGACACCTTCTCAAGAGAATGTGTCTAAAAGCATTAAATAAAACATGTAGAATTACAAAGGAAACCACTATATTGAAATAGTTATCACAATAAATTTATGGACGCCCAAATTAAGAATACCTAGAAGAAGTTTCCTGAAGGGAAGGACATTTAATTTGGTCTTTAAAGATGAGTGAGAATTCAACAGGCAAACAGGGCACTAAGAAGGCATTCCAGGCATTACTGTTTTTCAGGCCTGTCAGATTCCTCTTGTCCCCATTTTGGGGTTTTCTTAGCAAAGATTCTGGAGTGGTTTGCCATTTCAAGATTAGGAAACTAAGGTAAACAGGGTTAAGTGACCTGGCCAGTGTCACACAGCTAGGAAGTGTCTGAGGACAGACTGGAGGCTCAGTGTTCTCTCCACTTTGCCGCCTAGCTGCCCTTATTCCAGGCATAGGGAAAAGCACAAATAAAAGCCTGGAGGCTGGAGGATCCAGTGGTGTTTCTAGTACAATATGGAGGATATAGAGTAGGATATAGATGGTCAGATAGGTAGTAACCCACCTTGACTAGGGCTTAGAGGGTATAGAGGAGAATAGGGGAAGATGAGGCAGGAAAGATAAGCTAATGCCAGATTGTGAAGAGCCTTGAATGCTTGGCCTTGAATGTGTGGATTTTTTTAATGAGACAGCATGGCCAAATAGCTAAATCACTGGACACTGAGTCAAGAAAAGTTGGGTTCAAAATTCTCCTAGAACACTGAGTATCTGGGTGACCCTGGATGAGTCAGTTAACTTCTCTTGGCCCCAATTTCCACATCTATAAAATGTGGGTAATAATATTCACTTCAAAGGATCGCTGTGAGGATCCAATGAGATGTTACACGTGGAGTCCTTTGCACACCTTCGAGGCTTCTGTAAATACGGCCATTATGATTCCTCCAAGGACAAGGGGTGTCACTGGGACTTTTAGTAGATGATCTGAGAGGTCATTTTAGCAACATGTGGTTATTTTACTGATGAAGAAACTGAGGCCCAGAGAGACGAAACAATGTGTCTGAAGACATAGAGTGGGTAAATAACAGAGCCTGGACTCTGACCCAGGTCTCCAATGTCCACAATTGGTGCTCAGAGCTAAGCCCTTCTTCTTTTGGAAAGATCCTGTGTGGAGTCAGCTTTTCCAGTATGTATGAAGAAGGCTTCGTTTCCAAACTTGATTTTTGTAGAAATTGATTGTGCAAAGGGATCCAGGCCTTTGCACACTGATGCCACATCCCACTCCCAGAAAGAATTCACACTCAGGAAAACTTAACCAGCATCTAGCATGTGTTCACTCTCACAGCCACAAGGGAGCAGCACAGAGACAAAAGGGACCAGAGATGTCTAGAATTCGAGTGAAAGGAACCAAGTCCTAACTGAATGTGCTTCCCCACTGCAATATTTATCCAGGCTCTGCTTGAATACTTCCAGTGATGGGGAACTCACCACTTCATGAAATGACTCAATCCGTACTGGACAGCTGATTGCTGGGAAGTTCATGCTGAGCTGAAATCACTGGAATTTCCTAGAGCTTTGCCCTTAGTTTTCCCTCCTGGAGCCAAACAGAACCAGTCTTGGTGCCTTTTCCCAGGACTATACTTCAGATATTTGTAGATGTGACCATTCCCCCTAGGTCCTAGTTTCTCCAGTTACTTCAATGGTTCATACTCAGGACTCACAATTTCATGTCCCCTCCCATTCTGGTCACCTCCTCTGGATGATGCCTCACTCTTTCTTTAAATGTGAAGCCTGTGGCTGGACACAGGACTCCACTGGGGTATGAACAGAGTGAAGGAAATCCAGGACCTCCCTCTCACTGGATTGGGAACATCCCCACTGGCAGCCTAAGGTCCTCCATGAAGTGACAGGGAGGTGGCCCAGGGTCCTACATAGTTACACCAACAAAATAGAAGCCAAGAGGACCTAACAGATGGGAAAGACTGAGATTGTGGCCCGAAGGACAGACTGTGTATCTCTTGTGTGAGGACCAGCCCAGCTAAATCAGAGATGCTTAGCACAAGATAATCAAAGACTGATGGATCAACTAGTCACAACAATGCTTAGAAAGTCTGATAAGGAACAGATAAAGGGTTGGAAATCTGCATCCATGGAGGGATTTTCTGCACTAAGAAAATTATGAATCCATGAAGGATTGAAGCAAGATTAGATTAATTTTTTTTATTTTTGCTGCCTCATTAAAAATGTTGACTCATGCTTAGCTCATAGTTCAATCAACAACAAGCATTTCTAAGCAATTAATCTTTCCCAAGCATTGTGCTCAGGACCCCAATTTATGCCTGAATTGTTGCCTAACAACCTCTGAGCCATCCAACCTGATAGGAGCTGGGAAGCCTTTCCCAGGAAGGCAGCTCCTTGAGGATCCAGGTTCTCAGGCTTTGGAGGAGATGCTACCCCAAAGAGCAGCTCCAAGAACATGCAACTTTGCTTCCAAGACCCTTCACCCTCATTACCAGCTCCCCCAGCCAAAGAGCTTGCCTTTTAGCTGGTACAAGTGGCTGAGAAGGGTCAATTGTGAGAATAGGCCTCAGCTCCTCCAGACAATGAAGAACACAAGGGTCAGCTCCAGGGAATCCCAGAGTTAGAGGAAACCTCAAGCAAGGGTCATCAAGTGGGCTGTCCATCCCTGCCTGCGGACTCCTAGTGGTGGTTGGGAATCCACTCCCTCCTGGTGCAGCTCATGCCAGCTTAATTGGATGAAATAAATCTAATTGTCCTTCTTTTCAATCTCTGAATTGGGTGATATTTGGACGTCAAAGGGACGGAGGGGTCTCAGAATCTTCCTCACGATGTTTGTCATCACTTACAGCCAACACTATGGAAAAGACATAGTCCCATCCAATAGTCAAGAGTAATTATTCTAGAGGATAAGAAATTGACCCCTGTGGTTCCTGTTGGTTTCACAGGCTAAGAATAATCCATCTTTATTGAGTTAAATGCCCCTAGGGCTCAGTTCTGCTCTAGAATAGCCTGATGGTCTGGACTGAACAGGGTTTCTGGACTGGGTGTAAAGCAGAACCAAGAACATCAGGCAGGCCCTAAATGAACTCAAAGCTTTGGTGGGTGAGGGTAAAAGCCAATATCCGCCTAACTGTGATCAGGCACCAATCATACTTCCTGGGAGGAGTCCCTGGTCCCAACAACGTGTCTCCTGCTGTCATTCTCCGTGGGTCCTCCAGGTGGCACTAGCAGGGCATAAATTGCTCTGTCTATTATCCCATTAACCAGGTCCCCCCAGGGAGAGGGAAGGAGTTCCCTCTGTCCAACACCAGACCTCTCTGAGAAGCCTCTAAAGGCAGCAAACCCACAATGGATCTAAGGGCACCTGAACCTCCCTAGAGCTAAGAACAAAGCCTTCAGGAAATGGACCTAAGCTTTCTGGAGACATAAGGAATATACAAGGTTTGAGGCTTAGACTCACAAAGCAGATGGAAGAAGAAAGAGAGGGGCTCACCACAAAGTTACTCTCAGTGATCCCGCAATTCATCCATAGTCCCAAGACCCAAGGGCCCTGTCCAACCAGGACACCCCTTAGAAGCCTTCTTGTTGTATGTTTGTCCTTTGTTCTTGAAGAGGACCATAATGTCAGGGAAATGATGACATGACTTGCATTTGACTTTGATTTGAGTGAGGGAGGGCTAAAAGCCCTCTATGTAGATAGAGAAAGAGCTGTGCTCTCCCCCGAGTTACACATTTGAAGTCCCCTGGGCTGTGCCTGAGGCAGAGGAAGGTGGAACACTGGATTCTGGGTCAGAAGACTTGCATGTGCTTCCCACCTTTTCTGTTTACTCTCTCTGTGACCCTGGGCAGGTCACTACCCTCTTTGAGTCTCTTGCTCTCAGTGTCAAATCAATGATCTTGTGATTTCATCTTCTCTTGGTGGGGGAGGAGATGTCATTGCATCTGGCCCCTTGACCCAGAAATCCTCTTCCTATCATCCAAACCTCATGGATCTCTAGCCCTTGGCTTAATGTACTGAATCTGGGATGCCTGGTTTCCACTTGTTTGCTGTGTGACCAGAGGCTAGTCACTTGACCACTCTGAGAATCAGCTTCCTCTTCTTTGACATTGGGAAATATTGGCTGACCTTGCAGACTCACATGGCTATTTGACCAGAGCTTGTCTTTAACTGCTTGAGAGAAATGGGCATTTTTCTGAGTATTTCTCCCCCTATTGGGCCACAGGATCCTGAAGGGGGTGTGAGGATAGGAATTCTGCTCCTGTTCCCCCAGTAGGAGCTCAGTGTTTGGGCTTAATATTTGAGGGAATCCTCTGAGCTGGTGTCTCGCTCCTCCTCTCCACCCCTGGCTTCCTTCAAGTCCCAGCCAAAATCCCATCTTCTGGGATAAGTCTTTCCTTACACCCCCCTGGTGCCCCATTTAAGGCTAGCACCTTCCCTCTGAGATGTTCTCCAATTTGTTCTCAATTGATCTTATTTGCACAGGGTTGTGTCCATGTTGTCTCCTCCATTGCACTGGGAGAGCAGAGACTTTTACCTTTCTTTGCATCCTCTGAGGTTAGCACACTGCCAGGCACTTAGAAGATGCCCACAAAGTGTTTCTTTACTGATGAACTTAAGCAAAGGCCCCTTGAGTCCCCAGCTCTCCCCCACTCTCCACACTTCCATCTCAGCTCCATCACTGGCTACCTCGGCTCCAGGTCCTGTGCCCTCCCCACTCCCTCCTCCCAAAGGTGACTGGCTGTCCTCCTTTACGGTGCCAAAGGCTTTACAAGTATGGTCTCACTTGATCCTCACAGCAAGCCTGGGAGATAGGTGCTAGTATTATCACTCACATTGCACAGCTGGGGAAACTGAGGTAGATAGAGTTTAAGTGATTTGCCCAAGGTCATAAAGCTAATAAGTGTCTGAGGCTAGATTTGAACTCCCCTCTTCTTGGCTCCAGACCCAGCCTTCTCTCAACTGAACCACTCAGCAAAAGGAGTTGGGGAGGGAACATTGCTAGGAGTGGGGGAGGAGTGTGGAGAGAGGAAGATCCCTCTCTCTGCCCCCACTATGGGGGAGGCAGCTCTAGTCTGCATCATCCCCTATTCCTACTCTCCAGCCGGTTTGGATTCTCCCAGAAGCCACAGTGAAATGTCTGAGGAAAGGCCAGGGTACGCTGGCCTGGCCTGAGTGGGGAGGGGAGACTCGGCAGTCTGGATCATAAAGACCCCAAATAGGGATCCAAGTACATTCATTGCCTCTGCCCACCACTCTCTGCGCACATTCTCTACTCCAGGAGGGAAATAAGGGAGAGGGTCAGGTGTCAGCAAAACTGGACAGTAGGTAATACTGAGTGACCCTTGTTCCCCTAGGGGACAGGAGCACTTCTCCACGGACAGTGGGAGGGATCTGTGCAGGGGAGGGGCTCCCTGGGAGAGGCAGGAAACCACAGCAGCTGGGAGGGGAAGAACGAGGAGGAAAGGGGAGGGAGGAGAAAGTCAGAGGCCAAGTCCCTGCCCTGTGGGGCTCATGTGATCCTGGCAGATAGAAGAGCTCCAGCCCTGAAGAGAGAGACCTCAGTCCTCTGGGGAAGAAGGCAGAGCAGACATAGCTCTGGGCTACATGCAGGGACAGCCTTAGTCTGGACACCAGCAGGGACACCTCCAGGGTCTGTACTTAGGCTCTGTACAGGGAAGACACAACTCAGGAAGGGAAAGCAGAGATTCCTGGCCAGGAGAGTGAGGTGGTCACACACAGCGGACAGCAGAGACTGATGGAAAGCTCCTCACAAGCTCCCCACAGTGGGGGCATCCCCTGGAAGGGGCTCCTGCTCACAGGTGAGACACCAGCTCTGCTGGAGCCCAGGGGAAGAGAGGGAGCTTGGGGGATTCTGACGCAGGTATAGACAAGTGAATCAGCACAAAGACCAGCAGGAAGGAGACCTGGGGGGTGGGGGACAGGGAGGAGATGAGGGGTCTGTCCCACAGACAGTCTCTGCAGACCTGGCCAGGCCAGTCTTCCCTGAACCAGATGCAGAGGCGGAAGCTCAGGGCCATCAGTCCATATCCCTGAGACTCAGGGCAATGTCCAGTCCTGGAACTGAACAATCTCTGAAGAGGCTAAGGGAGTCTATGGTCAGAGGAGACCTGGGTGTGGATATTAGCTCTGATGTTTACCAGTAGTGTGACCATGGACAGCTCACTTACTCCTCTTAGTTTGTGTTTACCTGAACACCACCTTCCTTGAAAAGCTATTTGGGAGTTAAACTCAGTCAGCCTTAAAATCCACCCAGGGTTTAGTGAGAAAGGCCCTCCCTGGGTTTGGGCCAGAAGATCTGGGTTCCAATGCTGCCTTTGTCATTTCCTGTGCAATATGGATCATATGGGTTACCTTATCTGGGCCTCAATTTCCTTAATTGTGAATTGAGGGTGTTGAATTAGTGATCTTTAAGGTCTTGTCCAGGTCTAAGGTCTGATTTCTAACCTCAACCACAATGCTTTATTGATGCCTTTCTCCCTTCAGTGTTTTGTCCACCACACTGGCACATTCTTTCTGAATCAAGTCTATGGAGGGAGCCAAAATTTGTTACAGACCAAACTTTCAGAGGGACAGACAGATTGATGCAGAGGCACTTGAAGCCTTTTCAAACATACCCCATTGAGCCCCCAGCAAACCTTGGAGCAGGCTCAGCAGCCCTCTCCCTTTAGTTGGGGACAGCTCAGAGACCTGGGCCTCTCAGGAGGGCAGGGGGACCCTCCTAACCTCTGCCTCCTTCCTCCCCTCTCAGCCTCCTTCCTCAGCTGCTGGATCCAACAGACAACTGCTCAAACTGCTTCCACCACTGTTGTGCCAAACCCACCCTATGGGACAGTGGGCGGCAGTGTCAGCTTGGAAGTCCTAGGGTTCTCTGAGCAGCCTCCCAGATATACCTGGTACAAAAGTGCAGTAGACAGCTCCCACCAGATCGCTTCATATGTTACTAGTACTGGAGAGGCGACAACAATAGAAAGCCGGCTGGACGTGTTCTCCAATGGCTCCCTGATCATCCGTGACCTCATCCTCAGTGACAGTGATGACTACATTGTAGAAGGTGTTGATCCCACAACCTTAGAAATATTAAGAGCACAAGGACATTTAACTGTGTATGGTAAGTGGTGCCTTTCCCCTCGGCCATGCCATCCCTCCAATGCCCTCCCTCAGTTCCTCCCCTGAGTTCCTTACCCAATCAACAGGGAGAATGTAGAACATGATTCACCCCCACCCCAAGTAGACCAAGAAGTGAGGACCCCTCAAACCCAGACCAGAATGGTTATGGGTCACAGAGAGCACAGGACATTTCAGAAGTCCCTAGCTTCTGAGGCCCTTGGCACTTAGTAGTTGGAAGATAACTTCCTTCTTCCTCCTGGCTTTCCCAAGCTGTGCTGTGAAACTAGGAGGGGCCACTCTGAGCTCAGAATGGCACTTGACCCCTCCATTTGTGCCTGAGGCAGGCAACCTAGTGCTGAAGTTCACCTGATCCAAGATTGTTAAAAGTCCATGAGGCAGGGGGATCTTTGCTGGGGATGGGGACAGTCACTGACACTCCCTTTCCAGCTGGGCCCAGCAGAGTTCAAGTCCAGACTGCCCACTGCCCAAGAGCCAGAAGCCAGGCTGCCTCGGTGCCCAGGATCACCTGGATGGCTGTTCCTCCTGGGGCTCCCAGTGCTGGGAGGGGAACCCCACAGAGAAGACACCTGTATTTCCTCCATGCTCTAGAAGAAAAGCCAAGACAGAGGGGCCCAGTCTTCTCTGAAGGGGCAGGCTGGGACAAAGGGTCACAGCTCCTGCTGAGGTCTCACCTGGAGGGGGAGGAGATAAATTCAATGTGGGGAGCAAAGAGGCCATCTGAGGCTCCCAACTGGGGCAACTTTCCCAACAAAGAGAGATTTCCAGTTGGGGAATTGTTAACAAGAGCTACCATTTCTATAGTGACTGGAGGTGTGCAAAGTGCTCGATGTGTCATATTTCATTGGATTCTCTCAAAGACCTTGCAATTTTGGTGCTGTCTGTATAAATGAGGAGAATGATCCTGAGAAAGATTGAGTGACTTGGCCAGAGTCATACAGCTAGTCTGTAGCTGGGGCAGGATTCAATTTCAGGCCTTCCTGACCCCCATGTCTAATATTCCACCCACTGAATGCTTTAGATGCCTCCTACCATGGAGGGTTACCTCAGGAGAGAGTGACCTCCCCAGCACTGGGAATCTTCAATCAGAGACTAAATGACCATTTGCCAGGGATGTTTGACTGGCAAATCCTCATCAGGCCTAGGTTGGACAAGATGACCTCTGAGGTCCCCAGAAAAGAATCCCAGAGGCCTCTGAGGGATTTCTTCTTCTGAGGTTGTATGGTCAGGGTGGGGGGTGTGAGGCAGGGAATAGCCCAGTACAACTGGGTGCTTTCTTCCATGGTGTGACTTCTGGAAATTGTCCTAGACATCTGTCTATGGCAGGATGCTTTCAAAGGCTACAGGGTGAGAGGCAGGAGCCAGTGTTAGGGGAGGGCCCTGCTGGTCATCTGCAATGGTCTTCCTGTCCCTCAGCAACTGGGTGGAGGCTATTGTGTGAGGAAGAATCTAGGAATAATCAATCCATTAATTGAAAAGCATTTATTAGGCACCTACTACATGCAACGGCACTAAACTGGGTACAGGGTATAAACGGTTAAAAAAAGTGAATATAGATACTATTATTTAAAAAAAGGAGCATAGATACTATTGAGGAAACATGGAAGCATGTGTGTGGAATAAATATGAGGGAAATAGGAATCAGTCCAAGACTGATGATGTCCTGGGTACAGGATATTCCTGGAGGAGCCAACCCCCCGACCAGTGCAGGCTGGAGTCTTGGTCTTATTAAGTTCTCTTGGGCACTAAGGAGGGAAGCAACTTGCCCAGTATTAAGCAGGTGATATGTGCCTGAGGCAGAACTTGCACCCAGGTCCCCTTGGTTCGCAGGCAGGCCCTCTAGTCAAATACAAGGTCATTAGGTAGGGAGGGCACTAACAGATGATGACAACAGGAAAGGTTTCCTGGAGAATATCCTGCAAAAGGAGCATACTAGAGGGAGAGAGGGGGCAGGCAGGAAGAGGGCATCCCAGGCTGCGAGGCACAGCTCCCCTCCTTAGCAGAAAAGACTATAGCAGGTAGGACTTGGGAAGGAATCTCAGCCCATTGGACTCTCTGAAAAGCATGGGAAGAAAGAAGGCACCAAAGGAACCCCAGGGATAGGAGCTAAGACAAGGAACTTGTGTGGGGCCCAGGGTGCCTGAGTTCCCCTGCAGAGTCTTCTCAGGCTTGGAGGAAGCAGAGGATTGGGTCCTTCACCAGACACAAGCTGAGCTGGGCTCTCCCAGGGCTTCCAGCTTCTGCTAGAGCAGCAGGGCCAAGGAAAGAAGAGAGAGCTCTAGACCTGGGAGATCTGTATTCATATCCCAGCTCCAGCATTTACCCTCTGACCTCAGGAGAGTCATCTCAGCTCTATGACTCTCCACTGCCTCATCTGTAAAATGGGGATACTAATCACAGCATTCCCTGCTTCTCTGGCTGTCCTGAGGAAAGCCCCTTCAAGTGTGATAGAGATGGGAATCACTACTACTCCTTGGAGGCTCCATTAGCTGCTCCTCCTACTCAGTCCCTGAAATAAATGAATTGGGGAGCTAGGTGGTCCAGTGCTGGGCCTGGGACAAAGAGCTCTAAGATAATTTGAGGAGGGGACTGTCAGCTTGGGTAGGGGACATGAGGAAAGGTTCTTGGGGAATGTGGAAAGTGAGCTGAGCCTGGTAGGGAGCAGGTTTCTGCAGGGATCCTCCAGTGTAAATGTATGGAGAGGAATGATGGTAGGTCAATAAGGATGGAAGAATACCTAGACTCTAGTAAATTCTCTGTCAGGTATGGCTTGATCTGAATGATTTTGTGATAGAAATCAAGTGTGCTGGAACACTGAGAGTCTAAAAAGGAGTGGTGTAAAATGCAGCCGGGGGAGGCTGTGCTGGCTTGAGCCATCCAGGGTGGAGTGAGAGAGAACACCTGGGAGGGACTTGCCTCCTCCTCACCCACTTTCTGTAGTGGTGCTCTGAGACCAGGAGGGTTCATGTAGGGGCACTGGCTTCGGGGTTTTGTTTCTGGGCTGCTGTGTTGTCTTTCTCAGGAAGTGTGGGGTCTCTGGGGTGCTGGGATTCCTTCCCTTTTCCTGCTGCTGATGGCTCTGAACAGCTCCTGACCCAGGAGGAGTTTGCTCCTTGCCCAGGCCTCCTCCCTTCTTGTTGGACATCCCTTCTGATCCCTTCCTATAGCCTGGGCCCCTTGTTGGCCACACTCGCTGCTCTGGGTCAACAGGGCAGGGAATGTCCATGATGAGTGACCTTCCCGGGGAATCTCAGATCACCAGCTGCTCTTCCTTCTCTTCTCTAACACGGAGCTTCCTTTGGGTTGGTCAGAGCTCGTCCTTTGGCCAAGGAGAGACCCTGGAGCTGGAAGGAGCCTCAGAGAACATCTAGTTCAGCCCTGAGTTACAGGGGACTCTGACTGCACTTTCTTCCTTGAATATCTCTGGCGCTCCTTTAAAAAAAATTCACATTTTTTTTCATTTCATCATATGCAAGGCAAAAGGCAGTGTGGTATGAAGAACAAGGTCTTCAGACATAGGAAAACCTGAGATCAGGTATTACCTGTGACCCTGCTGACTTCTATAGCAATGGGCAGGTCGCTGAAGGTCTGAGCTTTGAGCAACTTTCTTAGAGGGAAGTGACAGTTGACCTTGGAGTCAGTGGGCCTGGGTTCAAATCCAGCTCTGCTGCTTTGTGCTGTTTGGTGAAAGACAAGGCACAATGTGGGGGCTTGGTTTTCTCTTCTAACAATGATGGCATCGACCTAGATCAGGGTTCTTAGATTTCAGGGGGTCCATAAACGTGTATGGGAAAAAATCACATCTCTTTTCACTAACTTTTGGTTTTCTTTATATTCCTCTGTATTTCATTTTGTGAATTTGAAACCATGATTCTGAGAATGGTCCAGAGGTTTCCTCATACTGACTGCCCAAGGGACTCATGAGACAAAGAAGGTAGAAAGCCAGCAGTCCTGAAGATCCCTGAGGTCCCAGCCAGCTCTAAAGCTGTTACCCTATAACCCTATCAATCATGGTCCAAGGCCTGGAGGTAGCAGAGCACAGGGCACATCTCATAGGCAAACAGTCATTGAGTTTGTTCAGAGGATTTAACATGGGTGGAATGGAGTGGGATGAGATAAGGCTGAAGAGGCTCAAGGGAGTACAGGGGACTAAACATCAGGTAAAGGACTTTGACCCTGAGATGGTAGGTAATAGTGAACCCATGAAGGTCCTTGAGGAGAGGAGTGACATGATCAGATCCACACACACTTCTGATTGTTTTCACAGTGGTGTGATTGGTTCATTGGAGGGACACAAAGAAAGACAGAGAAACTCGGCCATGCAGGAATGATGGAATCTTCAATTTAGCCCTGGAAAAGGATATCAGATATCCTTTAATGCAACCTTCTAGTATTACAGACGAGCAGACTGAAGCCTGGAGACAGGAAGAGGTTTGGCCAAGGTCACATAGGTAGGAATGATTTGAAACCAGGACCCTCTGACCCCAAAGCCAGCACTCTTTCCCCTTTTCTCTAGAGTGTGTTATGGGCACCATCTTGGCTCCAAGTGGCCTGTGTCTTACTCTCCTCTCTCTCCATGATCCATCCTCCTTAGCTTCTGTCATACCTGCTCAGGGCACCAGGAGAGACCATGATCTCAAAACCTTACTCTACTACATCTCTCTACTGAGAATGGACCTGCCTCCTCATAAAAATGGAACAGCTCGCATCTATGCAACACTTTATGTCTTACAAAGAGCTTTATATAGAGGGTCTCATTTGATCCTCCCAACAATTGAAAGGTGAGCACTATTATCCCCATTTTACAGGTGAGGAACCTAAGGTACAGATGGGTTGAATGACTTGCTAGTAAGTCATATACCTGAGTCAAGATTTGAACTTAGCTCTTTCTTAAGTCCAACACTAGGCACTTTGCCATGGCAAGCATAAGATCCATCAGGACTGCCAAGACACCCTCCAAAAAGTCCTACTGTGGTCTTCTTTCCCAGGAGTATTCTCACTGCCCTGCATATGCTCACCGTAGCTCAGAAAGGGCTAGCTGACCTCAGTCTTGTCAAATTCTTGGCCAATTGCACTTGGCCTTAATAGATACAAGGCTCTCCCAGTATCTTTGCAAGAGGTGAGACATGCTCTTCCTCATGTTAAACCTCTTAACAGTGTCCGAGGGAGGGAGTGGAAACTCTACAAAAAATGGGGAGAAAGAAGGTCAGGAAGATTCAAATATTTCTAGCCTACTGCTCTTTGGAAATCAATCCTTAGATAGCTGGAGAAGAGTAATGCGAAGAGGGAGTCTGGTGAGCCTGCTGAATTTGCCCCAGAGCTTACTCTGGAACACACACCTTTGTCAGTGGCCAGGCAGACCTGCCAACTACAGACAGACCAGAGACAAGGAAAGGCCAGTATTTGGGCTCTCCTTGGGCCATGAAGGCTCAGCTTCCTAGTGTAACAACAGCATATCTGAGCCTGAGGGGACCTTGAAGATCACCTTCAACATTCCCATGTTGTAGGACAGGAAACTTGTGAGGAAACGGGAGAGCCCAAAGCAGGGAATTCAAGAGTATTCTGCAAATATGGATGAACTGCCCCTCTGGCAAGACACAGTCCTATGCACAGGGGATGCTATTATGGCTTAATAACCCCCAGATTAGAGCCAGGTCTCTTGACTCCCAGCCCAGGACTCTTCCTTCTGCCTGCCACTGCTAACTGATCTATTCCCACTCTCTGCCTTTCCTTTTTTTTCCTTTTGGAGTTAGGGTAATATTTTCCTCTCTGAGCACCAGGTCCTCATGGCCCTGTCCCTAGCCAGTCCTCTCGGACCTTCACCAATATCCTCATCAAGGTGTGGAGGTGACTCTGGCTTCTTGAAGTCCAGGCCAAGGGAACATAAACTCTCCCAGGTCCTGCCAACCTAGAATGGTCTCAAGTACAGCCTGGGTAATGGACATAGGAATCTGTCATCCCTGGACCATCCTGCCTCATCCTGAAAAGATTCATCACCAGGAGCTTAGGATCAAGATGAGTGTGGTTGTCAGCCACAGCAACTCAGGGATGAACTTTCTCCTGAGGACTGGAGAAACTGTGACCTGCCTCAGAGAAAGCAGTGTCAATACCAATGAAATCACAGGTTCTTGGCCTCATCTTCCAAGACCTCTGACCTTGCCAAGGTCTTCCAGAGTCTACTTCCAAACCAGATACTTGGTTGGAAGGGTAAGAAAAGGAACCAACACTTCATTTTCTGTCTATTTTCTGCACAGGATTACTATCCAAACCTACAATCAACAGCAACAACACGGCCCCAGTGGAGAACAAGGACACTGTCTCCTTGACATGTCAGTTTGACAGTCAAGATGTCACATACCTGGTTTGGTTCATAAACCAAAGCTCCCCAGCTGATGACAGGATAGTGCTGTCCCTGGACAACACGACACTCACTATAATCAATGTCACAAGGGAAGACCAAGGACCCTATCAGTGTGAAATCTGGAACCCAGTTAGTGGCAATAAGAGTGAACCATTCACACTGAATATTACTTGTGAGTAAATTCTCTTTCTATATGGTGCATGTTCATAGCCTGGTGGTGTGTTCCCAGAGGTCAGGCTAATTCAGTCACTTGCCTGAGTGCTGAAGATCAGATCTCTGAGGTTCCCATCTCTCTTGAGTTTAGGTGACCTACATTGGCCATGCCATGCTTTCCCATCTGTGATGGAGCAGGGCCAGCCATGGTGCTGAGCTAGAGAAGGCCTGAAGACCTTCCATGTTCAGAGATCTCAGGTTCAAACCTGTACAGTAGAGGATGAGCTGTGAATTTCCCAGCTCAGAGGAGGGTAAGGGAGACACAATGGTTACTGGTGATGGGTTACAGAATAGGAAATTCCACTTCTCTACCTTTACCTCAATATGGACTCATTCTCTTTGCTCCAGATGGCCCGGATACCCCCATGATTGTCCCCACAGATCCTCATTACCCTGTAGGGGCAACTCTTGAGTTGTCCTGCTCTGCTGACTCTAACCCACCTGCCCAGTACACTTGGCTTTTCAGTGGAATGGAAACGGTGTCCACATCCCAGCTCTCTATTCCTAATGTGAATCTGAATGACACTGGAACCTATACCTGTAATGCATCTAACTCAGTCACTGGCCTGTCTAGCAGCAAAGACATCAATATCACAATCTCTGGTGAGTAGCTGGACCTGGCCTTCAGCTTTGTGTTGGGTTTTCCCCTTCCTTGGCATGAAAGAAACAAAGATTAGTGGCATTCTGGTCTCCTGGGTCCCGTGCCACTATGTGTTGTGGTGGAAGGAGCTCTGAGCTCAGAATCATGAAACGGGCTAGAGATCTGACTTTGTGCACCCCCAGGTGTCCCTCCTTCTTTTTGAGCCTTGGTGTCTTTGTCTGGAAGACTGGATAATTCTTTGCTGCTCATAGCACAGCATTCTATGTGGAGAAAGTTCTTTTTACATTTTAGGTGCAAAAAGTGTGTGAGTTGTTTTTCTCATTCTTGTTTTCATTCTGTTCTGTCCCACCCACACACACTCTCTTTCTCCCCCAAGTTTTAGGGCCACAACTTCAATGACTGCTGCAGACCCTGTGGTCTTTCCTTCAGTCCATCTCACTTGGTGCTATGGGCCTTCATTGGAGTCTTGGTTGGAATGTAAGCTCTGATTGTGTAATGGGGCTGGCTCTGATCCCCTTCTGTAGGGAAATTCAGAAGATGGGAAGGAGAATTTCAACTCTGTTTCCTTTTGTATGCAAAGACTCACCTCTGCATCCATGTGTTCCTTCTTTGTGACATGAAATATCACACAGAGACCTGCCTGATATGGGGCTCTTGTTCAGGCGAAGGGTTAAATAGCCTTAGCATCAGGTACTTGGGTCTGGCATCTCACCACTGCCTCAGTTCTCTCATCTGGTAGCGCACCTGGCACTCCACACATGCTCTGTGGACAGTGGCTTCTGGGTAGATATTGTGTCTCACTCACGTGTACAGATGACAGACCCTCTGCATTCCCATTCACCCTGTTGTGCAGCAGGACCCTAGAGAGATCATCTGTGGACTCAGATTCCTTTTCTTTCTCAGCTCTTTTAAGAGCTCTGGCAAAATTCAGGGAGTTTAATTGTTATAAACCCATAACTTCTTGCCCCTGACTGTGGGGTGAGTGGAATGGAGAGCAGGAGAAAGAAGTAGAATTGTGGTCTGGGAATTTGACCCAAGAAAAGTAAGACTGCAGCAGGATATGCCTTGGAGGAGGGACCTAAATCTATGCAGAAGGATCCCTAAGGCCCACATATTGACTCACTTTTTACATTGTGCTATTATATTTTTGTCTTGTTAAATATTTCCCAATTAGATTTTAATCTGGTTCACACTGCATTTGAGAGTATTACAGGTGTACGTTTGATGCCTGTGGCTTAAATTTGCCTTTTTCTTAATTTAATTTTTTTCAATTAGCCCAAATCTATTTTCTCGTACTTCTACTTCTTGCCCACCCCACTGAACAAAAAGAAAATCCTTGTGACAGATATAGACAATCAATCAAAACTAATTCCCATATTGGCTATACCCCAAAAATTTCTCTACCAATATACACCCTGAGTCCATCATCTCTGTGGTAGGAAGTGAGGAGCTTATTTCATTGTGTATCCTTGAGAATCCTGTTTGGCCACTGCATTGATTAGAGTCTTAAGTCTTTCAAAGTACTTTGCCTGTTAATGTTGTAGTTACTGTATAGTGTCTTGGTTCTACTCACTTAATTCTGCATCAGTTCATACAAATCTTCTGAGGCTTCTGCACTTGACCTTGTGCTGGTAAATGTTCTTATCACTGACTTAGGTCAAATGAGACAATATATGTAAGGAGCTATGTAAATAGTGACTCTTACTCTAATAAGTATATAGACTGAAAGCATAGTTTTGAAACTTAAGAAAGAGGAAAAAGCTGAGAGGAAGGTGACTATATGTATGGATCAGTTAGAATCCAGAAGTATTTCAGCAAGCTGGCCTGGTGAATGAAATGTGATCAGATGAAAGTTATTGGATATCAATGTCTGATCCTGCCCTTATGTTCAAAAAGTTCAAAGCATGGGTCTGGATGGGGAAATTACTAGTCATGAAGCCATAGGAAACACAGTTAAAGTGAGTGGCTTAGAGAAGGGGAGATTGGGGCAGACTGGATACCTGACTTTTGGATACAATGTTAAATTGCCTAAAAAGAAGCCAAGCTCTGATGAAAGATGGGATCATCACAGAAACCCAGAATCAAATGGTGAGACAGCAGTTCATCTGAAAAAGACTGGGGGGTGGTGGTTCTGAGTGGACCACAAGCTTAATACTTGAGACAATGGGGTGATAAGGCAGCCAAAATACCTAATGAAATAGAAGCATGTACACTTCCAAAAGTAAAGAGATAACCAGTCCTTCCAGACTGTCCAATGGCACTCAGAGTATTGTATTTGGTTGTAAATGACACAGTTTACAAAGGACATTGAGACACTGGAGAGTGTCCAGAGGGAGGCAACCATGTTGTTGAAGGTCTGGTGTTTATATGATTGCTGGGTCAGCTGAAAGAACTTAGGTTAGTCTGAAAACGAGAAGGTTTGGGAGGACACATGATAGCAATTTGCTGAACTCTTCCAGGGAAGGGGAATTAGATGTGTTCCATCTGGCATCAGAGGGCAGAGCCGGGAGCACACAGAGGCAAATGGAGACAGGGCACAATGGTCCCAAAGGTCCTGTACAACTAGACATTCTGGGCCTCAGTGGAAAACTTCCTAATAGCCAAAGCTGTCTCAAAGTAGAATGGTTTCCTCGAGAGCTGGTGGGTTCAAAGGAGATCATAACTGTAAAGCACTTAGCACAGTGCCTAGGACACACAGTAGTCACTTAATAAATGCTCCTTCCTTTCCCCATCCTCCCTTTCCTTCACTTTGGAGGCTGGATGAGCATCTGTCAGGGAGAATGTACTAAAGATTCTGCTTCAGGCATGAGTTGGATTTGATGATCACCAAAGTCCCGTCCACTCCAAAATCACATGGTTCTGTCTCCAAGTCTTTTTGTAGCTATCATCAAGCAGAAAAGGATTTGTCTTGTACTTGACTCCAGAGGAAAGAACTAAGACCAGTAAATCAATGGTGCAGAGAGGAAGTATCGGGCTAATTGTCAGAGCAAACTTTCTAATGACTAGAGTGGTCCAAAACGGGAGTGGGTTGTCTTAGCAGATAGAAGGCTTCTCTTCAGTAGGTGGTCTCCAAACGAAGATGAGATTGGACTGGGCTAAATGACCCTCTCTTCCAAATCTTGGGATGCTGTGGGATTCACTGAATACAAATGGTAGGGAAAGAGGCCTGACAACAGCTGGTGTGGAAAAGATTCCAGGTTTGGTTGGACTAAAAGCTAATTTGATCTTTGGTTGTAGTAATAGAAGCATACTGTCTGGAGCCAGGGAAGCGGGGGGTCTTTCTGAAGTCTGGGAGGGACAGGCCACCCTGGGAACAATGTTGTGTTCAGTTCTGGGCACCTGATGTTAATATGGACATGGACAAGACCCCAGTTATGAAGCTTACCTTCAATGTCTCATTGAGCCAGGAAGGTTGATCATCAAACGACTGCTCTTTGCCAAGTGAGCAGAGGCCCGGCACTCCAAGCTTGGCCACAGGAAGATGAATTCTTCAGGCTCAGAAGTTCATTTGCTAAGGGTAGAGGGGCAGAGAATGATGGGGTAGAGGGAAGACCTTCTACAAATCATAGCTAATAGAAGCATTGAGTATCCACCCACAAGAATGCGGTGACTCAGACATGGCTGGAGAGATTGATCATAGTGGGGAGGGCACAAGTAAGCAGTCCTCAGGACTGTGAAAGGCCCCTGTGTGGTAGCAGGTCATCATTGCTCTATATGGTTCTTGAGGGGAGAGCTAGGACCCAACTGGGCATGTCCCTGGGAGGAGCCAATGTCACACATTGGCACACATAAAGGAGAGCTCACAAGCAGAGTTGTCCACGAGGGAAAGAGAGGCCTGATGATTGATAAGGTCATGGATAAGCAGAGGCTGGATGACCATTGGTCA
The DNA here is from genome assembly GCF_011100635.1 of Trichosurus vulpecula. Taxonomy (NCBI): domain Eukaryota; kingdom Metazoa; phylum Chordata; class Mammalia; order Diprotodontia; family Phalangeridae; genus Trichosurus; species Trichosurus vulpecula. The sequence continues at coordinate 41,101,708 of NC_050574.1, forward strand.
GGCATGCTGAGGGATCTTGGGCCAGGTGCCCCCCTGCCATCTCTGGTTCTCTGCTTCTCAGACAGTGGCAGACTGTTGGCCTACCCTGGGTCTCATTCCAGCCAAGGCTACTGAGCCCTGATGCTGCAAAATCTCTCCTGGGGAAGAGAGCACCTGCTGACCTCTTTGTGTCCCCAGCTGGTCAAAGGAGGAACAAAAGCTGGACTAGGGGGGAGAGGAAGGGAACAAGCATTTACTGAGTGCCTCCTATGTGCAGGCACCATGCTAAGTTCTTTGCAAATGTCATCTCATTTGATCAGGGAAAATGCATAAGGCTCAAATCTGCAGAGACCCTGTGGGAGCCCAAGCTTCTCAGACCCCAAGCAGGGCACTGGTGATGTCCTAGGTCTCCCCATTAAATGCCCTGTCCATGTTCTTCTTCAGGGTAGCTTTGTGGAAGGGAGCACTGCCACCCCTCCCTTAAAGGGACCCCAACCTTTGCAGGGGCTCTGATTTGGAAAGGAGGCTGGATTTGCCAATGAAATTCTGTGGGGGCCCCCAGGGTACTCCCCTAAGGTACATGAGAAAGGGGGTACTCAAAGGAAAGCAGGTCTGAAGTCAGGGCTATCCCTCTGCCAATTGCTCCCATGTCTATAGGAAAACAACTTCTTTGGAGAGAGAATTTGGGGTGGGCTGATGGGAACCTGACTGATGGGACCCTTGATTCCAGCCCCAGGTCTGTTATTTATTAGGCAATAGACCTTGTATGAGTCACTTGGCCCCAGGGAGCCTCTGTTTCACTCACTGGGAAAATAAAGGGTGTATTAGATGATGGCAAAGTCCCCTCCAGCTGGAAATCCAGGGTCCTCTGAGCTCTGCCAGCTCTGAGTCCCTCACACCACTCTCCTTTATCTCTCGACAGAAATAGTATCCAAACCTAACATCACTGCCAACAGTACCAACGTCATAGAGAATGCCACGTTATTCTTCACATGTAACACAGAACATGAGGGGATCAACATTCTGTGGTTCTTCAATAATGAGTCCCTGTCACTCAACGAGAGGAAGTACCTGCGTGAGAATAACCAGACCCTCATCATCGAGAATGTGACGAGGGAGGATGCTGGGTCCTATCAATGCGAAGTCTGGAATCCAATCAGTGCCAAAAGAAGTGACTCCCTTGAACTGACTGTGAACTGTGAGTGACTCTGAGTCTCCTCCCTCTACAATCCTTTCCCCAACAATGAGTCACATCTCATCTCTTTCTTTCTTCTTTACACAGATGGACCAGACTACATCGTATTTTCTCTAAGCCCTGTAGGAGATGAGATTCAGGTCACATTCGCAGAGCAACTCAACTTAGTGTGTCAGGTTGACTCTTACCCACCTGCACAGTATGAATGGCAAGTCAATGACACTGTGATCTCTAATCTAACTGATAACACATACACTGTCAGTAATGTATCTTGGGAAGATTCAGGAAAGTATACATGTTTGGCATGGAACAATGTGACCAACTTATCAGTCTCTAAGACCGTCACAATCACAGTGGTTGGTAAGTTGTCTCTCCCTTCCCTCAAACAATGAGCTTTTTGGGTTGATCAAAGGTGGGATGTCAGGAGCAGGTGCTCAGGCCCATTGAGGAGGGCATTTTTTCATGGTGAATGATGGGAACTGGGGGGGAGGGGTGGAGCTTCCCTTTCTTTTCTGTCAAAAAGCACTGGGGCAGTCAGACTGGTGGAAACCAGGCACATGGACTAACCAGGAAGGTGACAAAAAGACTAGAGACTAAACAAGGACCTTAGGCTGTGTACTTGAGGAAGAAGGGGTCAGGGAGTCAGCAGAGATGAATCTGGCACTAGGCAGAGAGCAGCCAGAGGAGCCAATGATCAGCTCTGCAGTTTAAGACCAGAGCTAGGTCACAGAATCAGTGGTAAAGAGGGAACCTGTGCTGAGGGGGTCGGAGCAGCTGTGGGCCTGAGGCTATATAGTGGACAAGGAGCTGGACATACTCTCTCTGGGTCTGAGGCTTGCAGCTGAGTAAGCAGGGCAGAGAGCTCTGAACAAGAGGAAGCCTGTAATTCTATACCAACAGAGCCTTTTAGCTAGCTGAAATGAGATGTGGCCAGCAGAAATCTACTGGACCCCACTAGGGGCAAGTCTGCAGTGGTGTTGCTAAAATACAAATGTCAGGCAAAAGTTTGTCAAACTCAGACAAAGGGGGGAGTGATCAGAATTCTCTCTAGATATGATTGCTTTGGGCACCCTAAAAGTTAGCAGATCACCATCCTAAGCCACTCCTCATATCCTTAAAGAACATAACATAGAAAACCCAGAGAAAGCAGTAGCAAGATACCAGAGAATATAAACCAAGACAAAATAAGACCGAGATATTCTTTCCAGATGGGTGCAGAACTTGGCCCTAATAACAAAGTATCAATTTAAGAGGTAAGGCTAGAACAAGAGTGGGGAACCTGCGGCCTTGAGGCCACATGTGGCCTTCTAGGTCCTTGGGTGTGGCCTTTTGATTAAGTCCAAGTTTTACAGAACAAATCCTTTTATTAAGGATATTTATTCTGTGAAGTTGGGATTGGGTCAAAAGGCCACAATCAAGGACATAGAGGGCCACAGGCGGCCTTGAGGCTGCAAGTTCCATACCCCTGGGCTAGAATATTGAATAAACCAAAAATTCTACAATGAAAAAAAGCTGTCATTGAGACAGGTATGCCCAAAATACAAACTCAAGGGAGAAAGTTACTTGAAAATATCTATAAGCAGAGTCTCAAATTTAAAAATATATAGTTTGGATACAAGGTCAACCAGAATTCCCGGAAATAATGATAATATTTTTAAGAGTTTAAAATTGTTTTACAAATAGTTACCATTCACAGCCTATAGAATTTTAAGATTTACAATGCACTTTACAAGTATTACCTCATTTAATCCTCATAGGCACCCTGGGAGGTCAATGCTATTATTATCCCCATTTGACAAATGAGAAAACTGAGGCAAACAGGGATTAAATAACTTGTCCAGGATCAGACAGCTGGTAAATGTCAGGGCTGGATTTGAATTTAGGGCTTCTTGACTCCAGGTCCAGTATTTGATTCACTCTACCTTCCTAACTATGGAGAAAAGAGTTAAAAGGAAAATTGACAGCTTACTAAAAGAGGTTCAAGTAAAAGTGTCCTTGAGAAATTAACGAACCCATGAGACAACAAGAAATATTAAAACAAAGTCCAAATACTAAAAAAGATGATGATGGTGATGAAGATGATATAAGGTATCTCAAAGCAAAAAAAAAAAATTTACCTGGAAAATAGATTAGGAGAAATCTAGAACCAACCCAAAAAACTGGGGTTTGGACATCAAATCTTAAGAAATCATGAAAGAGAACCAGAAGGCAAAGTGAAAATAGGGGAAAAACATCTCCTATTGAAAAAAATCCTAAATGAAAACTCCTAGGAACATCATAGACAAAATCCCGAGCTTTGAGGTCAAAGAAAAAAATACTATGACTATTTAAAAAGAAAGCACTCAGCAATCAAGTACACAGGAGTCACAATAAGAATCATACAAAATTTAGCAGCTATCACTATAAAGGAGTGGGGATGTTGGAATAAGACATTATAAAAGGCAAAATTACAGGCTTACAATCAAGAATAATATACCCAACAAAATTAAGTATAATCCTGCAGTGGGGGAAATGGACCTTTAATGAATCAGAAGCCTTCCAAACATTCCCCTCTCTCATTTCCCTCTTCTTTATAGGGGAAAGTGTGAGGAATGAGAGAGAAAAGAATAAGAGAACAAGATGAAGGAAAACACACAATGATTACGATGGAGAATGTAAACTATATTAACTCACCCATAAAACAGAAAAGGTTAGCAGAGTGGATAAGAAAGCAAAAAACAAACAATATGTAGTCTATAAGGAACACATCTTAAATATAAAGATTCAAGAGTTAAAATTAAGGGTCTAGAGCAAAATCTATTATGCTTCAGCTGACCTCAAAAAAGCACAGTAGCATAATCTGAGGCAAGCTAACACTAAAAATGGACTTGATTTAAAAAATAAACAGGGAAACTGAATTATGCTAAAAGGTACCACAGAGAATGAATTATTGTATGACTATAACAATGAATTTTCCCCAAGTCACATTACATCTACATACTTAAGGGAAAAGCTGATATGATCACTCTCTAGTGATTATTGAATAGGAATACAAAATAATATACATATTTCTCAGCTGTGTGTGACACTTTTGCAAAAACTGACTATGCCTTAAAGCACTAAATACCTCACAAATACAAAAAAGAGAAATGTTAAATATGTCTTATACTGATCACAATACAATAAAATTGTATTTAATGAAGAACCTTGGAGGAAAAGATTGAAAATGATCAACTAAATTCTAAGCTTAATTAGGAAGAGCTGGCTGATCAAGGACTGTTTTGTCATTTCCCCTCTCATCCAGAGTAAATGATCCCATTTCCATGAACAAACCTTAGCCCATCCTTTATTAGCTGGTAGTCATTATCATCAGTGACAATACAGGGAGCACTTGAACTACAAAGCTAAAGGACATAAATTGGAAGAAAGACTACAGGCAGGAAGACCAGTAAGGAGGTTATTGAAAAAAATTCAGATGGAAAATGATGAGGAATTGACTTTGGCCAGGGAAGTAGGGAGGGAGAGAAAGGTAAGGTCGCGAGATTTAAGCTGGGATGAGTATTACATATAGATCACCTAGTGCACACTGCATTATTTTATTGGTTGGGAAATTGATGTCTAGAGAAGAGAAGGAACTTGGCCAAGATCCCACAGTAAGCAAGTGATAGGGCCAGGATTCTAATCTGGGTCTCCACATTCCAAACCCCTGGCTCTTTCTATTCCAATGTACAGCCTTTCAAGGACAAATGTGAGAGACACCCATTTAAAGGTTTTTGAGGAGAAAAGTGACATCATCAGGATGGTATTTTTAAAAGATTACATTTGGATAATGGTAAGGATGAATTAGAGAGGTCAGAGACCAGAGACAGGAACACTGGTCAGAAAATTATTGCCATAATCTGGAAAAGCAGAGATGAGGGGATCTGGAATAGAAGCTGAGAGAAGGTGGGGAGATGTGAGAGATACTGTCCAAGTAGAATCAACACAAACAACCACAACATTCAAGAGAATGTCACAGCAATTGACTAGACATGATGTTTGAAAGAGAGAAGGTCAAAGATGTTTCCCAATTGAACCAGGATGACTGGGAGATGGGTGGTGCCATCAACAGAAATAGAGAAGGGCAGTAGGCACAATGTGGGGAGGAAATCATGAGTTCAGAAGTGGGAGATGTAGAGTTTGATGTGCTTGCCCAAAGTTCAAGTGTTTCCAAATGTTTGCCAGACACCCTGCAATGTGATCTTGCCAAGGAGATTCCCAGATTTTGAGGAACAAAGGCCAAATCTGCTTCACTGACCAACACGTATTTATTATTTCCAGAGGGCCAGGCACTGTGCACAAGTGTTAGGCACTTCATATTGGAGACTTCTCAAAATACTCAAAGTTCTTTTTCTCTTCTCTGTCCACAGCAGAAAAGTCTTCAGAAGGAGGTAATGGCTCCTCACTCTCTGCAGGGGCCATCGCAGGCATTGTGATTGGAGTCCTGGCTGGAGTGGCTCTCATTGGGGCCCTCATCTATTTCCTGTTCTTCAGAAACGCTGGAGGGTAGAATGATGCTTCCTCTGGTTTTCCTCCCTCCTAGTTTGTCTCCCCGAATGGGGCAGAGAGACCAGGATGCTCTTCTGTACCCACTTCTGGACCTGGTCTACCTCCCTTTCACAAACTCCTACTTTTCAGCACTAATTCCCTTGGGTGGCCTCCTCTGGGCTTTCATCCTCCCCCATTCCTCACACTTAATTGCCTCTTGGAAACAGGTGTCCACTTCCCCACTGAGCTGGGACTAGATATAACTGTTTTTCTGAGATCCTCAACCAAAGGGACTGAGGTCCCAGAGGGCAGAGGTAAAGAGAGGAAGGGGCTACAGGGAGAAAGGTGATAGGTTACTACTCACAACCTAGTGAGAGACCAAGTGAGGGAAAAGGCCACTGAGGCAGATCCAGACTGCACAGATGTGCTGAGTAGGAGAATCATAGGACCTAGGGGTGAAGGAGCTAACAGTGATGTGGTTGTGCTTCTGGAGTAAGCCCTGACAGAGGGGAAAAGAGCCTAGAAGCCTGGGGAGGAGTCATGAAATCTAAGGGGATCCAAAGACAAGTCTTTGTTCTCCAAGTGTCCCTTCTGGCTCAGTGGGCTCAGTTGCTCTGATTGAGATCTCAGTCACATCATGTCTGATATTTATTCAGGGCCAGCGAACATCATCTTACAGAGCACAAATCCTCAGCACCCAACCACAGTAAGTAAAGGAACTGACCAGCCCATTTCATGGCCGGTGGGTTCAACTGGGGGCCCCCTTGCCCTGAAAAATGCCTCCAGTCCTGAGTCTTCCCCCCTTGTAGGGCCTTTGTCTTCCCAGGGCCAGGTCCCTCCTCATCTAACATGCAAAAGGCACCTGGGAGTGTTCCCTCCCAGCACTGAAGAGAGAGACCCTGACACTTCCCTGAGCCACAGGCTAGCAGAGCATTCATCCCAAGCTGGCCAAGTCAGGCCTGCAGCACAGGAGCTGTTTCCAGGAGCCATGTTCTTGGCCTTATTCCTTCCCCTTGTTCATGGCACTGCACATGGGATGTGGGTGTCTTCCTTTGGTGGGCTTTCCTGTGGGTGTTCTGAGATCCTCTGCCCCTCCTCTTGCCTGGAAATTGCTACTGAGGAATCTATCTAGAGGGACACCAGAATCACGTTGAGACTTTTATGGAGTGGGGAAAATCTGAAATGGGCTAACCAGGCACCTCTCCACACCAATCCTCTGGTGCTAAGGCTGCTGGTCCAGGACTCTAAACACTGAGGAAGCATTTCCTTCTGAGGTTGGTGGTCACTCTGCATTCCCTGGGTCCCTCCCACAGCCTTCTCCTTCTCCCTCTTTTTCTTCCTCTGGGAAGAAGGTGAGAATCCTGGGCCAGGACAAGAATGAGGAAAAGGGTGAGGTGAACTCCCTCTGCTCACTGCCCAGGACAGCCCTGCTGCTGATTTCTAACTTCTGTCTCTCTGCTTCCCCAGGTCAGACCTACTCTGACAGCTCACCTAACAGGGTAAGCACCACCATGGAATGAAACTATCAATACAAACTGGGTAGAGAAAAATTAGATGATAATAATGATAAGATCTTAAAGACAGTCTCCTCTGGCCCCATAGCATGAGCCTTATCCTCATTTGACTGGTGAGGAAACTGAGGCTGAGCAGAAGCAGGGGTAGGGCTCATGCTGGGTCCCCTGTGTTCTGCCCCTCCCCCCTTACTGACCCTCTTCTCATCAGTCCACCCCTGCATTCATTCCTTAAGAGGCTGCTTCTCTAGCTGCCCTGGACCACACAGCTGCATTCACCTCCATCCCAAAACCACTGTCTCGATCACTAGCTCAATATAAGAGCCTGTTGTTCGGTTGTATCTGCCTCTTCATGACCCCAAGGACCATAACACGCTAGTACTGTGCATGGGGCTTTCTTGGAACACACACTGGTGTGGTTTGCTGTTTCCTTCTCTAGCGGGTTAAGGCAAACAGCTTAAATGAAGTGTCGAGGTCACACAGCTAGTAAGTGTCTGAGGTCAGATTTGAACTCAGGTCTTCTCACTCAGGGCCTGATATGCCACCTAGTTGCCTCTTGGTCCTTCAAGATCTATATGAGGGACATAAAAATAGGGCATAGACTTTGCCCTCTCCAGTAACACATCCGAAACAAAGGGATTCAGAGAGGAAATAGGACTAAGATAAACAGTATGGTTCAGAATCACAAAAAGAATTTTTCCTTCGTGAAAGGAAAAGTACCGCCCTTAACAACCAAGAAGGATTCAAAAGTTGAGTGGGCTACCTCAGGAGGTAGTAAGCTCTCTGTTACTGAAAGTCTTCAAGGCCACCTGCTAGGGAGTGGCTTGGGGGGGCGGGGTGGCAGGCCTGTGCTCCAGGTACAACTTAGACTAGATGTGGTCCTTTCCAGGGCAGAGAGTGTGTGGGTCTTAGATTCCAAGAGTTGGAAGGGCCTTGAGGGGCAATACCTTCCTCCTCTATTCAATGTGCCTTCCACTGATCCCACTCTGTGCCTTGCAGACTGAAGAAGTATCCTATGCCTCTGTGAACTTCAATGCCCAGAAACCACGTGCCATGGCTCAATCCCCACCACCCATGAACACTGTTTATTCTGAAATCAAAAAATGACGCAGTCGTTCTTGTTCTCTGCACTGTGGACAGACGTATTTATTGTGACCTTCTCCCAGCTTCCTCAAGTTCGGAGATGCCAACCTTGAGCAGCTCAGGTCTACCACATTCCCACCAACCTCAGGGAAGGAGGAGGAGAGAGGCCCTCCCATCACATCCTGGAAGCTGTCCAGGCGAGCCCCTCCCCTCCATTGTCAACAGATGACTAGGATACATAGGGTGCTTCTCAGAAGCTCACCTTCCCTCTCTCCTCAAAAGTTGGCACTCGTTCCTGGGAGAGGGCATCCACCAAGACATCTCAACCTGGCATTCTCCAATCACACACCTGCTCAAAGCACAATCATCAGGCCTGCCCCTAGCTTCGGCCAGTTAGGACAATGTGAACTGGGGCTGCTTGCCCCCTACCAAAAGTCAGCAACCGAAGGAGCAGCTGCTAGATTTGGACTCAGGACTGGATATAAAGCTCGGCTCTGCGGCTTCCACCATTCTCCTGACCTTGGGAGACTTTCCTCCCTTCTGCCTCAGTTTCCCCTTTTATAAAATTAAGAGGTTGGACTGATGATCTCTAAGGACTCATAGTTCTAGACCCTGTGACTCTGTGCCACATCTGACGCAGAGTTTCTGGAAGGTGGAAGAGTGGGAGCCACCATCAGCCCAGCAGCAGGTTTTCTATTTTCTATCTGGACTTTGCTGTCCCTGCTCTTCCCTCCCTATGCCTGTCCTTCTTCCCCAGAGGGGAGGGAAGAGGCAGGGAGGACCAGAGCTCAGGGACCATCTTGGACAGGCACTTTACTACCCAGTCAAACCAGGGAGGGGAATGTTCCCTCTTAGTTTCCTGAGCACTACCAGAAAGCTGTTAGCCAGGGCCCTAAGGGAATTCCCTAATGGAAAAGGCAAAAGTCCAACCCAGAGGACTTTCAAAGTCATTACCATCTGCTCAGGGAAGCTGCCAAGAGAGATAAGAGGAGACCAGAGTCTGGAATGAGTCAGCGTCCTCTTCCAGAAAAATTCTGTGGGGGGCTGGGCAGTGGAGTCCAAACCAGCCCAGAGAAAACCTGGCCTCTGGCAGCAAATATTAGGACCATACACACATCTGGCTGTTATCTTTCCCTTTTCTGGGTCCCTTCAGCCCCAGGGATGGGAATAGGGGCTGGTAGGGTTCTGCTCTTCTGTCTTTTACTTAATTGCCTTAGCTAACCTGTTTGCCTAATGCAGAAGCTTCCAATCCCCTCCACCTCACATTTCCCTGATCCCTCTGACTTCCCAGGGATTTAGTCAAGGTCTCCAGAAGTACATGGGAAGGAAGGGAAGAGTATCTTCTCAAAGAAGGTGGGGAGGGGGCAGAGATGGGGGGAATCCCGGCAGTCCCTGGAGACATCAATCAGCTCGCTCCATGGTGGCCACATCTCATCCTCTCCCAATACCCATGCACACCATCCACTGCCTCTGTCACCCCTGCATCCCCTCTCAGGAAACAATGGCCTCCACCTAAGGGATGTCATGTGGGTGGGCTTGGTCCCCTGGAGCATTGGGAGCTCCCCCAGGGGCCCTGTTTACATGACCACTCACATGGGCAGCACAGACCTCACACTGGTGCTGAGGTTCCCAGGGGTACCTGGACAAGACCTTAGAGATCACTGGTGCAACCCACCAACCTGTCTTGCCTTGCAGCCACTGGGGATCTTTCTCTGGAGGCCTCACCTGTCACAAATAGCTCTATAAGCACCCCCTGCCCAAGTAGAATCATAGAATATCGGAATGGTGGGAGATCCCAGAACTCAACTAATCTGGCTCTAACCAGAGAATCAGACCAAGGGGAGGGGAGAAGGGTGAGCTGAACTCTCTATCCAGCCTTCTACAGAGTTCTACAAGGTTTTCTACTCAATACTTGATCTCACCCTGAATCTGAGGGGTTTCTTTTCATAGAGAAAATCCATGTAGGGAGATCTCAGTGATGAAACACCTCTTCCATGACTCACTCACCAAAATCCAAAGACTGTACCCTCTCTCACCAGATCCAGACTCTGCGGCATTTAATTTTACATGGCCCAAGGATGCTTCTCTCTCTCTCTCTCTCTCTCTCTCTCTCTCTCTCTCTCTCTCTCTCTCTCTCTCTCTCTCTCTCTTTCTCCTGATGACTGTTCATAAAGATGATTTGCTATCTATTTATAATAAAAACTATATCATTTAAACATGAATGTGCTTCCTCAAGTCTCTGGGGATCCCTCTTTGATCTTTGATGACTGCCCTTAGAGAAAGGGAGATAGGAGAAAATGCCACAAGATTTCTCGGAACAGCCAAATGGTCACTTCTCATTTTATAGACATTTGACCTAGGAACTAAAGGGCTGCCAGGTTACATTTGCATTTCTACCCTGAGAAGGTGTCTGCTAAAGCGACAGACAGTGTCTTCAAATCGACCCTTTCTTCAGCCTCACCAGAATTTCCCAAGTCCTTCTGGAAGGGAAGGGGCCCCTAGGTGAAGCATCTCATCAATCCCCTCCCCACCCCCCATCCCCCACAGTCCCACCATGGGTCAATAGCACTTCCCACACAGAAAGGCCCAGGTGAGCAGATTTAGCAATACAGAAATCTCTCATGGGGTCTCCACAAAGCAGAACCAGGGTGATTCTTTTGACTGATCACAGACCACTGAAAGAATGGTTTTTTTCTGGTGCCCCCATCATACTTTCTTCCAACAGCATCCCCATGCTAGACCTTAGAACCACAGAATGGAAAGTGCTTGAAGGAACCTTGGAAGGACTCTTGTCTGAAGCATCCCTAGACACCCTCTCTAACACCCCCCACAATCAGCCAGCCAGCCTTTGAGATTCTCACCCCTATAATCTGCCTTCCAAAGATTTCTACCCATTAATCGGACTTTCCCCAACAGATCTGAAATCCTTGTTAGTCAGTTGTGTCTCACTGACTGCATTTGTGTGCCCAGCACCTAGCACAGTGTCTGACACATGGGGGCCAGTTAATAAATATTTATTGATTGACTCACTGATAGATTTCTCTCTTCAAAGCTGTCCTCCATGGCAGATTCACTCCATTCAGAGAGCTGTGCTGATGCTTCTATTAATAAAGAAGTCATTTTGTGTCCAATACTCTTTGGCCCAGGAATCCAACTGCCAGGCAGATACCCCAAGGAGACCAAAGATAGGAAGAAAGACCCGATAAACACCAACATATTCCCAGCAGAACTTTTTGTGGTGGCAAAGAACTGGGAACAATGGAGGTGGTCTCCATCAGCTGGGGAATGGCTAGGAACCTAGACAGCTTAGACCAGAGGCATCATACTCAAAGCCAGGGTCCTGAGTGTAGCAGGAAGCAGATTAAACTGCAATTGGGTAATTTTCAACAAAATAAACAAGAATACAGTACAACATAGAGAATGCTGACTTGTGGTTTTCTGAGTCAAGAGGTGCCCCCCCCCGCCCCATCCCAGCCCCAGGGATCCATTTCTATTGGAGTTTGACACCACTGGCATGGAGGGGAGAGTGCTGGACCTGGAGTCAGGAAGACCCGAGATTGCATCCTGCCTCAGATCCTTACTGACTGTGTGACCCTGGGCAAGTAACTAACCTTATTCATCCTCAGTTTCCTCATGCATAAAACAGGGACAATAACAGCCCCTGCCTCACAGGGATGTAGTGAGGAGAGGGATAATAAGATGATAGATATAAAGGGCTTTGCAGATCTTAAAGCACTATGTCAATATTAGCTATCACTATTGAATAGCTATTATGGACCATCAGATTGTGGTACATGAATGTAATGGAATATTGTGCCATAAGGAATAGTGAAAATGAAAAATTCAGAGACACTGGGAAGGCTTATTCATTGATGAAGGGGGCCCCCACAATAATGGAAACAGGAAACAAAAGGGTGAAAATGAACATCGTGTAATTATAATTACCAAACTGGGATCCAGAGAAGAGTAGTAGGTCAGTCCAAAGATGTTAAGTGCCTACTATGTGTTCAGTACTATGCTGAGGGCTGGGGATAAACAAGAGGCAAAAGACAATCTCTGCCCTCAAGAAGCTTTCAGTCTAATGGGGAAGACAATAAGGAAACAAGCATGCAGAAACAAGGGATATATAGGAAAAAAATTAATGAACAGAAGGAAGGCACTAAAATTAAGGGTGGTTAGAGCAGGCTTCCAGTGAAAGATGAAGTTTTAGTTGGGACTGAAAGGAAGCCAGAGAAGTCAATATTCAGAGTGGAGGAGGAGGAAGAGTTCCAGATATGGGGGACAGATGGAGAGAATGCTGGAACCTGAGAAATGGGCTTTTCTTGTAGAACAACCAGGGGGCCAGTGTCACTGGATGGAAGAGTACAGGGTGGGGCAAAAGGTGTAAAAGACTGGAAAGGTAGGGGAGGGGGGTTTAGGCAATAGAAAGCCAACGGAATTGGGTTGGTTGTTGTCCTTTGAGCTTGAAGAGAACCAAAATGACATCACTACATCAGGGTCAAGGTCCATTGTGTCCAGTTGTGGCTGATCTGGAGATGGGGATCCTGTGGCCCTCCAGATCCTCAAGTGCAGCCCAAAGTTTGGAGTCACTCAAAGGGCTGCACTCGAAGGGCCATCACAGACCATTGAAAGAACAACTTTTTTTTGGTGCCCACAGTATTTGACCCCATCATATTTTCTTCCAACAGCATCCCCATGCTAGACCTTAGAACCACAGACTGGCAAGTACTTGAAGGAACCTTGGAAGGACTCTTGTCTGAAGCATTCCTAGATACCCTCTCTAACACCTCCCACAATCAGCCAGCCAGCCTTTGAGATTGTCACCCCTATAATCTGCCTCCCAAAAATTTCTACCCATTAATCGGACTTTCCCCAACAGATCTGAAATCCTTGTCAGTCGTGTCTCATTGATTGCATTTGTGTGCCCAGCACCTAGCACAGTGTCTGACACATGGGGGCCTCAGGTTCCCCACCCCCCTGGATCAAACCAATATGAGCTCAGAATGACCTACGACAAGTCAGGCGCAAATAGTCCATGTGAGCATTTGGAGTGGAGGTGGCTCTAAATTTGTGCATCTCATGTTTCTTCTTGAGCTACTGCAATTCTGCTTTGCTCATAGAGCACAGCGCCATCTTTGATGTGGGCACACCATGCTGGGTGGTCCTGTGCCAGTGTCTCCCATATATCACAACTGATTCCAAAGTTCTTCAGAGAGACCTTGAGAGTGTCTTCATATTGTTCCCTCTGATCTCCACATAAGCTCTTGCCTCGTGTCAGTTCTCTGTAAAGTAGCCTTTTGGGAGAGGCACATTTGGCATTCAAACAGTCACTGGCCCATCAGAGTTGTGCTCTCTGCAGTAGAGCTTGAATACTTGGCAGTTCAGCTGGAGAAAGGATGCCCATCTGTTGGGGAACGGATGAATAAGTCGCAGTATATGATCGTGGTGAATACTACTGTGCTATAAGAAATGATGAGCCCAATGATTTTAGAAAAACATGATAGACTTGCATGAAATAACAAAGAGCAAAATGATCAGAACCAAGAGAATGTTGCATACAGTAACAGCAGCAATATTGTTTAAGTGAATAAGTCATTTTGACTACTCTAAGTACCCAAATTAACTACCAAGGACGTATGAAGGAAGGTGCTATCTGCATCCAGAGAAAGAACTGATAAATAGAAGTATGTTTAGAATGTTTTACATATATACACATGTTTGTGTCTAATGGTAGCCATCTCCAAGGCAGGGGAGAGGGGAAAAAAGAGGAAAAAATTAATTTACATGATAACTTTATTATATATTTAAAAGGAATAGCAACTTATACATAATAGATTTGCAGTTTCATGTGCAATCATTCTTTTATTATAACATGTTACGGAAATGTGTGTTTTATTCCATAATTTTAAAATAAAATAAATAAAAATTTAAAAAATGATTTTACAGCCAGAAAAAAGAGGACCTCAATGAACTCATAAAATGAGTAGAAGGTTTGGACCTGCACTTTAGGAAAATCACACCTCAACTGAATGGGGAATGGAGTGGGGAGAGACTTGAGGCAGGCAGACCCACAAATAATGAATATGCACTTCTTTTCAGAGGCAGGAGACAATGGGTGTGGACTACTGAGTGTATTGTCTGATTAACTCAATATGTTGGCTAGTTTTACTGAATTTCTTTTTCTCTTTCTTTTTAATCTTTTTCATAAGGAATAGTCGACTGGCTCGGGAAGTAGGAAGGAAGATAATTTGAAATGAATGTGGCATGAAAATAAAAGGCATGGCTAAAAATAACAAAAATTGTTGAAAAAAGAAATTACGAGGGTTGAGACATTCGAGTGGATTCAGCAGAGAGATTATGACTAGAGATGTTGGTTCACAACAGAGATGCTATAGTGGGATTTCTTCAGATCAGACTGAGTTATATGCTGAGCTGCCTGCTCCTCTGACAATCTTGGCAGCATGCCCAGAGTAGCTAGAACTGGTATAATGAAGGTAGAAGGGCATGGATGAGGTCCCCAAGCTACACAACACCCACTTCACATTCTCTTTCCCTACTTTTCCCTGGCTACTGGGCAGGATGTGACAAACCCATCTCCCTCCCCAAAATCTACTCCAACCGCCATTAAACAGATCCTTTTCTTTGTCACCCACAGCCCAAAGGGTGACTCCTCTTCCTACCCTTCCCCCTAAATGGCTCTAATTCTAGGCTCAGGAGGGAAATGTTCAGTCCTGGGGAAACCTGACCCCCAAAGGCTTTTCTCATACTCTCGGGCTCATTACTACCCTCCCTACAAAGGAAAACTTTGAGGGGAATCTCACAAAACTAAGTTTAGCTGCTCCTGTCTATGCTCTACCCAAAAGGGATTAACCAGAGTCATTTCTAGAAAGGCATTCAATACACATTGTAGCTCAGGTATAGGAGAGCTTTGTATGTCCCAACCACAAAGGAAATGCTTAACGCACAAAAGATTCATAATTGCACATTGACAAGTACTTAAGCGAAACAGTATTATACCACCTGACTCATTTCCAGGTCTCCATGACAAAAGAAAAAAAGGCCCTCAAATTTTTTTTAAAAAATAATCAACGGTCAACAAGCTTGGTAGACAGACATCTTTTCTCCAAACTATTCAGTCTTTCATATGACTATAGAATGCCGTCTGCTGGAGGAAATCACTAGACAAAGTACTCCTGTTTCCCTTGTCATATTTCTATCAAGAATACCTTTGATATGTATGTAAGTCATTCTCATAAAGATTTGGTATGTAACAGGGGCTTAAATACTTACATCCCCATTTTAAGACCTCCACTCTGTGATTCAGGCTGGGCTCATGCCCACACAACCAAAACTGGGAGCCAAAGGCACAGAGAGTCTATGATGTTATTCTGAGGCCCCTGGAAACAGAATCTAAAGGTCAGGGAGTACAGCAGGGCAGTGGAAGGCCCTCCTTTCAGTAAACTGCTTTTGAGTCCATGTCCTTGCTCCATTAGCAGCAAGTTTGCCAGGGCTGTAGGTAGCCAGAGGTCGCAGCAATGGGTATCCCATGAGAGACAATATCATACATGGAAAGGTATGGGAAACCTCTCCCTCCAAGGCCAAGTGGACTGGTGGTTAGATCTCAGCATTTGCTCTTTCATTTTAGGTGAAGGAGATTAGGTTGTATGCCAGGACATCACGAGTTTCAAAATGTCAGAAGAGCAAGTCATTTTTGTAGCCAGCCCAGCATCTATGCCCTGAGGGGCTAGGAGCCACTTCTGGGACCCAGTCCAGCCTTAGCTGAGGTGAGGAGTCATACTGTAGCTGTACCCATTTGGAACTTGGTGGAACCAAAGCACTGTAGAAAATGCTAAACCTGAGCACACGCTACCCAGAGACTCAGGTGGGATGGGAGAGAATGTTCCCCCAAAGTGCTGGAGGGAATGTTTGTATTTTTCTTGCCATATTTGAGAAGTATGTATCCTTTATTATAAGCTAATTGATGCTAATTTGTTCAATAGAACTGGGGCTCTAGTCACTAATAGCTCCAACCAGTAGTGTTAGAGATGAGATACCCCAAATCCTCAAAAGTACCCCCATGACCTTGAGGGGAGGTGTAGCTGGCCTTGGTCTAGAAAAATGAGACTAGAAAATACTTGCCAGAAAATCCAGTAGGATGTTATAGTTGAAAGATCTGTGTCTAGGAGTCAAAAGACCTGTCTTCAGAACTGGATCTCTCGTGTTTCCTGTGACCTTGGAAAAGACATTGCACCATCCTGGCTCTCAATTTCCTCATTTATAAAATGAAGGAGTTGACTTAGATGTCTTCTGTGGTCCCTTTCAGCTCTAAATCTATGATCCTATAGTTATTATTGTAGAGATTATCTTATAATTTTTGCATGAAGATTATGGATTATTTTATAAGTAAATATCTGTATTTTGTGTAGTTTTATCATATGTTTAAGACTTGTTTATGTTTTGTTATAAGATTATGATTAAATTATGATATCGATTGAATAAAATATGAGCTGAGGAAATTTTTTTAAAAAAGAAAATACCTGCTACATATGTAAAAGAAGTAAAATGCTTTATATAGTATCCAAGTGTGCCTTTCTGTTCCAATGGGAGACCAGCTCCACGATGCCCAGGTCATATGACTAGGACTCAGTTTAGGAATAAAGCAGGGGTTCTGGTAGATGGGGGCTCAGAGCTAATACTGGTTGGCCGAACCCATACTAACTTCCACCCTTAGACTGACAGTACAGCAAAGATAGTGAGGGAGAGATGGAGCTGGTGGAGAAAACGCTGCCCACTCTGAGGACCATAGAGAGCCTGGCATTTACCCACTACCCTCACTAAGTAGGGTGGAGGGCATAAGTGCAAGGGTGAGCATAGGACTTGACCAAAGACTAAACTTCCTTATCAAAAAGGACTAGAAACATGACTAATGATAATAATTAAACATAGGGATAAGAAATTAAGCATGTGGGTTAGGAGTTACAGACGTCCTCTCAGTCACCTTCTTTCAGTACTATACTGTTGTGGGGGCTCTTTTCCAGTCATTCAGTATCTCCTTCCTCTTTCAACTTTCTTCCACCCTGCCCTCTTAATTCTATTGCCAGCTCTCTGTTAATTATTTCCTATTTATCCTGTAAATAACTTGCTTTGTTCATCTTATCTTTTGTATAGTGTATCTTCCATTAGATTGTAACCCCCTTGAGTGCAGGAACTGTCTTATGCCTCTTTCTGGTCCCCAGTGCTTAGCACAGTACCTAGCACATAGTAGGTGCTTTTGAAATGTTTATTGATTGAACATTGATTGATTCTGCTATCTCAAGAATTGATCCTTTGATGGTTTCAAAACCATAACACCTCCAGCACAAGTGACTTGGTCCAGTTCGTCTGCTCTCACTGACCTCATTTTTTTTAGTCATTTCCACTTTTTATATAGCACATCAGGGTCTGAGATGTTATTATTCAAATGTGCTCATTTCCTTTTTTTTTTTTGGAGGGGGGAAGGCAGGGCAATTGGAGTTAAGTAACCTGCCCGAGGTCACACAGCTAGTAAGTGTGTCGAGTATCTGAGGCCAGATTTGAACTCAGGTCATCCTGACTCCAGGGCTGGTGCTCTACTCACTGTGCCATCTAGCTGAACCCAAATGTGTTCATTTCTAATTGAGAGATGGTAAAAAATAAATCACTCTAAAAATGCTGGCAGACCTGTCCCATTTTTCCTATATTTGCTGCTCTCTCAGTCTCATCTATACCTTTTCTTGGTACCATATACGTATGCAAAGCAGTTTTTGGCACCTAGGAAGTGCTTAATAAATGTGTGGGTTTTTTAAATTTATTCATTCATGATCTGCTTAGTTTGATGGGGCACTAATGATGGACCCCTAAAAAGCCCTGAACTTTCCCACAAATTTCAGCAGCCCAGACCCCTGGAATTCACCTGAAGCATCTGGCCCACCCCAGCCCACCTTGATTATCTAAGTAACTTACTCCTTAATTCCATCCAGGCCCTTTTCCGCTGCCTACCTCTGGCCCACCCCAGGCTACTTGCTACTCCTAGATCCCAACTGGATCTTCCCACAGTCTTTCTATATAAAAATATCAGTTCCATCCTCATCAAATATGCAGATTCCTTAAGAGTCTGACCTGCTTGTATTGGCATCACAAATACCACAGACACACTGGGAGTCTCATCCACCCAACCCGTGTCTTAATGAACTTGCCACTTGGCCTGAAAGTAGGCTTGAGTGGTGGAATTCTTTCAAGGCAGACTCCACCCTGTTCCCTTGCTTTTCCTGGTTCCTAGCACCCCTAGATTGCAACAAGTTGAGTCTCATAGCAAACTTGCTGTACTCATTTCTTTGTCCACTGTTCTCCAAGATTTTATGAGATAATGGGGTATATGAAGTATTAAGGGAGGACTAGCAACTCCAGTGTGAGGGTTTGCCAAGACTTTTCAAGGGCTGCTCCTTCACTTTTGGTGTCCACCTGATTCACCCAATTCTCTTGTGGCTCCAAAAAGATGTAGTATATGTAGCAGTCACACCCAAGTAAAACCATCTCAGTAGACTGGCTAAACCAGGTTGGGGGTAACCCACAAGCCTCAAATCCATCAGTGAGATGGGAAGGGGGATCTACCCCAAGAATGTGAAGACGTCATTGGTCCTCTTCAAAAACAAAGGACAAACAACATAAGGTAATAGCACTTGTAATTTTCTTATTCTTCTCATGAGCACCACACACCATGCTCCTTGTTATCTTCAGACACACAATGAAACCACCTCACAGATCAGTTTCTCCAAAGGAGAGGTCAAGAGCTGCCACCTTCTATTGAGATGAAACTTCCTCATGTTTCCCTTAAAATAAGAACATCAGTCAACATCAGCGTGGTCCAGTTTCTTCTGTAATAAACCATTTTCTTTTATCAATGGACAAAGATCATACATTTAGAATGAGATAAATCAAGTATACAGCTAAATCAGTGCTTATAGCCAAACTAAAACCAGGGTGATTCTTATCACCCTCTGGCCCTTTTTTTTTGCCTTCTCACTATCACTGCCAAAGGAGACCTCACAGGACTGAGAGGCTATTTGAAACTCTTCTTTTTTTGTCCAGGGTTGGCCTGGACAAAAGTTCATGACCCAGTGGTTATTCTATTAGTGATGAGCCTCACCACGCTTGGCAAGGCTGGTCCTTGGACAAAAGGCAAAGTCTATCACCTGAAGCATACTTCAAGCTTTTCCAGCTTAGAAGAGCCTGAGCTTCCATGTGTTACTCCAGTCCCACAGCCTGTTGGTATGAGACTGGGGTTACATTCATGCCAGACGTGGCCTTCATATACAAATTATTATAATAAAAAATAATAAATAATCACCATGACTCCCTTACATGATTCCTCATCTCACTCTCTCTCCGCCCCCCACCATCATCCTTAGGGCCCAAATCCCACTTCATCCAAGAAGCCTTCCCTGACCACTCCCACCAGAAGACATGTCTCCCTCCCACAAACTCCTTATAGGAATTGTACATAAATATTGTACATAATATATTTATGTACTTAATGTACATAAATAACAACTAATGTTATTATCATAGCTAAAAGCACTTCACCTCCCTGAGATTCATTTTCCTCTTCTCTAAAACAGGGATAATAAATTTTGTAATACCTACTCATTAGTGTTCCAGTGAGAAGAAAAAAAAATGCTTCCTAAGTCTTAAAGGTCTAGAGAAATAAGTGCTATTTTTATTTTTCAAGACTATGATACTATGTTACTTCCCTCTCTGTGTCTCAGTTTTCACTTCTTCAAAAAAGTAGATTAGGAGGCTTGTACTAGCTGCTTTGTGGGGTCGTCACAAGGATCCATTGAGTTCAAACCACTTAGTCTATTTTAAAGCAGCCTCAAATTGTCAGTCCTCATTGTTACTGTATCTTATCAGACACAAACAAAGGGCTCTCCAACTTGGGATGGATCATCTATTAGGAAGGAGTCACAGAAAGGCGCAGGTAAGATTCTAACAGGAGGAGTGAGTATGGATAAGTTGCATCCTTTCCCAGTGGACCACAGACCTGACAGTGTATTAAAATATCTTCCCAGCTAGAATGGAGGCCAGGGACCAGTCAATTGGTTGGTCGACAAGCATTTATTGAGTGGCTATTATGTGCCAAGCACTGTGCTTAAGCAGTAAGGATACAAAGAAAGGCAAAAGGCAGTGCCTGCCCTCAAGAAACTTACAGTCTAAAGGGGGAGACAACATACAAACAACTATGAGCAGTTGAGATATGTACAGGATTTGACTTGGCTGTTCTCAGCAATACAACGATCCATGACAGCCAAAGAAAGAACCAATGGTATCTGAATACAGATCAAAGTATACTATTTTTTACTTTATTTTTCTTGAGGGTTTTTTGGTCTATGTTTTCTTTCACACTATTATGGATATGTTTTAGATGACTACATCCATATAACCTATATCAAATTGCTTGCCTTCTCAATAAGGGGAGGTTGAGGAGGGAGGAAGGGAGATAATTTGGAACTCAAAGTTTTAAAAATGAATGTTAAAAATTGTTTTTACATGTAACTGAGGGAAAATAAAAAATGAAATTTTTTTAGAAAAGAGATATGTACAGAATAAATTGGAGATAATCAACAGAGGTAAGTCACTAGAATTAAGGGGGATGTATAAGACTACCATATCTTACACTTCTTTGTATCACCCACAGGACCCAGGACAGTGCCTTTACACATAGAAAGTGCTCAATAAGTATTTAGGGAATTGATAAATGTCCTGCTCAGTGTCACAGATTTAGAGTTGGAAGGAATCTTTGAGATGACCTAATTAGTTATGGCACAGAAGGAAAGGGGAAGGAGGTGGTCTAGAGAATCTCTGAGGTCTCTTTCAGCTCTGGATCTATGACTCAGTAGACCCCATTGAGAGGACCGAAGAAGTGGTTACAACAACATTAAGAAGCAGAATTATGATTTGAATTCAGGTGCTCAATCTCAGTCTCAGGTGCTCACATTATACCTAAATATAACTGTTTCAACTAGTTGGGGAAAAGTAATGAGGTCATACCCATGCGTAGCTCACCTCTCATGGCAGCCCATTTCACTTTGAGGTAGCTCTTCCTCATTGGGCTTCTCCGCCCCTCACTTATTGCATCTTTTATTAAGTGACAGAGTTGTCACTTCTTCTTTCATGACCATTAATGACCTTTCCAATTCTAATCCCATTATTCTAGAAGCAAAATCTTCCCATTCTGGTATTTTTGTTCCACTCATGTGTGTGAATGGGAAATCCATTCTACTATCCTACCATTTGCCTAACCATGATCCCAGTTGTCTCATCCCAAAGTCTCCCAGAACTGGGCCAGACCTGGTTGGCCAGTTTGAAACGATTCTTCTCCTTCAATTTCCAATGCCATTGGCCCAATATTTAAATCACTCATAGCCCCATTCTAATCCTCTGCCTTCATAACCTCAGAGTTGTCCTCAGCTCTTCACTCTACTCCCCCTTCTCTACATGTTCAGTTGGTAATGTGAGTGTCTTGTCAATGCTCCCTACACAGCTCTCTTACAACCAGTCCATTCTCTCCACGCAAACAATAACCACTTTAGTTCAGGTCTTCGGCACCTCTCACTGGGACTCTACCAATTGCCTCATTGGTCATGCTGATTCAAGATTCTCCTCTCTTCAAACAACCACCAGAATGACGTCTCTCAAGACTGAGTCTGAGCATGTCACTGCACTGTCTCTCTCTTGCCTCAAGGATAAAATGCAGACTTCTGTTGGGTTTTGAAGGTCTTTCACAATCTGGCTCTGTGTTGGCAATCAAAATGGGCTCTTAGCACTCAGTTCAACCAAGTGCCCTTGAAGAGTTTGGCCTTTGTTTCCTTGATTAGTTTGGGAGTCCTTGGCGACCTCCTTGCCTCAGGGGAGGGCCTAGTTTACATAGGTTTGAGTGGCATGTTTGGGACAGCAGAGGCTTTTAGACCACATGGGTTTAAGTTGCCTCTTTGTGACGATTTTAGGCCACATGGGTGAGTTGCATGTCTGACTCACCATTGACCCTGAAAAAGATATAAAACCAGGGGTTGGCTTTCTCATTTTTGGAGGTCTGACCCACAGCCGTGGTGGCAGGTGTGACTCTGGGCCAGCCCTTGTTATGAGCTCCCAGGCTGAACTTAGATGTTGATAACTATGCATTGTATTTGGTCTGTCTGTCGATGTTTGTAATTTGTTTGTATTTGCTCTGAAGTTCAGGGTACTGGCTTTTTCTCCTGAACTAAGTGAATGGTATTTGTATGCCAGATTAAAGTAAGCTTGTTAACTCCTTAACTGCTCTCCTTAGTAAAGCAGATCAAAAGAACCTGGGCATTTGCAGCTTTCTGTGAGCAGTTGTTGTTGATTTTACACCCCCACAACAGCTGCTAGCTGTATTGTTGATACAGGCTCTAGCCTAGATCCTTGTTGGGTCAAGCTGTTGTTGTTGTTTGCCCTTTGTTCTTGAAAAGGACATCATCAGGGAGGTGATGCCATGACATGCAAGTGAATCACATTTAGGTGAAGGAGGGCTGTGCAAAGTCACCAGCCTCACTTTCTCCTCTGGAGCCATCTGGGTCCAGTGGCCAGATATAGATCAGGACAACTGGAGATGGCCCCAGATGCAGTGGCAGACCTTGGCCTTTTTAAGTTAAGGTCTTTAACAAGTCTCAGCTTGACTGAGGCAATTGGGCCAAGCTAGGAGTGCAAAGAATCCCTGAGCATGTAGGAAGCACTTAGGGTTGGCTCATACTGGCTACCGATTATTCAATTTTCAACATGAGTACTTACACCCTGGAAACTGGCAAATGCTCCAAATCAGAGCTTGAGTTATTGTTTTATTGATTGTCTGGATATAAAAAAGTGATGGAGAGAAATGCAGATAATGAAGATGAAACTTACATTTTTTTTTCAGCTACCCAGCTGGTAAATATTTGCCTGACTCCAGCTCCTAAAATGCCTGACTTATTTCAGGGCTCAGCTCAAGTGCCACTTTCTGCCAGGGTCCTTTCCTGATCCCCGCAGCTGCCGCCACTGCCTTTCCCCCACCAATGCCCAAATTCCTTTACATTACCTTTGTATTTATTTGGGATTGCTGGATCATACATTTAGAGATGGACATCGGTTCAAGTCACTCATGTTATAGGTGACAAAGTCACACAGAGAATAAAGCGCAGATGAGGGATTGGAAGTCAAAGCCACTGACTCAAAAAGTCATCACTCATTTGACCATATTAGGTAAATGTTGTCTCCCCTCTGTCAGTAGATAAACCCCTGAAAGCAGGAATTGTTTTGGTTTTATATCAACAATGCCTAGCACACAGGAGATGCTTAATCAATTTTATTGATTTATTGATTCATTAACCCATACCATCCCTTTCATCTCAATCTAGTTTTCTTGGTTCCACCTAAATACCTCTCCTTATTTCAGAAGCAGCCAGTGGAAAAGGGAATGGACTTTGAACCAAGAATTCTGGGTTTGAATCTTACTAGGTGGGCGGCCATGACCAATTTAATTCATACCTCGGTTTCCTCATCTGTAAAATGGGAATAATAAAATATTCTCTACCTACCTACCACCACCACCCCACCATGAAGCTTCTGTGAGGAAGGTGCTTTATAACACTTAAAGTGGTACATCATTGGGAGCTACCTTGCTTTCTCACCAGAAGTTGGAGAGAAGTACACTCACCCTGCTGATCCCTCAGGCTTGCTATGAGGAAAAACCCCTTAAAACTATGGAATACTACAGAAATGGGAGCTGTCCTTATTATCATAACATACTTCATGTGATACTTCTGTAGGGGACGGGAATGCCCTTTCTCTTCAATGCCCATCATAGCTCATTCTCACCCTGTCATCCTGGGTCACTCTTGTCTTGTGTTTCTCCACAAATCCCACATCTCTCCAAGGCACAGGTCAGGGTGGGGGATGAGAGGAGTGCTTTCTGGGCTTCTTTGAGTCTTACCATGGGCACATGCATAGACCCTGAGCTGCCTCCCCTTCTTTCCCAACACCTGACCAGTCTGTCTCCTTTTCCAGACATGTCTTTCCTCCACAATGATGTCCTTCACGTCATTTTCCCAGCACAAGGTCCATCACAGGTGGGTAAGATGCTGTCACAGACTCACATCCATTATGTGTCTGTCTTTCTGTTATCCCTTGGGTCACCAACCATTGTAATTCTCCTTAGGCTCCAAGGATCTCTGTCCACCCCCACCCCTCAAGGCCCAGCTGTTGGGTCCTTACTTTCCAAAATTAAAAAAAAATCCATCCACAAAGTGCAGAGCACCTTGATAAGCATCAAAGAAGGCACAAAGTCTTGATAAGACACAGGTCCCTGATGTCATGAAGCTTGTAGTCTAGCAAGGGAGATATGACACAAATAACTATAGGTACAAAATGATGCACAATAAATATACAAAAGCTACAAACAAGATTCTAGGGGAGATTAAAAGGCAGCAGGGTTATTATTGGCTTTGCATGGTAATGCAGGGGAGTGGGAAGAAGAAAAGGAATCATTATTGGGCAGGAATTCAACAAGGAAGGGAAGGAAGAGGCATTACAGGGTAGGGAAGAGCTTGAACAAAGAGAGAAAAGGGGGAGATCATACCCAACACGCCTGAGGTACACTGGATTGAGTGGGCTATTCTCCCCTTTTTAAAAAGAATCCTCCATGTAATCAATCAATTAATGGGCATTTATTATTCCTGCATTAATGCCAGGTGTTGTGTTAGGCACTGGGGGTGTTGTTTGTCCTTCATTTTTGAAGAGGACCCATGATATCACTGGTAATGACTTGTGTGTGAATTACATTTAAGTGAGACAGAGCTGTGAAAAATCATCAGCCTTACTTTTTCTTTGGAGTCATTGGAGGCCAGTGACAAGATGAAAGTCAAGATAACCAGTGATGGCCCAGGGTACAGTGGGTGACCTGGCATCTTTGATGTCTGACCAAGCTCTAAGTCCTCCACAGTACCTGCTTCATCCACCTTCATGCCATTGGAACAAACGATTCTCATCTGCCCATTCTGCTGGGGAAAGTCTTCACATACTTGGGGTAGCCCTCTAACTCACTGACAGGTTCAAGGCCCATTGGTTACTTTTAACCAAAATGGTTTACCAAAGTGTGGCTGCTGCGTAAGCTACAGCTTCTTGGACCCACAAGTGAGAGTTGTGTGAATCAAGTGTACGCCAAAGATGGATAAGCAGTCCCGAAAAGGACTTGCCAAGGCCTCACACCAAAGATGCAGGGAATGTCAAGAAAGGCAAAAGCAATCCTTGCCCTGAAGGAGCATAGCCTCGGTAAACATGGGGCTAGGGCTCAACTGAGTAAGGAGAGAATATTCCAGCAAAACCCTCAAGGAGGAACCACTTGCAGAGAGGGGAGGGTCCCAGTTTTGGTCTCAATCTAGCTCTCTTTTTCATGTCCCTCTCCCCTCCCATGTTGGCCAGAGGAAGGCCTTGCCAGCTTGCTTCTTCCTCTGAAGAAGCCAGAAGGTTTTGGACTTCCCATCTTCCCACCAGCATGCTAGCATTGTTCTTCAGGGCAGCAGTGTCTGCCTGCACAGACTGGGTATGATGTGAGGAAGAAGATTCATGGCTCCATGAGGGACCTAGCAAAGGATCTACAAAGAGAAGAAAACCAGGAATTGTGAGTTACCTCTTTGTCACATGTGCCCTCTGAGTCTGAGGTGGCTCTCCCCTGGACTCTGGTGGGAGAATCTATCCCAGGCTTTCTTCTGCCCTTCTGTATCTTCCACCCATCACTCCCAGGCTTGCCCTTTAGGACCAAGCCAAGAAGGCCACTTCCTCCTCTGCAGGACAAATGCCTGGGCCAACTCTTAGCCACCTTGACTCTTTCCTCCAAGCTAAATATAACTGGTTCCTTCCACCATTACTTTGACAGTATAATTCCAAAAGGTCGTTCCATCCTGGTCATCTTTGTATGCTCCACAGCTTATCAATGTCTTTCCTAAAAGAGGCTACCCAGAACTGAATACCATACAACAGAGAGGGTCTGACCAGAGCAGGATATAGTGAGATTAACACCTTCCTTCCTCTATACTCAATGAACCTTTGTTGTTGTTGTTCAGTCATATCTGACTCTTTGTGACCCCATTTGGGGTTTTCTTGGCAGAGATACTAGAGCGATTTGCCATTTCCTTCTCCAACTCATCTTACAGATGAGGAAACTGAGGCAAACTGCTTTAAGTTCTTTGCCCAGGATCACAAAGCTAGTAAGTGTCTAAGTCCGTATTTGAACTCAGGTCTTCCTGACTCCAGGTCCATCACTCTATCCACTATGGCACCAATTTGATACCCCATGAATCCTAAAAGGGCATTAATTTTTTTTGACTTCTGTTTTACACAATTGACTCATCTCTTTCACACAGATCTATCAGTAGCTAGTCACACCTCCTCCACTCTGCACTTGTGAAGGTGATTCACAAGTCCTGGAAAGGTTGTCATCTACACTGGTGAAGGGCATATGCAAACCAACAAAACTACAAATCCTCAAAGCATTGAAGTCACTACCTAAGGACAATAGAGGCCTTAGAGGACAAATAGACTCTCAGATCACCCCGCAGGTGACAGGCAACAGTGTTGGAACTACAAGATCAATGTTCTTTCCATGATACTAGGCTATCCCTAGAAAGGAAAGAAAAGCCTTCCCTCAGAATTCAAAGCTAGAAATTACTTCAGAGGTCATCTGGTCAACACATGGGAAACTAAGTTCCCAAGAACGGTCTCTGACCACCAGCTCAAGGACATGGGCAGGATCTGGACCAGAAGCCATTGCTCCTAACTCCAAGGGCCACTGTTCTCTACATTTCACCAAGCTGGGTTGCCTCTCCTAGGGGGATCTGGGTTTGAAATGAGGAGATAGCCATCCCTAATGGTGAATTTCTGGCATCAAGGACTCAGATAGCAGTGATAGCTTACTGAACAAAGTGGACTTTTTCAGCTGACTCCTATCTTAATTATCAGAGAAATCACAGGCATCATAGGACTTTAAAGTTAGAAGGCACCTCAGAGATCTAATCCACTCATTTTACTGGTGGGGCAATTGAGGCCCAGAGACTAAAATAATTTGCCTGATATCATATAGGTTACAGGGGCAGCTAAGTGGTGCAGTGGATAGAGCACTGGGGCCTGGTGTCAGGAAGACCTGAGTTCAAATCCAGCTTCAGACACTTACTAGCTGTGTGACCTTGGGCAAGTCACTTAACCCTGTTTGCCTCAGTTTCCTCATTTGTAAAATGAGCTAGAGAAGGAAATGGCAAAACACTCCAGTATCTCTGCCAAGAAAGCCCTAGATAGAGTCATGAAGAGTCACATGACTGAATAATAACAAAAGTAAATTACAAAGTCCAGATTCAGCCTTAAATATGACTCCAAATTTAGGGCTCTTTCTACTACAGTCACCATGCTGTTTCTCTAATGCTTCTCCTGTAATTAAATCTACTGGCTGACTGCTAGTGGGAAGTACAGTATTCAAATTTCAGTCCCTCTGGGTTCCCCCTAGGACCCTGAGGAACAGTCAGTCCTCTGGGGATCCTTTGCTGGGATGGGAGTGCAAGCTTGGAAATTGAGCCCAGTCAGCACCACCCCCACCTCAGATTCAGAAGTCAAGCCTGCACTGGGGAAAGGTTAGGAGAAATGAAAGGACAGAAGGAGAATAGGCAAGTTAGGGGATCCCCAAAAGAAGGTCAGTCGTCTCTAGTGAGGAAGGAATACCTTCCAGGCTTGATCCATGCCTAGAAGGCAGAGAACCGAGGAAGGAGGAAAACTCCCTGGCTGCTGCTACTTCCTTTCCAGGTAACAAAGCCAAATGGGAGAAAACCAGATGGACAGGGAGGGGCCACACACTGCCTCCATCAGCATCACTTTCCATTCCTTTCACCCATCCTCTCAATTGGATGACTACAGCATCCTGTTCTGAGGCTACCTACCCCTTCTCTACCCTCCCAAAATGAGACTGTGGACTCCTACCTCAATGAGGGAAAAATGAGGCCATTCACTAAGAGCTCCCTCTTCTCCCTTCTTCCTCATATTACATCACCCAGGTGCCTTCTGCCAGTATTTCCTCCTTCACGCCATCTCACAGGAAGAAGTGGTTATTACCCTTACCAAGGCAATCCCCTCTATGTGCACAAGTAAGCCCATTCCATAAAATCTTCTCCAGCAGATTGCATCCCCCCCCCCCACTGCCATCATCCCACCCTCTCACTTATCTTCAGTCTCTCCCTCTCCACTGGCTCCTTCCCTACAGCCTCCAAACATGCCTGTGTCTTCCTCATCCTCAGAAAAACCCTCACTTGACCCAGCCATCCCCTCAAGCTAGGCTATAGCTCTCCTCTCTTTTGAGAATGCCCCCTACAACAGGTGCCTACACTTTCTTTCCTAAACTTTCCATAGTCTGGCTTCTGATCTAATCATCAACTGAAATGGATCTTGCCAAAGTCACTAACATCTCTTAATCTCCATATCCAATGGCCTTTTTTTTCAATCCTCATTGTTTTTTACCTCCCTGTAGCTTTGACATTGTAGACCATCTTCTCCTTACTACTCTCTTCTCTCTAGGTTTTCATGATGTTGTTCTCTCTTGGTTTTTCCCTCCTTCTCAGTCTCCTTTGCTGGATCGTCATCCAGGTCATACTGGATAATCATGGGTGCCCACAAGGCTCTGTCCTAGGCCCTTTTATCTTTTCCTCTATACTCTTTCCCCTGCTGATCTCATCAACCCCCTTGGATTCAATTCTCGTCTCTATGCTGATGATTCTCAAACCTATTTATGCAGCCCTAGCTTCTCTGCTGACTTTCTGTCTCACATCTCCAATGTTCTATTGAATACCACCTGTAGACATGTCCTGTAGACATCTTAAAACCAAATTCATTATCTTCCCCCAAAACCATCCCCTCTTCCTACCTTCCCTATTACCACCAACCTCCCAGTCCCCCAGGCTCACAACCCCAGGTAGCATTCTCAACCCATCACTCTCTCTCTCACCTTCCCAAATCCAATCAATGCCATCCTCTCTCATTTTTACCCTTGTAACATCTCTAGAATATTCTCCTTTCTCTCTTGTGACTCTGTGGTGCAGGCCCTCATCACCTCCCCCTTGGGTCACTGCAGTAGCTGCTGGTGGGTCTGCCTGCCACAAGACTCTCCCCACTCCAGTCCATCCTCCAAACAGCTGTCAAAGTCATCTTCCTAAAGGGCAGGTCTGACCATGTCATACCCTTATTCAATAAACTCCATTTGCTTCTATCATTTCCCAGATCAAGGACCAAATCCTTTGCTTGGCTTTAAGAGCCCTCTGTGACTTGGCTCCTTTCTGCCTTTGTAGTCTTCTTACACCATACATCACCACCCTCATTACTGCCCATGTATTCTTTGATCCAATGACACAGGTCACCACACTATTCCTTAAACACAACACTATCTTCTGACTCTATTTACCCTGGCTCCTCTGTTCCTGGAATGTTCTCCTTCTTCATCTCTGTCTCCTAGGAGGCCTCCCTGGTTTCCTTCAAATCTCAGCTAAAATCCCACCTTCTACAAGAAGCCTTTTCCTGATCCCCTTAATACCAATGCCTTTCCCCCTTGCTGATTAGCTCCAATTTATTCCATATGTAGCTTGTTCATAGATAATTGTTTCATGTCCCCTCCACTAAAAGGAGAATTCCAGGGATTATCATCCTCTCCCCCTCCCCCCAGTACTTAAGCACAAAGCCTGGTACCTCATGGCCTTAATAATAAAAACCCTTAATAAAAGCTTGTTAGCTCAAGCAGTCTGATTCTATTTTTTTTAAATATGCAAAAGGCACAGACCTGGAGCTAAGGGACCTCAGAGGTCCCTTTTCTAGATTGTTGGGGCCAATCTCCTCATTCTACAGATGAAGAAACTAAAAGACAAAGAGAGAAATGGACTTCTCCAAGGCCAAATAGCCAATAAATTTTAGAGGTGGGATTTGAACTCAGGTCCTCCAATGCCAAAGCCAGAGCATTCACTACTGTACTACACAGACAGCCCCACCAGGAAGGTTTCTAAAGAACCCAGGATGTTTCAGGTTGCCACTAGTCCCAGGCCTCCCACTGGATAGCAAAGGAGGAAAGGAAGAGGACTGGCTTCCCTGGAATCGGAAGGGAGGAAAGTCATAAAGACACTAAGACTTTCCCTGGAGACAACACCAACACAGGAATCCGCATCTTCCTTGGGAATACACTGTGGAGGTGTTTGAACAATCAGCCACCATCACTTTGCAGTTTATCAGGTACCAGAGCTGCCAAGGGCTGAGAGAAAATAGTTGGGTGGGGTGGGGGAGGAGGAAGGGGGGGGGCGAACCAGGAGGAGGATGAATAATTTCCCTTCTGGTGTTTAATATGCAAAGCTTCTTTCTAACAGCTAGCAGAACCCCAGCCCCAGCCCCAGCCCCAGCCCCACACATTCCCAAGCACAACCTCAGAGATGAAAGGGAAGAGAAATGACTAAGTGGGGAGCTTGGAAATAGAAAGTTGATGGGAACATAGGTTGCTGCAGATTCCAAACATAGGGGTGGTTGGAAGGTCAAACAAGACTCATTCCTTCCCAGACGCCCTCTGCCCCCAGTGCTCTGGTTGGTGCTATTGACCCATGATCTGTCTTTCTCATGGAGACGGGAAGCTTTGGTGGATCATTAACTCCCTGGCCATGTAGAATGGAGTTGGGCTCATTAAGCTCCCCTCCTAAGATCATTCTCTGTTCCTACTTCCCCCAGGCTCGCTCAACAAAGGCAGGCAGGACAATTGTCTTCCCTCCAACCAGGGGAAGGTAGTTTGCCCCAAGGCTTGTCAGTGGGCTGGAACAGAGTGGCTGGCTTTGGAAATAACTTCCTCGTATTCAAATTGAAGGTCAAAGTCGACCCTAGTGAGGCACAGCCTAAACTTGATGACAGGAGGGTTTAATCTTGACCCTTGTCCTCCAATAGTCATGAAAGCTCACAAGGATATGCTGTGCAGCAACTATCAAGCACTTTCATCTCCTATGGGACAAATGATGCCCAGTCTGGTATCTTGGGCAAGTCACTTCCTTTCTCTGTGACTCAGTTTTCCCATCTGAAAAATGAAGTGGTTGGATAAGACAGCCTTTAGGGTTGAAGATAAGAGAATGGGGATGGCAGGGGAGCCAATCTAGTGGAGAAAATTGGACAGGATGTTATAGTAGAGGACCTGGATTTGAATCCCCCCTAAGTGACTGTGAAGTCACTAGGCTTCAGTCTCCTTATCTATAAAATGAAGGGCTTAGACCTCTAAGATCCCTTCTGACCATAAATCTATGATCTTCTGAGAAAGCTAGATATATAAATCTGGGAGTCATCTGCATAAAAATGATAACTGAACCCATGGGAGCTGATGTGATTGCCAAGAAAGTGTAAAGAGAGAAGAGGAGAAGGCTCAAGGCAGACCCTGGAGGGACATTCCTATCTGAAGAAGAGTCCCCCTCCACAACAAAGTGGACAAGTTTGTCAATCATCCCATAATCTCAACTGGGCCCTCAAGGCAGCAAGGCAATCTTTTTCACACCTCCCTAATCAATTTACTATGTAACTCACAACTGCAGATATTTCAAACTTTTCTTCCCTCCTCAAGACTGTCATGGTACCCCAATCCTCTCAGCTGGGGACTTTGCCTCATATTCCACACACACCCCCAAAATGAGCCCTTGTCCTTCTCAAGACTATTCTTTCTACATGTACCCTAGATCCTGTCACATTCACTCTCCTCCAATAGTTTGTTCCCTCTATCAGCCACCCTCTCTCACTAATCTCCAATCTCCCTGTCTACTGGCTGCTTCCCCACTACCTGGAAATGCACCTATGTCTCTTTCATCCTTAAAAAATACTCAATCGAACTATCCTTGTTAACTATTATCCCATCTCTCTCTTCCCCCTGTGGGCTAAACCTATGAAAACTGTCTTCCATTAGTGTCTCCACTTTCCTTCTTCTTACCCTCTTTGAAACCCTCTGGAGTCTGGCTTCCTGTCTTAACTGAAACCACTCTCTACAAAGTCACCGATGATCTCTTAATTGCAAAATCTAATGGCTTTCTCTTGATCTTCATTCTTTCCCACCTCCCTGCAGCCTTTAATGTTGTTGTTCACCCTCTTCTTCTGGATGCTTCCTCCTCTCTAAACGTTCAGGAAATTACTCTCTCCTGGTTCTCTTCCTACCTGTTGGAACCACTTCTCCTCATTCTCCTTTGCTGGATTGTCATCCAGGTCATGGGCTCTGTCCTGGAACTTCTCCTCCTTTATGCTATCTCCATTGGCCATCTCATCAGCTACTTTAGGTTCAAATTATCACCTCTGTGCCAATGATTTTCACATCTTTTTTTTTCAATCCCTAACCTCTCTCCTGACCTCCAATCTCATATCACTAACTGCTCATTAGGCATCTTGAACTATTAGACAGTACAGATTCAACATGCCCAAAAACAGAACTGCTCGTTCCTCCTCCCACCTTTCCTATTACTATCAAGGTCAGCACCACTACCCCAGTCACTTAGGCTCACAATCTAGCGGCCATCTTCACTATGTCTCACTCCCCCACATCTAATCTGTTGCTAAATCTTGTCATTTCGATCTCCACAATACTCCATAGTAATCACGCCCTGACTACTCCCACCACCCTAGGACAGGCCCTCGTTGCCTGAACTACCAACCTTCTGGTTGGTCTCTAGACCTCAAGTCTCTCCCCACTCCATCCCTCTTCCACTCAATGTCCAAAGTGATTTTCCTGAAGTTCAGACTGGATCCTGTCCCCTCCATAAGTTCCAGTGGCTCTCTGAACTCCAGGATCAAATGTGAAACCCTGGAGGTGGCATTGAAAGCCCTTCACAACCTGGCCCCTTCTACCTTTCCAGTCTTCTCACTCTCTTCTCCCCTCCATATACACTGTGATCCAGCGACACTAGCTTCCTGAATGTTCCTCAAACAAGACAACTGTCTGGGCCCTTGCCTTGAATGTTCAGCTCCTGACCTTTGGCTTCTGGATTCCCCTGCTTAGCTCAAATCCTACCTCCTGCGAAAGGCCTTACCCTAACCCTAAATGCCCATTGCTAGTGCTTCCCATTCATTCATTCATTCATTCAATAAACATTTCTTAAGGGCCTGCTTTGTGCCAGGCACTGTGCTAAGTGCTGGGGATACAAAAAGAGGCAAAAAAAAAAACCAGCTCTTGCCCCCAAGGAGCTTACAATCTAATAGAGGAGACAAGGTGCAAATAACTATATACAAAGAAAGCTATAGACAGGAGAAACAGGAAATAATTAAGAGGGAAAGCAATTTCAGAATTAAGAGAGGTTAAGGAAGGCTTCCTGTAGAAGGTGAGATTGTGCCTTAGAGGAAGCCAGAGAAATCAGCATTTGGAGTAGAGGAGGGACAGCATTGTAGGTCTGGGAGACACTGCCCAAAGCTGTTGCACGGTTTCTCTCCCATTAGACTGTAAGCTCCTCGAGGGTAGGGGTGGTTTTTTTTAGCCTTTCTTTGTATCTCCAGCACTTAGCACAGTGCTGGGAACATGATACATGTATAACAAATGCTTATTGACTAACTGAACATGTGCCAGTGAGGTAGAACTCTCCCTTCTACTTCGGAACATTTTCCAAATGTCCAGCCTAAATCTGCCCCTCTGGAACTTGCAGCAACTGCTGCTAATTCTGCTCTCTGGGCCCCCAGAATACATCTCATCTCTATTTTACAATGATAGCCCTTCAAAAACAGTTCTCAAGTCCCTCTTGTGCAGGCGAAAGCTGCCCAGGTCCTTCAAACCATCCTCAATGGCATAGACTCAGTCCCCTTCACCTGCCTAGTCATCCTCCTCTGGTCCCTCTCCAGCTCATTGACAGCTTTCTAAAATGTGGCCCTCAAAACTGAACATTATCATCCCAGTCTGATCCGGTCCAGGCAGAGGGCAATGGCAAAGTCATCTCCCTGGTCCTAGGCACTATAACCTTCTGAAGGCAGCCTGGGAAAGTATTCATTTAACCCACTGCCATATCCCATAGCTGACTCACATGGAGCTTGTGGTTCAGTAAAACCCCAGGTCATTTTAGCCACATTTCTCTCATCTTGTAATTGTGCATTGGAATTTTTTTTAAAAACAAGTATAAGACTTGATACTCTCTCCTATTAAATTCCATCTCATCAAACACTCCCAAATTCTCTAGACTATGAAGATCTTTTCAGATCCTGACTCTGTCATCCAAAATGTTTGTTACCAAATGTTTGGTGTCACCTGCAAGATTTGAGAAGCATGCCATGGATGCTTTGATGCAAATCAGTGATAAAAACGTTCAGCAACACAGGGCTAAGCACAGATTCTGGGAGCACTCTGTTTGAGACCTCTTGCCAAGTTCTGCCTCACTTAAATCCTATTCACTCACAAGTCAAGACATCACCCTTCCAAGCCAACATCAAGCCTTCAAAGACTCAGCCCTTTCATATTAGGCAAGCTATAATTCTATTTTTACAGTAAGACCAGGGGATGACTTATAGTTTCATAGCACTCTAGAACTAGAAGGGACTCCCAAGGCCACTGAATCCAAGCCATTCATTTATCCAGAGACCATTGATTATAATAAAAGTGAGGAACAAGTGAGATAGTATTTATAAAGCTCCTAGCACAGGGCCTGGGACATAGTAGGTGCTATATAAATGTAAGCTAGTAGTAATGGTAGCAGTAGTAGTAATAGTAGCAGTAGTAGTAGTAATGGTAGTAGTCGTACCAGCAGTAGTAGTGCCAGTAGTAGTGGTAATAGTAGTAGTAGCAGTCAAATGGAGTGTATGAGATGTTCAAGGAGGGTTTGCTGAGCTTTTTTCAGGGCTGCTCAGCCACCTCTGATGTCTAGATAGCACCCAGCTCTCACTTGTGGCTCCAAGTAGCGTGCTCAATGGCCACACCCAGGTAAGCCATCTTAGCAAGATGGGCTAAACCAGGTTGAGAGTAAGGAGGTTTCTACCCCAAGTGTGTGAAGACTTCCCCCAGCAGAACAGGTGGATGAGAACAATTTGTTCCAATGACAGTTGGAGCAGATGTTGTGGAACACTCAGAGCTTGGTAGACATTGAAGATGCCAAGGTCATCCACTGTATCCCAGACCATTGCTAGTCATCTTGACTTTTGTCTTGCCACTGAACCGTGATGCCTGGAAGAGATAGTGAGGGTGATGATTTTGTGCAACTCTGCCTCACTTAAATCCAATTCACACTCGAGTGAAGATATCACCCTGTGAGGTCATTGGTCCTCTTTGAAAATGAAGACCAAACAACAACAGTAATCAAACAAAACACATCAATCCACCAGCCATGGTCATTCTATACCTCTGCTGAGAGACAGGAAGCACACTTCACCATGGGTCTTCTGAATTTTGATTGTTCATTCAGTTATTAAGAATTTCAGTTTTTCAATGTTGTTTTCTTTT
Organism: Trichosurus vulpecula; assembly: GCF_011100635.1. Lineage (NCBI taxonomy): Eukaryota > Metazoa > Chordata > Mammalia > Diprotodontia > Phalangeridae > Trichosurus > Trichosurus vulpecula. The sequence continues at coordinate 41,137,481 of NC_050574.1, forward strand.
CAATCATTGCAATCATCTTATAAATTGTTCAGGTGGTTTTCCTTATTTCAGACTCCATCAGATCATACAAGTATACAAGTGTCTCCGAATTCTTCACTCATCATTCTTAGAGTACAATAGTATTCCATTATAGTCATATACCACAATTTGTTCAGCCATTCCCCAACTGATGGGTACTCCATTTAGTTTTATGCAAATGAATGGATGAAAAAAGCATTTATTAAGCTTTTACTATGTGTTAGATACTCCTGAGTGCTGGTGATAGAAATACAAAAAAGTGTCTATAACTGCCCTCAAGGGACTTACATTTTTTTTAATTAAGATTTTTTATTTTTTAGTTTACAAAACTCAGTTCCACATGATTTTGAGTTCCAGATTTTCTTCCCCCTGCCCCCGCCCCAGACAGCATGGAATCCTATATATCTTCTACATATAACTTCACATTAAATTTATTTACACAATCCTCAAGTTGTAATGAAGAATTATGACCAATAGAATGAATCATGAGAAACAAACAAAAACAAAAGGGAAAAGAGAAAAAAAGGAGAGCAAACAGTGTGCCTCAATCTGCACTCAGACTCCATAGTTCTTTCTCTGGATGTAGATAGCTCTCACCATCATGAGTCCTTTGGAGTTGTTTTTGAACCTTGTGTTGCTGAGAAGAGCAAAGTCTGTCAGGGTTAGTCCTCACAGAATCCATATATCTGTGGTTGTGTATGATGTTCTCCTAGTTCTGCTCCACTCACTCAGCATTATATCATGTAGGTTTTTCCCAGTTATTATGAAGTCCGTGTCTTCCCCATTTCTTATAGCACATTAGTATTCTATTACATTCATATACCACAACTTGTTCAGCCATTCCCCAATTGATGGACATCCCCTCGATTTCCAACTCTTTGCAACTACAAAAAGAGTTGCTATAAATATTTTTGTCCATACGGGTCCTTTTTCCACTTGTGTGATCTCTTTGGGATACAGCCCTAGAAGTGGTATTGCTGGGTCAAAGGGTATTGAATGGGATGGATAATTGTGAAGACTTCACAGGGTAGGTCTAATGGAGAGGTTTGGGATTTGATTTGGCTTTGTGATTTTGGAAGGTGAGGGCCTGGAACTGTGGGCGTGCCCTTCCCCCTCTCTCTCAGATGTTAGAAGATAATGAACTTCCTGTGAACTATTTGTTCTCTGCTCCAGGAAGGGTCTCTCCTTCCCCCACCCCATTTCTTCTCCTAGACTTTCAGACACCACTCTGGCAGTTGAGTTCTGATAGGGAAAAAATCTGAATGAACCGGATCAATCTTGGTCCTCTGTGTAGTCTTGCGCCTAGACTGTAAGCCCACCTCCTAGCCAATGGTGAGAAGGGATAGAGGTGAGTGGGAATCTTTTCATTAAGACTATAAATTAAGGCAGGTTCCCTTTTACCTCGCCTCCTCCATTATGGAGGTGTGCCCGAATCTTGCAAGGTTTGTAGAATAAATTTACTTTGTTGCTCTTAAAGATGTATCTCCTATTATTTAAAAATTCTGTCCCATACAGTATGAACATTTTTATAGCCCTTTGGGCATAGTTCAAAATTGCTCTCCAGAATGGCTGGATCAGTTCACAACTCCACCAGCAGCGTCACAGTGTTCCAATTTTCCTGCATCCTCTCCAGCATGTATTATTTTCCATTTTAATGGGAGGAGCACAAATGATTTGCTGGGTTGCCTAGGGAGAGATGTTTGGGTCTGGGAAGTCACTGGAAGTAAACCATGAGGGAGTTCAGTATCATTTACTTTTTCTAAAAGCAGTGATAAAGTGTTGATTTGATTATTTTCCTACTATCTTTGACCTCACTGGGGTACATGCCTCACAGTGTTATCATTGAGTCAAAGGATATATACATATGTACAGTTTAGTGACTTTTAGGGTCTATTTCAAAATTGTCAAAATAGTTGGGCTAATTCACTGTTCCACCAACTATGCATTAGTTTGCTTGTGTTCCCAAAGCACCTCAGTACGTGTCATTTTCATCTCCTATCATCTTCACCAATCCTGAAATTCAGCACTCTTGATAAGATTTTTATAAGACTATGCCACCATTTTGTATTTGCCCTCCAGTATCTACCCTTGATTATCTTTGATATCTACCTTCTGACCAAGTCTTTTAAAAATCTAAGGAGGTCATGAGTTCACTAAGCATACACATTAACCCTTTAACAACTTCTCCTTTTCTTCTTCATGGGAATTGTTTCTACTGATGCCTTTAGAATAGAAGTCTTAAAGGTTTCTCATCTTTCTTGGGATGACTTCCCCTGTAGAAGTTTAGGCCATGGGCCTTATCTATCTTTCCTTAGAATGCTGTGAAATCTACTCTGAAAAAAATGTAGGTATATGTCAAACTATAGCCAACTTTAATTAGAAATTAGAAATCTACTTTATTAGAAATTCTAAGACATAGTGGTCACTTCCTTTCTCCCTTTCCCACTAAGCAAGTCTTCAAAGTTTCCATCATGTTCCAAACCAGTACTTCTTTGTTGGTGAATATCAAGACCAAAATAGTAGTTCCCTTTGTTGGTTCCTCCATCTTTTGAAGAATGAAAAGTATCGTTGAGACACATCAAGAAATTATTAGTTATTCTATTTCTGAGAGACAGATGGACAAAAAGAGACAGAAAGACAGAGAGAGAGAGAGAGAGAGAGAGAGAGAGAGAGAGAGAGAGAGAGAAGGAGAGAGGGAGGGAGAGGGAGGGAAGGAAGAAGAGAGGAAAGAGATACAGAGAGACAAAGAAAGAGGCAGAAAGAGTGAAGAAAGCAAGAGGGAGAGGGAGGGAGGGAGACAGAGAATGAGAGACACAAAGACAGAGAAAGAAGGTAGAGAGGAGAAAGAGAAAGGAAAACAGGAGAGAGAAAGAAGAGAGAAAAAGAGGCAGAGAAAATGGAGAAAGAAAGAGAGAGGAAAGAAGAGAAAGAGCCAGAGGGGAGACACTGAAACAGAGACAGATACAGACAGAGAGGGAAGAGAAGGGGAGGCTCGCATAAATATCAGGCTAATATAAGGTCCGCCTTAGCTCAGACATGGCTCTTCACGCCAGGCTTGTGATGTTACTCAAACTCCTCATCTGCTTCCTCTTTCAGGTCATGGAGTCTATGGTGATTTCAGTTACAAAAACACTTCCTTTCCCTACTCTATTGAAATTCACACAGACTTTTGCTACCACACTTCTCTTCTGGATCTCAGAGGTCCTCACCATGAGTTTATCACTGGGTAGCATTTAAAGCTTTCACAGCTTGGCTCAAACCAGCCTTTCCAGCCTTATTGTACATCACCCCCTCTCACCCAATCTATGGCCAATCAAGTTGACCTTTTTCTTGTGTCTCCTACATGGTCATTACCCTTCCCCCCTTCCCATACCTGGAATGCCCTCCCTCCTCACCTCCACCTCTTAGATTTGCTAATTCCCTTCAAAGCACAGCACAAATGTCACTTTCCTGACTTGCTTAATTGCTAACACCCCAAATTTACTTTGTATTTCCTCCCTTCCTCCAAAGTCTTCAAGGGCTCTCTATTGCCTCAAGGTTAAAATGCAGACTTTAAGCTTAAAATTTTAGGCTCTCCACAATTTGGCTACAACCTACCTTTTAGCCATATTTCACACTATCCCTCTCATTCTACCTTTCAATCAAGGTATAAATAGCCATTTCACCAACTCTACTTCATCTTCCTTAATGGATATAAGCTGTTTATTATTCCTAGAAGGCACTCCCTCCTCATTTCTATCTCCCCAAAATCCTTATCTTCTTCCCAGGCTCAGCTTTATGATTGTCTCCTCCAGGAAGGCTTTCCTGATCACACACACACACGCATACACACATGCATGCACACATACCCAGTTGTTCATACTCTCTCCTTCAAATCATATTTAGTGGAACATATTTAGTGCCTTGAGAAGAGAGAGTGGTTTGTACCTAACTCACTGCCTGACATACACTAGTTGCTTTAATAGCTGTTAAATGAAATCCATGCTTTTGGCTTTTACTTGGCCCTTGAGGGTAGAATCCAGAACAGTGAGGGGAAATGTAGAGAGGAAGATTTCAACTCCAAATAAGGAAAAGCTTCCACTCTGTTAGAGCTGACCAAACATTGCCTGGGCTGCCTTGGGAGCTAGTAAAATAGGTATCATGTCATTTACAATTCAAAGAGTTGTAAGGAAATCATCTAACTCAGCGGTCTATGGATAGATTTCAGGAGTCTGTGAGTACATAGGAGAGAAAAAATTACATCTTTATTTTCACTAACCTTCAATTGAAATTCAGCATTTTTCTTCAAATATGAATTCTTTAAAATCCAACATGATTCTGGGAAGGGGCTCACAGGCTTCACTGACCACCAGAGGGGTAACCATGACACACACAAAAAAGATTAAGAACCTCTGATCTAGATCAGACTTCTCAGTTTGCAGATAAGGAAACTGAGGCCAAGAGGAGTAAAGTGACTTGCACAAGGTCACATGGCTAGCAGCAGCAGAGTTGAGATTCAAAGTCAGGTTTTCTGCCTTCAGATTCAGTGTTCATCTCTCTCCACCACACTGCCCCAATTACTTAGGGGAGAGGGGGTGTTATAAAAAGGTATAGTTTACAAGAGAGACCTTCTGAGGTTCTTCCATCCAGCTCTGAAAGAATGACTCCTACCAAGGTCCCTTACAACTCAGAATTCTACATTTTTATGATAAAGAAAGATCAGAAGAGAATGAGAATAAATTCAGGTTTTCTTTCTTTGATGGGGCAAGAGGGGAGCTATAATGATAAAAAGTCTAAAGCCAGGGCTTTGAAACCCAAAGATCCTGGCGGGGGTGGGGGTGCATACCCCTGGAGGTGGAGGTGGTGCTCAACACAGGAATCCAGGTGAGCCAGAGGAAGCTCAATCAGGATCAACCACCTGACCAAAAAACAGCATGGGGGTAGATCCTGGTCCTTAAATAAAGCCCCAATTTAGGAATTAAACCTGAAAAGGTGATGAAATCAAAGGAGACAATGGTCAATATTTTTAGAATTACTATAGATCTAGAGATTCTCCCCCCCCCAAAAAAAAGGCAGAGAGAAAAACCCCATAACAACTACAGAGACTCAAAGAAAAAATTTACTTACCACAAGGACTACACATATATCTGGAAAAAAATGAAGCAAGATATTAAAAATTAAATTAAAATTCTGGAAGAAAGAACTGGAAGGAGAATTGAGAACTTAGAAAAGAAAATGGTACACCTTATAGGTAGTACAGTGGATAGAGCACTGGGCCTGCAATCAGGAAGACTCATCTTCCTGAGCTCAAATCCAGCCTCAGAATCTTCCCAGCTGTGTGACCCTGGGCAAGTCAACTTAACCCTGTCTGCCTCTGTTTCCTCATCTGTAAAATGAGCTGGAGAAGGAAATGGCAAACCACTTCAGTATCTCTGCCAAGAAAACCCCAAATGGGATTGCAGAGAGTTGGACATGACTGAAAAATGCCCCAATAATGACAACAACAAACCTTACAGAAATAACAGGCTACCTGAAAACTTTAATAATCGGAGTCCATGAGAAGAATGGAGGAAGGGATGAGAGAAGCAGACCTAAGATGGGTCTTGCTCTGGACTTACCTGAAACAAAGGAATTAATGAACATGCAAACAATTTGGTATATAAATACATCATACTCAAACAGAGATGGGGTGGGGAGGAAAAGAAAGCATTAATAAGAAGGATAATGATATGAAAGGAGTACAAACAAAAAGAAACATTCAGATCTTGAAGCAGGGATAGAAACGGAGATATGAAATGAAAAGAAGTGGAAACTAAAGGGATGCCCTTCACCTGGGGAATAGCTGGACAAAGAGTGTTATACAAAGGGAATGGCACGTTACTGCACTGCAAGAAAGGACCAAAGAGGCAATTTCAAAGAATCCTGGGTAGCGTGAACTGATGCAGGGAAGTGGACAGAACCAGGAGAACAGTTGATGCAAGCACAGCAGCATTGTAAAGAAAAACAGCTCTGAAAGTTTTAACACTCTGGTCAAAACAATGACCAACCACATCTCCAGAGGACCTAGAATGAAGCACCATACCCATTGAGAGGGAGTGGCCTCAAGGTACAGAAAGAGATACATTTTTAGAAGCAGCCACTGTGTGAATTCATTTTGATTGATTGTGCATATTTGTTAAAATGTCTGGGTTTGTTTTTTCTTTCCATGTTTTTTAAGGGTGGAGGGAGTTGGGAAAAGAAGAAGCATTATTAATGGTGACACAAAAAAAAGAGGGTCAATGGGGAAAAGAATTTTTTTTATGCCCAGAAGAGAACAAAAGTTCAAAAGAAAGTACTGAGAAGCAGGACAGTTTCAAAAGTAATGTGTAGAAATTATTATTTTCTTTTTTAAAAAGCAAGCAAGATGAAAATGGAAACTCATAGTTTCAAAATAAAATCTTCTTTTTAATATTCTGCTGTGTATATAGAAATGCTCTTTTTAGTGTTTAAGTATAGGTTTTTAATTTTTAAAAAAAAAATTTCATGACAAAAGATCTAAGGACACAAAAAATGTGACAGACTCCAGGAAACGCAAGTGGGTGTATCTAGAAAGCCGTGAGGGTCATTTTATAATAAAAACCTTTATAGCTTTTATATCCAGATAAGTGCTGTCTGCTTTAAAGATTATGCCGATTTCTGCATGGACTGTGTTCCCAAAGTTCAAAGGAACATCAACAGTTTGGAAGTCTAGAGATACAGTGTTACACAGAGGGGTTCTACATACCATCTGTCTAAGATCACAGAATCAAGACCTGGAAGTCCACCCCACTTCATTTCACAGAGCCCAGAGAAGGAAAAAGGCAAACTGTCTCTCTTTCTCCAAGTCTCTTCCCCTTTCTGAGCACCAGTGTAAGAATTTTCCTAATACAACACTCAGAGCGCACTTCTCCTGTCATCAAAAACCATCAGTTGCTCCCTACTACCCACCAAATAAAGTGTAATCCTCTGTTATTGGCAATTTTTAGCCATCTGGATCCAAACCAACTCTGCCCAGCCTTATCTTCATGCCACGTCCCACAATTATTTTACATTTTGGCCAAACTAAGTGTCTCTCTGTTACCCATTCTCATTCTCCGTTTAGTCCAAAGGCTCTTTTTTTTAAGCGTTAGTCAGACATTTATTAAGTACCCACTGTGTGCATAATACTGTCCTAGACACTGGAAAGATACAAAGTTTGGATAAGATAGTTCTTCACCTTGTGGAACTCAAAGGCATACAGATAACTGTAACAATACACAATATTACATGACACGTGCATTAGAAAGTTGTAAAACAGAATATGTCGAAATTGGCAAAATCAATTTCAGTTGCAGATTCATAGCTACAAATTGTGTGTAACAAACATGAGAAATGCTTTATCACAATAAGTTACAGATACAAGAAATCTTGAGATTCTTAACCTGGGCACCTCAGACCTCCTCCTCCCCCCACCCCCCAAGGGAATCATGGATATATTTCAGGAGGTGTCTGTGAACTGGGATGAGAAAACAAATTACACTTGAATTTTCACTAAACCTCTACCTGAAATTTAGCAATTCATTCAATTAGGAATGGAGGAGATAAAGCACACTAATCTTAAGCTGCCAAAGGGATCCATGGCGCAGAAACAGTTAAGAAGCCCCGACCCAATCTTTGCTAAGCCTTTGCTCACTCCTCAGTACCCAGAAACGACTCTCCCTCTCTCCATCTCCCCAACTCTTTCTGCTAAAATCTCTCTTTCTTCAGATACCTCACCGGATGCCACCTCCTACAGATTACTTTCCTGTAGTATCTCCCTCCTCCCCCAATTTTTCCAAAGCATTTGGCCAGAATCTCCCTTGAGCCCTTATCAAGCTTTCTCTTAGAACACTAGCTATTTACACCCTTATCTGCTGCGACCGTTAGTACATTGTCTTTTTTAAAAAGCCTCAGCAACTGGCACCATGCTTGGTACACAGAAGCAGGCACTTGATCAAGGCTTGCATGGTTGAATAGACTGGGCTTCTAGGCCAGCCCACAAGACTTGATTTCAGTTCAGCTGGAAGGTTCAGTTCAATGCTCAACACATGGCATGGTACCCAGGGCACAGTAGGAGTTTAACAAATGCTTGTTGAAACATTTATTAAGGATTCCCAGTGCTTGGTACTGGAGAGACAAAGATGGAAAATGGCAATCCCTGCCCTCAAGGAGCCTATCTGATATTATGCCCCCCATCTTCGTAATATAATTGCCCCCTGCTATCATCCTAAGCAGTCCAGCCCCCCTCTATAGTCCAATAGATCAGTCACTATTCTCTGCTTCCAAACTTCTGCATCTGTCATGCTTGGGATGGACTTTCCCACTCTAGCCCCAAGAGGATTCCTGCCTAGTGAAATCCGGCTAGTCCTTCAAGGCCCAGCTCTGGGGCTATCCCCTCCATGAAATCTTCCCCTTACTCCATCCAGGTTAGAAGTGCCCCCTCCCTCCCTGAACCTCCACAGCCCTCTGTTTGGCCCCATACGAACACCAATCAGAGGCGCACTTGTATTTTGGCTGTGTCCATACGTGCCGCATCTTCTCTCCCCCATCTCAACTAGATAATAAGGTCCTGGAGGCCAGGGTCAAAGTCATTTTCCATCTCTCCAACATCAAGCACAGTGCCTGGCATATAGTTGGGATTGTTGAGTTATTTTTCAGTCTGTTCGACTCTTCATGACCCCATTTGGGGTTTTCTTGGCAAAGATACTAGAGTAGTTTGCCATGTCCTTCTGCAATTCATTTGACAGATGAGGAAACTGAGGCAAACAGGGTTAAGTGACTTGTCCAGGGCCACCCAGCTACTAAGTCTGAGGCCAGATTTGAACTCACGAAGGTGAGTCTTCCTGACTCCAGGCCTGGTACTCCATCCACCATACCACCTAGCTGCCCCTGGCATATAGTAGGCACTTAATAAATGTTAATTGATTGATTGATTGACTGACTGATCAAGCACAGGGCACTGTGAGATGAGGTAGGACAAGTGCTTTGGTCTTTGAGTTTCAAAAAATTCATCTTGGTTTTAATCTTGGCTCCAACCAACCAATCCATTCACTTTCCTCATTTCTCTCATTTATGAAACAAGAAAAAAATAATACTTATATTCCACTTCAGTTTTCACCAGAATATTGTGGGAAGTACTTTGTGGACCACAAAGTGCCATAGATATGAGGGTAATTCATACCATCATCATTATATTATTATTACATTACATACTTAAATGTTGGATTAAATGGACTCTTCCAGACTAAATGCTAAGATCCCTCCCAGTTCTAGCATTCTGCACTCTGTGTCCTAAGATCTCACCCAGCTTAGATGGTCTCTGTTCTCCATAGGTTCTTCTTTCTCTGACATTCTAGGTTTCCTGGTCCCTTCCAGCTCTCTGATGTGCCTTGATTCCATGACCAGGTGAGTAAGTACTGGAGACACATGGCAAGAAGAAGTCAACAGGCTTTCTGCTTCCTTTCCCTCAGAACCAAGGGAAACTCAGCATGAAATCCCAAGTCCCCTCAAGTTGCTGATGGAGGTCCCTAGCCCATTTCACTCCAGAGGAGCACAGAGGTGAGGCACCAGGAAACTAAGAAATACAGCTCCTTCACATTGGAGAAAACAAAGCTATTCTTTCCACCAAGGTCACACGAGCCCCTCCCTGGAGCCACACTCCTCTTCAGCTCCCATGATTTCCTTTGGGGCCTGTTAGACAGCTTTAAGGTTGGGGTGGAAGTTTGTCCAACAAAAGCCTGCCTGAAAGAGCCAGGGCAAGAAGCCTACTTGCCACCCCTACAGACCTGGGTCAGCTGGAGGGCACCTCCCTTGCTCTTTCTCTTCCCCCTTCTCCCTAGCCAAACTTCTCAGTGATACCACAACTCTGAAGGAGACCCAGGGTTGAGGAGCACCCAGTGTTGGGGGGACAGAAAGGTGAGGGGTGGGAGTCATCTATAATAATCTACAATATCTATAATAATGCATCACTTCCCTCCTCTGCTATATCTGGGCAGGGGTTAGGGCTCACAGTTGACCATGTTGATGAAAACAACTTGGTATTTTTATTTATCTGTGAATATGGTACTTCCTTGTGGTAGAATGTAAAACCCTTTTAAAAAGTGATCTTAAAGAAGGCAATTCATTGAATGGGCATTACTTCACTCAAAGTGAGAACCTGAAAAGACCTTAGCCTGAAAGGGCCAGGGTCTCCCAATGCATCCTGAGCCATCTCCAGTCATCGTGGTGAATATCAGGCCACTGGACCCAGATGACTCTGGAGGAGAAAGTGAAGCTGGTGACCTTGCACAGCCCTCCCTCACTCAAATCAAAGTCAGCTGTAAGTCAGGTCATCATTTCTCTGATGTCATGGTCGTCTTCAAGAACAAAGGACAAACCCAACAACAAAGAAGTGAACTGAAGCATTTTTGGTCTTTATATCCCAAACCATTAGAACAGTGGTTGGCACACAGCAAATCTTATTGGATTAAATTGAATTTTAAGAGTACAAGCTTTATAGTCAGAAGAACTGGGTCCAAATCCTAATTCTGTTATTGACTGGCTTGGAAATCATTTTGCCTTTCTGGAGCTCAGTGTTTTCCCTGGTGAAATAAAGAGGTTGGTCTAGATCAAGGATGGGAACCTGTGGCCCCAAGGCCACACGTGGCCCTCTAGGTCTTGGGATGTGGTCCTTTGACTGAATGCAAACTTCAGTCAAAGGGCTAAACCTGAGGACCTAGAGGGCCACATGTGGCCTCAGGGCCACAAGTTCCCCACCCCTGGACTAAATAATCTCTTAGGTCCTTCCAACTCAAAATGATCTTAAGTGCCTGGAGCATGAGGGAAGCGGAAAGACTCAGGGGCCAGGGCTCTCTCTAAGGGCAGAATGTTGGGGTGAGAAAGAGAAGGGGAAAGGGAGGGGTAGAATAGGGGAAATTTTTTCACATAGAGGAGGCACACAAGGAAGAGCTTTTATAGTAAAGGAGGAAATGGGGGGGTGGGCAATGCTTGAACCCCACTCATCAAAATTGGTTCAAAGAGGGAAGATCTCACACACACACACACACACACAATACACATATACACACACATACACATGATACACATATACACGCACACACATATACACATACATACACACGATGCATATGCATACACACCCAGGGTCAGTTGGATATTTCTTACCCAATAGAGAGATAGAAGGGAAAGGAGATAAGAGACATGTGGGGGAGGCAGGGTAATAAGGGGAAGGACAGATTAGAGGAGGAAGCGGTTAGAAGCAAGACAGATTTTGAGGAGGGACAAGATAAAGAGAGAGAAGGATAGAGGTAATGGGATGGAGGGAAATGCAGTTAGTGATCATGACTATGAATGTGAATGGAATAAGCTAACCCATAAAATGGAAGAAGTCAGCAGAATGGATTGGAAACCAGAGTCCAACAATGTGTCATATATAACAGATACACTTGGGACAAAAAAGACATACACAGAGTTGAAATGAAGGACTGGAGCAGAGTCTATTATGCCTCAGCTGAAGTTAATTGTCTCTTTAAGATTCAAAAACTCTTTTCTTATGCAGCTGTCTGGCAGGGAACATCGTCAATGCAATCTTCTGGTCCTTGGTATTTGTTCCAGCCACCTCCAGCACAGCCTCTTCTTCTTCTTGTCTTCTTATAGGAATCAGCTTTCTGTCCATTCTCCTACAAGAGTCATTTTAGCACAATTTTAAATTATCATTTCTAATCTTTATAACCCTGATCATTTTTACAAACTCAAAATTTGAACCATGGCCAATTGTCACATTTAAGAAATTCACATCAGAAGCCAGTGTCTTACACTTTACATACATCCATTATTAATTTCCTCACTAGGAGGATGAGATGTCACTTAAGGAGTTAATAACACACTTCAGTACATACATAAATACATTAAATTGTCAATTTTTAACACAATGCTTATAGAATCTTAACCTTTTAGTCATGCCATGTTTCTTTGATGGCATTTACAAAATAAACCACAAACCCCTTCTCTTTTTTTTTAGCATCATTAGTTGTAACAAAACTTTAGACAAGCATGATATTAATCAAATAACAAAATAACATTCTCACATTGCTTAAGGAACATTTACAAAGCGAGCTCTAGGTGGCTCGCATGCATTTCTACCCTTGTTCATAAAACTTTACTAAGTTAGTACAAAAGTCCTTAAGTAACACTAATTCCAGAGTAGTGTAACAAACAAAAGTTTCTAGTTATTGCAGAATTCCTAGATATCACAAAGTTTCTTACTCATAAAGATGTTGTAATAGAATCTCACATTGGTAGCAGTAAGAGACTGATCACAGGAAAAATACTACTACTCTTAGAATCCTTTTCATCTATTGTACACAAACTTGCAGTTTCTCAGCAAGCCAAGTTCATTGTTTAGAATTTACATAAATCGAACAAGTTCTTTTCCAGGGCTGATGAATTAGCCCACAGGGGTCTTGGCAATTTTACAAAATGAGGATCTCAGGAAGGGGTTAATAGAAAAACCTTGGGCCAGTCTGCTATCTTTTGCCTTTTCTCTGAGCACACTTATTCAAGGTCGAGGCTTTCTAAAAATCATACAAAGGATTTTACAAAACTTTTCTTCATAAACTTATTTCCCTTTCTCAGAAACAGCTTACAATTTATCCCAATATATATATGTGTGTGTGTGTGTGTGTGTGTGTGTGTGTGTGTGTGTGTGTGTATAAAATTAAACAATTCTTAAATTTGATCACCAAACCTTTTCCACATAATTGAAGAGAAAAAAACTAAACATAGTTTTGTAAATACTAGACTCAAGCTTAATTAACAATCTCACAAATTTCTAAATGATAGCAAAACAATTAAAGACAAAATTTGGTAATTTATGATGTCTTAAATTACGACACTACAAAATATTAAAGACATGGTCAGTTAGAATGATTTAAAAGTTTTCTAACTCAGTACAATTCTTAGCCTAACAACATTTAGATCATAAAAGAAATTGCTTTTCTAACAACACAGAGTCTCAAATTTTACACATATATTACTAGTATTTACATTAATGATAATAGTGATGGTCTCAATTAGTAAATCTCAATAGTTCTGTCACAATCAGTAAGTCTCAATAGTTATGTCATAGTCAGTAAGTCTCAATAGTTATCCAATATTACCACAATAGAATTTTCTTGGGGCTATATAGTTAATAAATTTCTCAATGCCAAATAACAATATGCACCCCTTTTTAAATTATTCAAATATACATTTCTAAGTTCCATTCACATTTTTCTTGGGAAAGTTTTACAAACAGTTTGTAATCATCTATTATAATCACGTTGGTTTAAAATGTGCTGGGCCAGTATTCTAACGACTTCTTTTGGCCCAGGTGAAAAGGAAGCCTAAGGATTTTGAATCATTGCTAACAAGGTATAGTCAGTTTCCCCTCCAGGCAGAGGAGTTTGACAATTAATTTAACAGTAATAATAATAATTCACAATAACCAATATCTTTACCATAGCTGTTATCCATATTAGATTTAATAGAACCTACCCACGAATCTAGCCTGAAAGGTGGGAGGACATAATTCCTTTTATCTCTCTAGAACATTAAAACAGTAATCCCAAAAAACCTGGTTAACAATGTCACAAGTTTCATAGGTGCTGGCCGAATTGTTTTAGCTGGGACCTTCTATTAAGTACAGGTAAAGGTAGGAATACCTGGTTTTTTTAAATGGCAATTATAAAACGTGAGAAGACAGGGTTCGCAAGGCTGAGAAAGTAACTTAACCCAGTTTTACACAATTGTTTCCATTTTTTAGTTTCAACAAAATTCAGATTAAAAATTGCTTTGTCTAACACTATTTTTAGCTCACAACATTCACTCAAGTTTTACAATATAGGAGAATTTTACTACAATTTAGAAGTACAATAATAGTACAAACAGAAAAAATTTCAGATGGCATTAATTGCATTCCCAAATCATTACATATATTGGGCTTACCAAGCATAGAGGCTTTTCTTCTCTCCCCACAGTTGTAGAGCTTGGCTATGGACTGGGGGTGCTCAAGCCAGGGATTTGGGAAAGGGGAGGAGGACTAAGGACCAGGGAGTACTGGGAAGCTGTAAAGTCCAGCACCTGAATTAAAGGTCTGAGGAGTCATTGAGGAGGATCCCTGAGGAACCTTTGCTTCCTAATAGGGGTTGCTGGGCTTTGGGAAACTTGGAGCAAAAATTCCAGGTTCCAGTGGTGTGGGAGCAAGGACTTGGGGGCTTGAGAGGAGAGGTTCCTCTGCTTGCCTAGAAGTGTGGGTGTCAAGGCTTCCAGGGGTCCAGGGCTGTTGTCAGTGGGGTATGAGAGGGCAACAAAATAGTGAAGTAGAGAACAAGGAGTAGAGCTTTTGTTGCAACATGTATTTTAATTTTTGCAGTTTCAATGTTATTATAATTTAATTTACATAGAGACTTTAGGTGAAAAAACATCAAAATGAAGGGCCTAAATAAGAAAAAGCAGCTAGTAAACAGGGCAATTATTTTGAAAAGGAGCCAACTCTCTATTGTATGTTCCCAGCTGAATCACTTTTTAAACTTTCCAAGTAGCAAATTTAGGAAGACCACAGCAAGCTAGAAATATATACATATATATACATATATATACATATATATATATATATATATATATATATATATATATATATATATATATATGGAGAGAGAGGGAGAGAGAGAGAGAGAGAGGTAATTCCTCTTCTAAGAAGTATTTTTGTTTCTCAGGAATACCGTACGTAACAGTCTTTTGGGTAAGATATGTTCAGATTGGCTCTCATTCTCTGCTTTTATTTCTCTATTTTGGAGGCTTTAAGCTACTTTTTTCAACTCAAATAGGAATGAGGGTCACTAAATTGCACATAAGGATCTCTGTAGTTGTATATTAAAAAACTACTTATTAACTCTATTGATTTATTTAATATCTTTATGTTATTAAATATTTTCCAATTCTGTTTATAGGATCATTACTAAAGTTCTTAATTCTACAAATTGGGAAAGCACGTTCTAGATTTTTTAAAGTCCTTTCTCCAGTTTTTTATTTATACTAGTCTCATGGTGATTCTTATTAACCACACAAGAAATAAAATATCTTTGTATATACTTCTGACATTGAGCTGGAATTCTTAACCCCCCAAGGAGTCTACAGATAGATTGGAGGGGGATATAGAAAAAATATATATCTTTTGTCATTTAAACTGAATTTTCTTCACATTCATAAATGTATTATCATTTTGAAAAAGGTTTCATATGCTTCACCAGATATCTATGGTTAACAGAATCTGCTAAAGAATTTTTAGCTTCTCTAACATTTATTGCAGCCCTGGCTCAGTCTGAAAGAGGTTAACAGATCTTAATGGTTCTAATTTTAACTCAAGTAAATTTTACTTCTGTGTTCACTTCTTAAAAACTTTTTTGAAAGAGAACCTTGAATCCTCTGGCCAAGGTGGGTGGGACTCTGGAAAAGATCCAGTGGTGCCTTGTCCCTTCTCCCCCATGCTGGGAAACTCAGAGTGTCTCCTTTTCAGATCTATGCATTTTTCAAAATTGCCTTGGTGCCAAATACCATAATAAATTCTGGCTTTTTATCTTAAACATCAGATTTAGGAGTACCACATTTCACTTAACTCTAAGGGGAAAAGATCCCCATTTTCTTTCTTATCTCTCTTCACTTTCCAAATTTGGCCAGAATTGGAATGAAGGGACAAAGAAAGAGCATTTTCTTTATTTCAACAGCTTTAACAACAGAGTCAGATAACATACTCTGTTCACACAGAGACACATAACACAAAACAGATACAGACAGAAAATGACAGGATGCACAAAAAGGATTCCTAGAAATCTGGCATTTTTCTTTTCTCTTTCTACTTTGGTAACTCCCAATTAGCTAGTCTATCCCCTAGTGGGTTATTGTCATCCATCCCTGGGCTGAGGCTCACAAGATCTCACCCCAACCCTAATATCATGCTTAACTGATCTTTGTACCATAGGACATTTTCCTTCTGGAGTAAGACATATTTTTAAAATGTTCTACTTGGAAAAGGCTGACATTGGGAAGTGTTCCGGTCCATCTTCCCTTAATCTTTTACTCATTTGCTTTCTGATAATCTCCCATCTTTCTAAATCAATTGTACCTTCTTGTATTTGCTCTTCTGTTATACAAAAACCTCTTTCTGTTATAATTTTTCTTAATACTTGCAGATACAGATCCCTATCCTTAAACTGTATCTGTCCCATAATTAAATTTTCTAAATCTACTTTTCTAACTCTCTAAAATTTCTACAGTCCCCCAGTAAACCTAGTGATAATTAATCCTCTTACCCCTTGTGAATCGGCTCCGGAGCCTGTATCGGTAAGATGTTACTCCATCCAGACTTCAGGTCCCTGTTCCCAAAGCCAACTGTGCCAGCAGTGGTATGAATATATGATGAAGTAATAGACACAAAAAGACAAAGACATGGAGCTAGGCAAGTCATATAGTCAAGTTATAGACTGATTTTAATGGAGTTACTGACAGTATTTTATATAGATTTATTGCTGAATCATCCAGACTTTAAAGAAGAGTACAATAAAGCATTGGTTAAGTTTTTTATCTCCTTGTTCCTAGGAGTGAGACACTATTTTTACTCAAGGCTAACCAATTTGAAACATTTTTGTCCTCTCATATATAGATAACCAGACTGAAAGATTTCTGTCATCTCCCATATGGGTAATCAGCTACAAAGGCAGGTTTTCTTTGCCAAGTCTTCTTATCCTAAAACTGGCCTTGCCATGCAGGGGCCCATTTTCAATTGACCCTGCCTTGCAGAGGTCTAAGAGGCCTAAACAGGATATAGCTGGCTCTCCACACCTTATACACGGTATCTCTGATGACCAACTTTGATAGACTTGGCTCTTCACAGCAATACAAGGTTCAGAGACAGCTCCAAAAGACTCATGATGACAAAAACTATCCACATCCAGAGAAAGAATTACAGAGTCTGGGGGTGGAGCCAAGATGGCGGCTGGAAAGCAGGGACTTGCATGAGCTCCCCACCACGTCCCTCCAAAAACCTATAAAAAATGGCTCTGAACAAATTCTAGAACTGCAGAACCCACAAAATAGCAGAGGGAAGCAGGGGTCCAGCCCAGGACAGCCTGGATGGTCACTGGATGAGGTCTATCGCGCACAGAGTGGAGGGGAGCAGAGCTCAGCATGGGAGGCAGCAGGACCAATCAGACCAGGAGCCGGGCAGGTCAGGCCCTAGCACCCTGAATCAGTGAGCTGTGGCAGTTACCAGACTTCTCAACCCACAAACACCAAAGACAACAGAGAAGATTAGTGGGAAAAGCTGCAGGCAACAGCGTTTGCAGTTTGGCCACTGCCCCAGGGGCAGCGGGTGAGATGCAGCTACAGAACTACAACTGCAGTTACTTTCAGCCCCAGGTCCACCTGGTGGGAGGAATTAAGTGGTGGATCAGAGCAGGAGTGCAGAGCCTGCTGAAGATTTGCGTCAGGTCTGGGTTGGTGGTTCTTGAGGAAGGAGGAGTGCTGGTGTGGCAGAGCTGCCTGTCTAGAAATAGGTCTGAAATCAATGGTGCATCCCTAAAGCTTGGAACAAAGTACTCTTTGCTCTACAAGCAATCATACCCCGACGAAAAACTCAAGGGTCAAGTAAGTTGGCTGGGAACATGGCCAGGCAGCAAAAACACACCCAGATTCAATCTCAGACTTTGGAATCCTTCTTTGGTGACAAAGAAGACCAAAACATATGCCCTGAAGAAGTCAACAAAGTCCAAGAGCCTACACCAAAAGCCTCCAAGAAAAACATGAACTGGTCTCAGGCCATGGAAGAGCTCAAAAAGGAGTTGGAAAAGCAAGTTAGAGAAGTAGAGGAAAAATTGGTACAAGAAATGAGAAGTATGCAAGAAAACCATGAAAAACAAGTCAATGACTTGCTAAAGGAGACCCAAAGAAATACTGAAAAAAATATTGAAGAAAACGACACTTTAAAAAATAGACTAACTCAAATGTCAAAAGAGCTCCAAAAAGCTGATGAGAAGAATGCCTTGAAATGCAGAATTACCCAAATGGAAAAGGAGGTCCAAAAGACCACTGAAGAAAATACTACCTTAAAAATTAGATTGGAGCAAGTGGAAGCTAGTGACTTGGTGAGAAATCAAGATATTATAAAACAGAACCAAAGGAATGAAAAAAATGGAAGACAATGTGAAATATCTCATTGGAAAAACCACTGACCTGGAAAATAGATCCAGGAGAGATCATTTTAAAATTATTGGACTACCTGAAAGCCATGATCAAAAAAAGAGCCTAGATATCATCTTTCAAGAAATTATCAAGGAGAATTGCCCTGATATTCTAGAGCCAGAGGGTAAAATAGAAATTGAAAGAATCCACAGATTGCCTCCTCAAAAAGATCCCAAAAAGAAAACTCCTAAGAACATTGTCACCAAATTCCAGAGCTCCCAGGTCAAGGAGAAAATATTGCAAGCAGCCAGAAAGAAACAATTTGAATATTGTGGAAAAACAATCAGGATAACACAGGATCTGGCAGCTTCCACATTAAGGGACCGAAGGGCTTGGAATATGATATTCTGGAGGTCAATGGAGCTAGGATTAAAAGGCAAAATATGGATTTTCAATAAAATAGAGGACTTTCAAACTTTCTCAGTGAAAAGACCAGAGCTGAATAGAAAATCTGACTTTCAAACACAAGAATCAAGAGAAGCATGAAAAGGTAAACATGAAAGAGAAATCATAAGGGACTTACTAAAGTTGAACTGTTTTGTTTACATTCCTACATGGAAAGATGATGTTTATGATTCATGAGACCTCAATATCATAGTAGCTGAAAGGAATATGCATATATACATATGTGTGTGTATACATATATATACATATGTGTGTGTCTATATATATATATGTAGGTATATATATACATATATATATATGTAGGTATATACATATATATATATATATATATATATATATATATATATATATATACATACACACACACACAAAGGGCACAGGGTGAGTTGAATATGAAGGGAAGATATCCAAAAGAAATAAAATCAAATTAAGGGATGAGAGAGGAATATATTGAGAGAGGGAGAAAGGGAGAGGTAGAATGGGGTAAATAATCTCACATAAAAGTGGGAAGAAAAAGTGGTTCTGTAGGAAGGGAAGAGGGGGCAGGTGAGGGGGAATGAGTAAATCTTGCTCTCATCAGATTTGACCTGAGGAGGGAATACCATACACAGTCAATTGGGTATCTTACCCCACAGGAAAGAAGGAGGAAGAAGATAAAAAAGGGGGGATGATAGAAGGGAGGGCAGATGGCGGAGGAGGTAATAAAAAACAAACATTTTCGAAAAGGGACAGGGTCAAGGGAGAAAATTGAATAAAGGGGGATAGGTTAGGAAGGAGCAAAACATAGTTAATCTTTCATAACATGAGTATTGTGGAAGGGTTTTACATAATGATACGCATGTGGCCTATGTTGAATTGCTTGCCTTCTTAGGGAGGGTGGGTGGGGAGGGAAGAGGGGAGAGAATTTGGAACTCAAAGTTTTAAAAACAGACATTCAAAAACAACAACAACAAAAAAAGTTTTTTCATGCAACTAGGAAATAAGATACACGAGCAATGGGGCATAGAAATTTATCTTGCCCTACAAGAGAAGAAGGGAAAGGGGGATGGGAGGGGAGTGGGGTGACAGATGGGAGGGCTGATTGGGGAAATGGGGCAACCAGAATATACGCCATCTTGGGGTGGGGGGAGGGTAGAAACAGGGAAAAAAATTGTAATTCAAACTTTTGTGAAAATCAATGCTGAAAAAACTAAATTCATTAAATAAATTTAAAAAAACATAAAGCTAATGTAAAATGTGGGAAAAAAAGAATTCCATTGCTACTCACTGTAAAAATAAAATATTCTGTTCTAGAAAAAAAAAGAATTACAGAGTCTGAATGCAGATTGAGGCAAACTATTTGCTCTCTCTTTTTTTTCTTCTTTTTTGGTTTTGTTTCTTCTTTCTCTTCATTCATTCCATTGGTCATAATTCTTCTTTACAACTTGCCTATTGTGTAAATAAGTTTAATGTGAAGGTATATGTAGAACCTATATTGGATTCCATGCCATCTTGGGTGGGGAGGGGGAGAAAATTTGGAACTCAAAAACTTGTGGAACTGAGTGTTGTAAACTAAAAATAAAAATTATTTTTTTAAATGAAGATAAGAATACTCAAGCTTCTTAGCCCTTTGTAAAGTGTTAGAGTGTTAGAGAAAACATTCAGTGTTAGAGAAATGTAGGACAATTGATCAGGCTTAGGCAGGGCCAGATACTGAGGGCTACACTTCCCTGCCGGAATATACAGAGAAACTGTGAGAAACGTGGTTTTGGGATCACTGGACTTCCTAGGCGGGGCCAAAGTCCTGAAGAAGAACCCTGTGATAATCCCTAGGGAAGGCTGTACAGACCACAGGACTTCCAGAGGAAGACCAAGTGGTAGCCATCCCTTAATCTGTGGGGATCACAGGGCCTCCTAGGGGTCAGACCCTAAGGAAGACCCAAGTGATGGCCTCTTAGGATGGCAGTAAGATCACAAGGCTCCCGAGACAGGGCCGGAAGTCCCATGTGATGTCCCCTTAAGAAAGCCGTGCAGACCACAGGGTTCCCCAAGGGAATCCAGAGTGGTAGCCCTCTTAACACCGCAGTGGGGATCACAGGACACCCCAAGACAAGATCCAGGAGTAAGCCTGGTGAGCTTCCACTGCCTGTTGCTTCCCTTCGCTTGACCTTAGGAAAATCCATGTGATTTGCCCATTCACACCCAAAGAATTCAGGACCAGAGTGGGCAGAGGAAGGCATTTTATTACGCTCCCCGGGAGAGCGGGTGCAGTGCTCGCGGGAACACTCACACTGATACAGCTGCAGGAGCAGGGGTAACCATTCCCTCCACTCCTGCTAGAGTCATGGTTAGTTTACAATCTTTGTTTTTTTACATAGTTTTCCTAGGTTATACAGTTATAAATAGGATAATAAGGATACAGAAGCAAAAGTGAAGTTAATTAGATTTTCCTTGTCTTAGTTTAGGATTAAACTATATTCTTTTACTTCCCCCACTTTCCCTCTTTAACATATGCAAATGATGCAAATCAGTAGGCCTGGATTCTTGACCAAGACCAGACCCTAGATAAGCTTGAACAGGTTCAAGTGGGTTTGGCCTCTCTAATTCCCCAGACTGCCTTCTCAAAAAGTATGCACATGCATACAAGGGTAGCTAGGTGGTGAAGTGTATTGAGCACTGAGCTTGGAATCAGGAAGACTCATCTTCATGAGTTCAAATTCAACCTCAGACTCTTGCTAGTTGTGTGACCTTGTTTGCCTCAATTTCCTCATCTGTAAAATGAACTGGAGAAGGAAATAGCAAAAACCCTCCAATATCTTTAGCAAGGAAACCCCAAATGGGCTCACAAAATGTCAGACACAACTGAATAACGACACTTAGATTTACAATCTGAGGAAGGATAATTATTTTTCTCTGGCCCCACTCTGCAAAAATCAGGATAGATTTCATGGGGGAGATGAGATTTGAGCTGGGCCTTGGAGATTGTCAAGCATGTCGATAAGCAAGTATGGGGAGAGCAAAGATTCCGAGGGCAAGGATGTGTAGAAGATGAGGGCCCAGAAGTAAGGCCAAGCCGGTCCCTGACAATGGGGTGGGAAGGTATGGGGGTGGGTTCAGAGACGATCCTCTGAATGTGTGGGTGGAGGTATAATAGTCCTTTAAAGTTTACAACAGACAACTAACCACAGCCCTGGGAGCAATTTTAGGTTTACAACAGACAACTAACCACACAGCCCAGGGAGGAATTTTTAAAGATCATCATTTCCTTCTCCACCCCTAACAGATCATCGGAGAAGAAGAGTATTGCTCCACCCTAGGGGTGACTCTGAAAGACAGGGTCACCTCTCAGCTTTCAGGAGAAGAAACCAATGGATCAATAAGTATTAATTAAGTACCTATATGGACTGCCCCCCCCCCATATCCTGCCCTCAGGATACTTATAGTCCAGCTGGAGGAAATCTAGTTGACATCTCTTTGGTCATGTACATAAAACAAATACATGTGGGGGGAGGGGAAGAGGTGGATCAGGAAAGATCTAAGTAGAAGCCAGAGCTGGAGCCAAGCCCAGAAGGAAAACAAACTAGGAGAGGGCAAGGGGAGGAAAGAGAACATTGCCAGGCCAAGAAACCCATTCGAATCCCCACCACTTCCAGCACTCTCTGACTCTAGGGGTATCGTGGGTCCAGTCCTCACCACCTTCCAAGGACAACAAACAACAACAGCAATAGTGAGGACAACCCGGCCAATAATCAGCTTTGTAACCCTGGACAGACAGAGCCTTTCTCCTCTCAGATCCTCAGTTCCCTCATCCATTAAATAAAGGGGGGGGGGGCTCCATTGGCTGATTTCTCAAGGCCTTCTGTCAATAGGGCACTTTAATTCCAGGCACTCCCCTTTGGGTAAGCAGTGCCTACGTTATTCCCATCCCCCACATCCATCTCATTTTATAAGAGAAGAGACAGTGACTCAGATTTATGCCAAACCAAACAGAAAAGGACAGAGTCACTCCAGGTCTGAGGCTCTTTCCATTAGGCTTCACTGTCATAATTCTGTGCTGCTGAGGGGAGTTCAGAGGTAGCAAAGGGCTGCCCCCCTCTTTCTCGCTCCACTCTCTCCCTTCCCCCATTCTTACTAGCTGGGTGACAGAGAGCCAGTCACTTAACCACTGAACCTTACCGTCCACATTTGGAAAATGAGGCCAATGATACTTGTAGCCCTCAACCCACATGTTTGCTGTGTAGAAAGTGTTTTGCAAACTGTAAAGCTCTATAGAAATGTGAGCTGTTACAGTCTCAACGTAATAATAATAGTAATCCTCCATGAGAGTCCCACTCCAAAATCTCATGGTGCCATGGAAGTTAACTTTGGTTCTCAAAGGCTCTGCCAGCATAGCGCAAGCCCTGGGAGGT
This sequence comes from Trichosurus vulpecula, assembly GCF_011100635.1. Taxonomy (NCBI): domain Eukaryota; kingdom Metazoa; phylum Chordata; class Mammalia; order Diprotodontia; family Phalangeridae; genus Trichosurus; species Trichosurus vulpecula. The sequence continues at coordinate 41,160,580 of NC_050574.1, forward strand.
TCTGCCATGCTTCAAGGCCTTTAAGGGACAGACTGTACTGTATACCATAGCTTCAGTCCTCTGACTAGGCAACCATGAATCATGGAGAGATTCCTCACCACCAGGCTGATCACTAGGTGGTAAATTCTTTGGCCATGGCAAACCATGAAACAAAGAAACATATGAGGAGGCTTTCAGTCTTGTGTGTTTACAAGAAGACCCATCCTTTTCCACAGAGACAGTGGCATAGAGGCAGATAAAGGGGAAAAGGCAGCTTAGAATCACACTTTTTAGACCTTCTATAGACCTATTTAACTGAATGAGACATCATTCAACAATGAGCCATACCACTGGAAGAATGAAGCCATAGGACCGCTGACATTGTCACTGTGAATATAAAGAAATTGGAGCTGAGTGGAAGGGTGACTCACAGATTCCCCTGGAAATTGTCCATAAAAGACTTGGTGAAGATGGTTCGGTGTGAACCCACCTCACAAACAACATGTATTTCATGGGATGTGTCCTATCACTTTGAAGAATGGATGGTGGACATAAGCCAAACAAAAGAAACCCAAAAAACCATCATGAAGTCAGCTGCAGCTTTTGCACCAACATCTGTCCCAAGTGATGAAGACATAGGGAGATCAATGAAGAATACAAGAGCCAGTGTATTTTGTTGCTGTTCTTTAGTTGTTTCAGTTGTGTCTGACTCTCCATGACCCCATTTGGGGTTTTCTTGGCAGAGATACAGGAGTGGTTTGCCCTTTTCTTCTCCAGCTCATTTTATAGATGAGGAAACTGAAGCAGGAAGGGTTAAGTGATTTGCCCAGGGTCACCACAGCTATTAAGTGTCTGAGGCCAGATTTGAACTCAAGAAGATGTCTTCCTGATTCCAAGGCCAGTGCTCTATCCATTGCTCCACCTAGCTGCCCAAGTCAACATATATACTTATCATTGGTGACAATGCCAAATTGGGCACAAGAGAGTATGCTAATAAATACATACACATATGTATGTATGTGTGTATACATATATAGTTAGAAAATACAGTTTGAGATTAAGAAATAAAAGCAGTGAAAGGGACTTGTAGCCCACTCAGAAGTCTCCTATCCATTTATCATGAATATTCTCTTCCAGAAGAGAGCTGGGAGGTGCTGGACATGAATGAGAAAGAAAGAATGAAAGAAAGAAAGAAAGAAAGAAAGAAAGAAAGAAAGAAAGAAAGAAAGAAAGAAAGAAAGAAAAAAGAAGGAAGGAAGGAAGGAAGGAAGGAAGGAAAGAAGGAAAGAAAGGAAGGAAGGAAAGAAAGGAAGGAAGGAAGAAAAACAAAGAAAAGAAAGGAAGGAAGGAAGAAAGGAAGGAAGGAAGGGAGAGAGAGAGAAAGAGAGAGAGAGAGAGAAAGAGAGAGAGAGAGAGAGAGAAAGTAAAAGAAAGGAAGGAAGGAAGAAAAGAGTGGCTATATCACAATAACTGATGGCCAATATAAAAGTCACTTCCAAATCGTCTTTTGTTGTGAAGCCTGACTTTCTACTGGTTGACATAAAAGCCAAAAGCAACCCCAAACTAGAGGAGAGGCTAAAGATGAGAAGAAAACGTGGTGGCCAGTGATAAGGCCAATATGGCCTAGTCAAACAAGCTACTGACACTGAAAAATGGGGAAAGAATAGAAGGGTAAACACTGTCACTGATGATAATATTCCCTCCTGAAGTTTAACTAGTATAAAGTAACTTTCATTACAAGAAGGACACAAAGAACCTGGAAACCTTCTCAACCAGTAAACATTTATCTCTGTCAAGTAGAGGGAGAGGGTCAACATTGACTTAAAATAAAAACTCACCAACAAAATTTTATGATATCAACTCGTAAAATGGTGAAAAGAGGTGAAAGAAAAAATAAGACTGTTAGTCTTGGCATGAAACCCAACTAAGCCAGACCATGCCCCAAACACTTAGAGATGAAACCAGGAAAACAACAAATGAAAAGTGGAACACAGCTACTAATATTTCTCTCTAGACCGATTTTCTTTAGCTCAGGTCATTTATGAAAAGCAGATTCGAGACTTCAGAAGACAGGTCAGTGAGAATGACTAAACCACACCAAGTACACTCTGGGCTGGTGTGACACAATTTTGAAAACCTCAAGAGATCCACTTTCAAGATATCTGAAAGATGACCGGCAAAGTCACAAATAATATTTTTTAACCAAAAAGACTGGAGATCAAGCAAACATCGATAAATATCAACTCATATGCCCACTTTCTCTTCTCTATAAAATCTTTATGAGGAATTTTTACACATGTATTTAGGGTATCTTTGGTGGAAATATTAGAAGTGAACAGAGAGGCTTTCACAACCAATTGTGTGCAACAAACAGTCGCACAAATGACGAAAGAGCATAGACAGTTTATTTTTTATAATTGTGATAAAGCATTTGACTTGGTAAAGAGCAAAATGTAAACTGTGAGAGCACCTCTCAAATTGACCTAGTGTCTCTTATGAATACGACAAGGCCATACAATGAATATGATAAGGCCATATGGATCCCACCACCCAGTTAACTTTGTTAAATGAGTCCCCAGTAATTTCAAGCTGACCATATAAAACAGGGAGACATTTGCTCATCATAGGCACATGGGTCTTGGATAGGAATTGCAGAGGAGTAGAGCTGGGAGGACAGAATTGATGGAGGGGGGAAGGAGGAAAAGTGGGAGGGGAAGAGGGCTAGAACCACCTAAGATATATGTATTGTTTTCAATCACTCCAAGCTGCATCATGTCACAAAAACTCACCCTTGTACCCACAATAGTCCTCTGGTGATGCTAGGATTTTGTGGCCCGAACAACAATGAAGAGACCCATTACTGTCTCTGACATCTGCATCTGCTCTCCTGGAAAAGGAGGTGGGCCAGTCATGCAGCAAGACCAGCTGCACTGGAGTTCATGGCCTGCTAAGGAAGGCCTCTAGGATACTAGAAGTACATGGACAAGAGTCACACAGGGTGAGAAGACGTGGTTGAGCAATGAAATGTATTTTGTTTTGTTTGTTTTTTAAATAGTATTTTATTTTTTCCAATTACATGTAAAGGTGATTTTTAACATTCATTTTTTTAAATTTTTGAGTTCCAAATTTTCTCCTTCCCTTCCTCTCCTCCTCCCTCCCTAAAAAAGGTAAGAATTTTAAATAGGTTATACATGTGCAATCATGTAAAACATACTTCTATATTAGTCATGTTGTGAAAGAAGAAACAGAACAAAAGGGAAAAACCATGAAAATGATAAAGAAAGTGAAAATAGTATGTCAATGTGCATTCAGACTCCATAGTGCTTTCTCTGGACATGGATGGCATTTACAGTTATGAGTCTTTTGGAACTGTCTTGGATCATTGTATCGTTGAGAATAGCTAAGTCATTCACAGTTGATCATCATAGAACATTGTTGTATACAATGTTCTCCTGGTTCTGCTCACTTCACTCAGCGTCAGTTCGTGTAAGTCTTTTCAGATTTTTCTGAAGTCTGCCTTCTCATCATTTCTTATAGCACAATAGTATTCCATTACATTCATATACTACAGCTTGTTCAGCCATTCCCCAGTTGATGGGCATCCCCTCAATTTCCAGTTTTTGACCTCCATAAAAAGAGCTGCTAGGAATATTTTTGTATGTGTAGGTTCTTTTCCTTTTTGTTTTTTATCTTTTTGAGATATAGACCTAGCAGTGATATTGCAGGATCAAAGGGTATGCACAGTTTGGTTGCCCTTTGAGCATAGCAATGAACTGTATTTTGGAAGCTCGTTAGATTATAAGCTCCTTGAGGGAAGGGACTATAGTCTTGCCATTTTTTGTATCATTGGTGCTTAATATATAGTGTTGTTGCTATTCAGTCATTTCAGTTGTGTTCAACTCTCCACTACCCCATTTTGGGGTTTTTGGCAAAGATACTGGAGTAGTTTGCCATTTCCTTCTCCAGCTCATTTTACAGATGAAGAAACTGAAACAAACAAGGTTAAGTGGCTTGCCCAGGGTCACACAGCTGGGAAGATTCTGAGGCTGGATTTGAGCTCAGGAAGATGAATCTTCCTGATTCCAAGTCCAGCACTCTATCTATTGTGCCACCTAGCTGCCCAACCCATCCTAACATACAGTGGGTGTTTAATAAATGTCTGTTTATTGAGATCACCAATACAAGGACTTGGCTAAGGAGAACAGCTGTACTAGTAATAGTGGCTTCCATTTATATAAGGTTTTAAGATTACTGAGCCCTCTATCTTCATTCTGTCATTATTAAGTCCCAGTTTAGATTAAGAAGGAGCTTCAGGTCTCATTTGGTCCAACACCTGAAAGAGGGAAAAGAGGCCCCAAAAAGGGAAACTGACTTTTCCAAGGCCACAGAGCAAGTCAGTGCTGGTGTCATCCAGAGTCAGACAAAAACTATGTCTTCTAGTCCCTGACTCTTCCTACTACCCTCCCTGACAGTCTCACCATCAAGTGCCCTGGAAGGTAGGCAGTACAAACATTATTATCTGTTTCATGAATGGGGAAACTGAGTTACAGATTGGGAAAGTGACAGGCTCAAAGTCACACACCTAGTAAAAGCCAGAGCTTTGCCTTGAGCCAGTCTTCTGACTCATAACCTGGAAGTCTCAGCTACAATATGTGGCCTCTGACTCAGTCAGTGGTGGGAACACAGCAGTGGTTTGCTTCAAGGAGAGAGTGGGCAGAGGGTACAGAATACCTTTTCGTAGCACAGTTATAAAGGAAGGTCTTCCACTAGGCTGGAAGACCTGGTTTTAAGTCCCAGTTCTAGCACTACTTAGGGATGCGATTTCCCTCCTCCAGGTCTCAGTTTCTTTGTCTATAAAGTGGGGACAGTAATTATACCTGCATTCTCTCCCTCATTGGATTATTAGGAAGAAAGTGCTCTGTGAACCCATAAAACAGAATATAAATAAAAGCTGTCACTATTATTCTATCAGGGAAGGGAAGCAAAGTTTGAAAATCTGGATATTCCAGATGAAGCCCTGGGTTCAAGTTCCAAGGGTGACACTAACAATGTAACACTAAGCAAGTCATTTTCCCCTCCCTGAGCTTTACTTTCCTCATCTGTGAAATGCGTATAAGGATCTTTGTGTACTCTACCCCAAGGATGGTTGTGAGGAAAGTGCTTTGATAACCTTAAAACAACATAGAAAAGGGAGCTGTCCTTGCTGTACTGGGAGAGAAGGCAGCGGCCACGCGTGACTCCATCCTCAGTAGGCACCCGGTAGGAGGTGATCCTTCTGGGACAGAAACTCCTCATTCCTCCCTCTGGCCTAGACTCTAATCCCAAGGTGGCAGGAGGCCAGTAGCCACACCTAGTTTCTGAGAATTGGAGGATCCACAGGGATCCAGGAGGGCTAAGGACACACACACACACACACACACACACACACACACACACACACCCTTCCAAGAATAAAACAAGGCAGGTTTCAGGAGGGATTAAGGAAACTTTTCAATGCCTTATTTACTCAGCTCTAAGACTATACAAGTTACTGGTGCATTAAGCCAAAACAGCAAGAGACAAGAGCCCGGTTACTGAGTCACTTCCTCTAACACTTAACTGCCATTAGCCCTGAAAATCACTACAGTGTCCTCCCCCTACATGGGGCACAGGTAGGACCACTCACATTGGGAGAGCCAGGGTACATGTAAGATACATAAGGTCCCACATTCACAACAAAGCATGTGAAAGATTCTGGGGGAAATGGATTGAGCCCTGAGAAGGCATGCCTGGGACTGCATTTTCACCCTCCCTGCCAACTTACAGCCCTCCCGAGATGCTTCTGCACATCTGTGACTTTCATGTGCCCATAAGTGCTGTGCCAGACTGCCTGGGTGCCCCTGCCCCCATGCGCACAGGTATCTACCTACCTCCCTGCGTGTGTCTTTGCAGGCCTGCCCATGCATGTATCCACCTGCCAGCACATGCGGACCTGCAGTGACTTGTGCATGTCTGCCCATGTGTGCCCCCCGGGGAAAAGGAGGAACCTGGAGCAGATTGAGAGCCTTCTGGCTACAGAAAGGATTTCCTGCCATTTGTCTTAGGGTCCCACAAAAAAAAGGGAAAGAGCCAAGAACCGTTATCTAAACAATGGTAGTCGATGATGGAAACATCATGCGGTATTAAGGGGAGCTTGGGGGTTGGGGAGGTCACAGCAAAGAAACAAGGGAGAAACTGGTAAGACTCAAACTTGTAAAAAAAATTGGAAGTGGGATGATACCAGCATCTGGGTCCTCTCTCCCTAGGGATAAGGATGCTCCAGCACCAAGAGATCAAATAGTTCACAGCCTGGGAGCCAACAAGGACATCCCCTAGTCATGTGCCAACCCCATCATGGCACTCCTCATCCCCTCCATGCCTCACGTACCCATTATACAGGCAGCTAGGTGAAGGAAGACCTGAGTTTGAATCCTGCCTCTAGAGCCTGGGTGAGGTATTTCACCTCTCTCAATCCAAGCATCTACCTCCATAAAATGGGCATCATACAGCACTGACCTCCCGGGGTTGTTGTATCAAATGAGGGAATGCCCACAGGCAAATTTTTAAAGTACTACATAAATGCGAAGGATGGTCATTATTACACATTGACAGGGGTGATGGAGTGGGTCTTAAGAGGAAGGTGGAAAGAAGCCTTTTGGGCAGAGGGGGATGGCCAGTCTAGCACAGATGACCAGCCCATTTATCCATCTCTCAGAGGAGGAAAGTAAAGCCCACGGGGGTCAGCAGCAATTGTTGCTGTTGCTGTTAGTCAGTTGTTTCAGTGTCTGACTCCACAGCCCCATCTGAGGTTTTCTTGGCAGAGATACTAGAGTGGTTTCCCATTTCCTTCTCGAGCTCATTTTACAGATGAGGAAACTGAGGCAAACAGGGTAAAGTGACTTGCCCAGGGTCACACAGCTAATGGTTTGCCATTTCCTTCTCCAGTTCATTTTACAGATAAGGAAACTGAGGTCACACAGCTAGGAAGCATCTGAAGCTGGATTTGAACTCAGGTTTTCTTGGCGCAGGCCCTGCCCTCTATCCACTGAGCCACCCTCCCAGCTCTTGCCACTCCAACAGAAAATATAGTGCAAGAGATGTGAGGTGCCAGGGCTGGCTTCTCTCCCATCTGTGTGACCTTTAGAGTCCTCCTCCTCCTTTGGGCCCCCATTTCATCCTTGGTGAGATGAGGAGGGTGGACTAGATGGTCCCCACGGTCCTTTCCTGCTCTTCCATTCCAGTCCTAGGGGTCCTTCTGGCTGCAACATTTTATGATTTTATGACATTATCCCCAAACCACCCATTAGGCCTTTCAGAAGCCAAAGGGAAATAATTGAGAAAAGGTGCTTCCATGTGGTGTGACTGTAGCCAAAAGAAACCCAACAGCACCCGAAAAAGGGATTGACTGCGCATTCTGGGTCCACCTCCTCCAATGGGCTTCAGTGAGAAGCACCCCACAAGCTTCCCATGAGCAGGAGCCCAGGAGTTACACCTCCAAACAAGTTACTACTAATAGATGACCAGGGAAGTATAGAAAGAGAACAAATAATAAGACTGAGTTCCTATTATTTCAGGTTGTTATCTTTGGGCTTGACATTTCCTCCTGTTTATCTGTGTTACCTGGCATACGGCCCTCAGGCAAGTTAACCCTTCCGTTCATTAGGAGAAGCTCCCAGCTCAATCGGACCCCAGGGAGCAGAGTAAGACCTGTTATTCCCAAAATGAATGTTTCCTATCCCCTCCTGGGTTTTCTGGAATTTCCCTGGGAATAGCCCAGGGATAGACAATCACAAGAACAGTTCACATATGTATAGTGCTAAACGTTCACATGGGACTGCTCTTCGATGCTGGGAGCCGAGCAATGGAACTGAGATTCAGAGACCATCTATTTTGACTTGGAATGCACTCCTCTCGATCCAGAACTTCCAGGGCTGGACTCAGACTGGGACCTCAGCCTGCCCAGTCCCCATCTCTCCTCTTCCCTACAGCTCCCAAGAACCCAAACCCATAGATGTTCTCCACCCCCTGCAGGTGGTGAGGCAAGTCCAGAGGTCTGCTGAAAAGTGGAAGTGACAGGTGGTGGGTAGAAGGGTGGAGAGGAGGGGAAGGAGCCAGTGAAGGGTGAAAGGAAAATATGAATAAGATGCGGCCATAGAAACAGTTCTGCATTCTAACAGCGTGATTTCATTAATTCTCTGTCCCCTCCCACACCAGCCCCACCCTCTAAACAGGGCTTCAGAGCCTGGTTTCTGGTTTCCCAGTCTTTGAGGAACAAGGCCCACACTGTGGCTGCCCAGAGGGTTCCTCCTCCTCTGAGAGCCCAGCCAGCTTACAGCACACTAGTTGGCTTTCCTCCTTTTTCTGACCTATAGAAGCCCAGGAGGCCTCCTGGCCCTGCTACCCTCCCCTTTGACACCCACTTCCATCTGGTCAGAGCTAATTCTGAGACAAATAAGAGCGTCAGAAGGTCTGCATGAGCTGGTGCAAGGTTGCCCAAAGAGAGCCAGATCTGGAGACCGAGGGGCCTGAGTTCAGATTCCACCTTTCTACTTACTAGTTGCATGACTCAAATGGGGCCAAGTCTCTTCTTTGGACCTCCGGGTTTTGTGATCTGTAAAATTAGAATATTGGGCTAGAGATCCCCCGGCAGTCATTCCTAGGGGCCCAAGTATTATGGGGCACACATGTTGTTGTTTATTGAATGGATGAATTGAATGAATGAATAAATGAATGAATGAATGAATGAATGAACAAATGGCCATTGGAGATAAAAGCCAAGCTCTGGGTCAAGCCTAAACCACCTCCTCCTGCATAGAGCTAGAAGTGCCAGGTCTTCAGTTCCAATGCTTCCATTCTCCAGGGAATTAGATTGAGAATCAGAGAGGAAGGAGTGGGGCCTTCTTCCTTCTCACCAACCTGATAAGCATCCCCTCTCCACTGAGGGAAGCTGATCCTTGGATATGTACCAATCGCTGGACCCATACTCAAAGTGTTTCCTGCTTATGTTTCACAAGCACCATCTTGGAGAAACACCACTACGATGAAGCCTCAGTGGGGTCCTAGCTCAGGGATGGGTGAAAACCACTTTTTAAAGCAAGTCTAACCCTTCAGAGTAGTAGCCTAGCATATTTTTGTTTGTACCTCATTGGCTTCCGTGTTGTTTCTCCCATTAGACTGTAAGATCCTTGAGGGCAGGGGCTGGTTTTGCCTTTCTTTGGCATTCAGCACAGTGCCTGGCACACAGAAGGCACTTAATAAATGCTGGTTGACTTATTGAGAAGTGGTGCTTTGGAAAGGTGCTCATCTCTCTTCTCAGCTTCCCACCCTCACCATACTTCATCGGTTTACCTTTCTTAATTGGGCTGATCTGGGCGAAAGGAGAGAATGATGGAAGAAACATTTTATAGCCCCAATGCAGGCTTCAAAAGCCGCAGAGAATCTCAGGGTGTTGGTGTAACATCTGCACATGGCCCAGGGGAAGGAGTATTGACTTTGGTGCCCAAAAACCTGAGTAAACTCTGGCTCTGGTCCTCGCTCCCTGTCTGACGCTGAGAAAGTCACTTCTCATCTCTATGTCTCAGCAGCTCGTCTGGGAGACCACAGATTCATGCCCTAGTTCTGGCCCCAAGTCCATGACCCTAGGATTCCACATCCACTCCATTTTCTATCCCTGGTCCAGGAGCTAGACTCAGACTCTCATCCTTCTCAGGGACAGGATTTGGAAAATGATCGCTCCAGAATCGTGCCAAGGCTGCCTGCCCCTTCTCGGTCACATGTCACCACAATGAAGCTGTAGCCTTTCATTACCATCATGGGTACTGGAACTACTGATCCATGCTTAGGCACAAACTACTCCCCGCTTCTTCATCAAACCTTCTTAGAAAAGCAATGTCTTAGCCCTTTGTAACCGAAGGTTTGCAAAGCACTCTTCACATGTGATCTCATTCTTCCCTTTCTGCAAGCCTAGGAGGTAGATGCTTTATTATTATCCCCATCTTACAGATGAGGAAACCAAGGGGGACAAACAGAGGTCCAGTGGCTTGCCCAGGGTCACACAGCTAGTAAGTGTCAGAGGCTGGGTTTGAACTCAGGTCCTCCCTCATTCCAGGTCCAATGTTCTATCCACTGTCACATAGCCTTTCACCTCCCAAACCTCCTCCAGACTACAGCCTCAGACACCAATTCCAGGCCAGACCAGTGCTTTTTTAAAGAGTGTCTTCTAGCTGCAGGTCACTAGCATGGGCTAAGCCAAAGATACAGTGCCCAGTGTGAGCACAGTCAGGCACCTAGGGACTCATTAGCAGGTACTTACCAACACAGAGACCCAACCCAATCTCCTTTCTTCCTAAGTATTTAAGGGATAATGCTTGGACAGACACCTTCATTATCATAATATTCCAGTGGGCAGAAGCCCAGTCAGCTTGTACATCCCTTGTTCTATAGTTTAGTAAGCTCCCACCTCTTCCTCTGACTATAATTCCCATCTATTCCCCACTCCCTCAGCCCCTGGCCTCCCCTCACCCAAACCCTATCCCACTCTGCCCTTGCTCTCCATGGTTCCTCAGATAGCCCAGGCTACCATTAACAAACTTCCCTCTGCCCTAGACCTCATCCTCTCATACTCTTTCCTTCTTGTTCCCAGGAAAGCTTGATTCCCTCTAGAGAACCATCCATCTGCATCCACTCCTGGTCACCCTTTCCAGGGCTGGTTGGGCCTTTTCTCATCCCCTTTGCCAATAGGCACCCTCCTTTCTACTCGATGACATCCCAGACTCTGCCCCTTCCACCATCCCTCAGCAGCCTTCCCAGCTGAGGCTTACTCCATTAGCCTATAGGACTTTATCTGGAGAGTGATAATTGTTCCCTTCTTTCTTGGGGGGTTTGGTCCCTGGGCTCAGAGTCTTCTTTATTTCAGTCCCTGTCCTCATGCTTGAGAACTTCAGCACCATAATAACAATAGCAGTAGTAGCTAGTATTTATATAGTACCTACTACATGTCAGGCACTGTACTATTTACAAATATTGTCTTTTTTGGTCCTCACAACAACTCTGGGAGGTAGGTGCTATTATTACCCCCATCTTACAGAGGAGGAAACTGAGGCAGACAGGAGTTAAGTGACTTGAGCTAGTAAGTGCCTGAGGCCAGATTTGAACTCAGCTCTTCCTGACTCCAAGCCCAACATTCTATCCATTCAGCCACCTACCACATAGTAGGTGCATAGGAGCTGATGTCTCTTCCAACATCCTGGCCTCTCAGTTTGTCAGCTTCAGCTTTCATCACTTCCATCTTTACTCTACCTCAGCAACATACAGAAAGTCATACCCTGGATCTCACCGCTGCACACAATTGGACTCTGTTGAAAATCCAAAATTCTGACATCCTCTTACCATAACCACAGATCTTCTATCTCCCTGTCTATGTCACTTTTCCTCAATCTCTTCTTTATCCACCTGGTAACCCCTAATCCCACCATCCCTCCTTCCTTTTCTGCCCCGCCCTGATATTACTTTCATTCATTGACAGTCTTGATTTCTGGGAAGGAGCTAACAGATTCTTGGATCACAGATGCACAAGGGAAACAGAAAGAAAGGTGGGGGAGGGGACCAGCATTTATTAAGTGCCTGCTAATTCCATAAACATTCATTAAGCCCCTACTATGTGGTAGGCATTGTACTAAGTGCTTGATAAGATCAATATTATCTGTAAAAAGGCAGGGACCTCAGAGGCCATTTAGTCTCACTCCAGTCCTGCATTTTGCAGAGGAAGAAACTCGTGGCTATGGAGGGGAAGTGACTGGCCTAAGGTGATACAGGCAAAAACTGCCCTAGGTGGGATTTGATTCCAAGTCACTAGGTCAATGGAAGCTGGCAGGTCTGCCAGAAGAAGAGAAGAGGCAAATCTCTGGGCTGGGGGCAGGGCGAGGAGGGGAGTGTACAAACTCCACTCCCCAGTGCCATCCCCAGGAGCCCAAACTCCTCTGATCAGTTGCTGGGAATCATGCAGACCATTAAGAGCTAATCTTGCTGATGGTAAATTCTTCAACTTGAAAAGGCTACAAGCCAAGACTAAAGTAAAGGGAGTGTCAGCGCATGATTTTCTGTTTGCAGATGATTATGCACTCAGTGCAGCCTCTGAAGTATGGATCAAATCTTTGATGTGTGTGCTGATTTTGGCCTAACATTTAACACCAAGAAAACACAGGTGCTCCATCAGCCACCACCACACCATCCATACATGGAACCATTGGTTACAGCAAATGGAGAAGTTTTGAATGCTGTGGGTAAATTCACTTACCTTGGTAGTGTACTTCCCAGGGATGTACACATTGATAATGAGGTTGACAAATGCATTGCCAGAGCTAGCTCAGTGTTTGGGAGGCTCCGAAGAAAAAGTATAAGAGAGAACAGGTATTAGACTGACTACCAAACTGAAGGTCTACAGAGCTGTGGTGCTGACCTCACTGTTGTATGCCTGTGAAACCTGGACAGTCTACCAGCCATGCCAGGAAACTGAATCACTTCCATCTGAATTGTCTTAGGAAGATTCTGAAGATCACCTGGCAGGATAAAGTACTGTTGAGGGTTGAGGGAGATGAGGTCCAGGAACCCCAGGACTGGAGTTCCCAGATGAGGTCATTGAGAGGGAGTGCCCCTCAAGGACCGGAGTACTGGAGAGGGTTGAGGCTGTCTGGAATGAATTCATGATCTCAAGCATTCTTTAAGTCAAGGTGGCAAAGACTTATTACACTTTACAGAGGGCAAGAGTTCTTAGGGAACCTGCAACCTTACAGGGGTGCACGGAAAGTTTATATATGAGATTTGGGGGTAAAACCTGTCAATTAGGTGTTTTGGGGTGGGATAAGGGGGTGGTTAAGGGGTGGTCAGTTCTTAAAGGAACATGCAGTTTTTGTATCTACTGCGCAGGTATCTTACCCAGAGTTCACTGGGAAATAGCCCAAGGGGGGGGCCCCCCACCTGGACGTGTGGTTTTGACTATGAAACATCATTAAGTCAACTAATGGTCAGGGCTGACTAGAAATATCCAGGTGGTTTCCATCAAATGTCTTGTTAGACAAGACGAATGTAAGGGAGTATGCATATGACTATGTCTAGGATACATATCAGTAAGGTCAGTAAGTAGTAAATGTCGTTATGGCCCAGTGCATAGCCAATTGGCACGTACACAGGGAGTCCAATAAATTCTCTAGGTGCAGCTGGCCACAGTATCGGGAGGAGAGGTAAGTGTTTTGCTAAGGCATGCTGCCCTTCAACTGGAGAGGAACTGCTAGGGCCAATGTTTTGAATCTAAGGAAAGATGTGATTTTAGAACTGGATGTGATTTTGAAACTGGGGTCCAGGCACAGGTACCCAAGCAGAGGCTAAGGAGAAATGTTAGAATTAGGGTCCAAGCACACGCACCCGAGCAACCCATCAATACCAGATACCGAGGTCCTTTCTTGAACTAAACTGCCAAGCACTCAAACTCTTCTTTAGAGATCATAACTCTGATAGAATGGCCATGTTGTTCGAATGCTTGCCAAAAATACTATTGTATGGAGAACTCACACAGGGCAAGCATTCACATGGTGGTCAGAAGAAGCAATACAAAGACACTCTCAAGGTCCCTTGAGAACTTTGGAATTGATTGTATGACACAGGAGACACTGGCACAGGACTGCTTAGCATGGTGTGCCCACATCAGAGAAGGGATTGTGCTTTATGAGCAAAGCAGAATTGAAATAGCTCAAAAAAAAAAACCACAAGATGCACAAATTTTCACCTGAAATATTCATACGGACTATTTGTGCCCAAACTGTGGTAGAGTATTCTGAGCTCATGTTGGTCTGATCAGCCACAGTCGGACACACTGAAACTTGACTCTAGCATAGTGATGTCATTTTGGTTCTCTTTGAGAAAGAAGGACAACAACCAACCAACCAACCAAGAGTCAACTGTTAAACAGAAGTTAAGAGTGGCCCCGGGCATTCTGACCAGCCTCAACTTATTGCTCTGCTGCTGAAAAGCTTTTCCATATCTGGTGAAACTCCAGAATGTAATCCCTGAGGAAATGACTGGACAAGAGAAAGAGAAGTGACTGAGCCATTCTGCCTCACTTAAATCCAATTCATGAACATCACCCAGTGATGTCAAAGGACAAACAACAGCTCCCTCTATCACACACACCCCTACTCACACTTATCTTGAATTGCTCCTGGTCTACTGGCTGCTTCCATCCTGCCTACAAACATGCTTATCTCTCCTCCAGGCTCAAAAAACCTTCACTCCATCTATCCATCTCCACTAGCTTTATCCCATCTCTCTTTCCTTTTGTGGCTAGATTAGAGAATGCCATTTACAGTGAGTGCCTCCACTTTCTTTTCTCTCATTCTCTGTGGTCTGGATTCTAATCTTCTCCATCATTCAAACAAAACTGCTCTATCCCAAGTCACCAATGATCCCTTAATTGACAAATCTAATATCCCCTTTTCAGCCCTCATCCCTCTTCATCTCTCTGCAGCCTCTGATATGATCACCCTCTTCTAGCTACTCTCTTCTCTCCAGGTTCTCCTTCTACCCATATGACCACTCCTCAGTCTCTTGTGATGATCTTCATCCAGGTCATGCCTGTGGGTGTTCCCCAGGCTTCCCTTTCTATACTATCTCACTTGGTGATCTCATCAGCTTCGATAGATTCAATCATCTCTATGCTGATGATTCTCAAATATCCTTGCCCAACCTGGAGCTCTCTGAAGATCTCCAGTCTGTTTCAACAATTGGCTAGCAGCTGTTGTGGGGGTGAAAGACCAACACAAGCCCAACAACAAGAATGCTACCAGCACACTGCAAAAGCCCAGGTTCTTTTGATCTGCTTTAGAAAGGAAAACAATGTTAAGGCATTGACGAGCTTACTTTAATTCAGCATACAAATATCATTCACTTAGTTCAGGGGAAAAGGCCAGCACCCTGAACTTCAGAGCAAAATACAAACAAAGTACAAACATCAACAGACAGACCTTGTGTGATTCACATCCCAATACATAGTTACCAGAGTTTAACAAAGTCCCAACATCCGCGTTTACGAGCTGGAAGGCTCTTAGCTACAGCTGCCCAGAGTCTCCGCATCAGTGTGCACCACCAAGAGTGAGAGCCCCGCGCTAATAGCTCTGTCTTCTTTTCTTATATCTTTTCAGACATCATCAAACGTCATCTGAATGACCAGAGCTTAGGCTCCTATGATTGGCTCTTGAGTTAGCACCTCCCCTTAGTACCCTGGGAGCTTCACACCCACATAGGTTTAGCACCTAATAGGGGTTTGGGCCTGGGGCTTAGCACTTAGTAAGACTCAATGAAATACACTGAATTAATCAAAGGAAACAAAAGCCAAACTCTTCAAGGGCACTTGGTTGAACTGAGTGCTAAGAGCCCATTTTGCTTACCAACACACAGTCTTATCTCCAACTACCTATTGGATATATTGAAGTGGATGTCTTAATCTCAAGATGTACAAAACTAAACTCATGGTCTTTTCCTTGAGCCAACCCCCTTCCAAACTTCCTTATTGCTATCAAAGGCACAACCATCTTTTTAGTCTGCTAGACTCTTAGCCTAGGTGTCAATCTTAACATCTCACTCTCTCCCATCTCCCAACCCCCCACTATATATCCATTCTGTTGCCAAAGCTTCATGATTTTACTTTCAAAACATCTCTTAGCTATGCCTCCTTCTCTCTTCTAACACTGTCCCCGTCCTAGAGCAGACCCTCATCACCTCATGCCTGGACTGTTGCACTAGCTGCTGGTGGGTCTGCCAGCCTCAAGTCTCTCCCCACTCCAGTCCATCCTTTACTTAGCTGTCAAAGTGATCTTCCTAAAGCACAGGTCTAATCATGTCTTCTTTCCACTCAGTAAACTCCAATGGCTCCTTTTCACCTCTAAGAGCAAATATAAATCCTCTGTTTGCCATGTAAAGCTCCATATAACTTCCCTTCCCTGCCCACCCACCTTTCTAGACTTCACACTATTGAACTGAGTGACACCGGCCTCTTTGCTATTCCTCAAAAAAGAGGCCCCATCTGTCACCAGCAGAAATTTCACTCTCCCCGCCCCCCCACCCCCACCCCCTGCCAGGAGTGCCCCTGTCCCTTCTCACCTTCACTTCCTGTCTTCCCTGGTTTCCTTCAAGTGCCAGCTAAGATCCCACCTTCGACAAGAGGCCTTTCCTCATCCCTTTAATCCTAGTTTCTTCCCTCTATTGATTATCTCTCATTCATCCTGTATACAGCTTGTTTCAACATCGTGTTGTCTCCCCTATTAGATTGTTAACTCCTTAAGAGCAGAAACTGTCTTCTGCCTTTCTTTGTATTATTCCCAGCACTTAGCAGAGTGCCTGGAATATACCAGACATGTAATAAATGTTTATTGACTGACCAAAAGAGGCCCTCCCTCACCTCCTACTTTACTTAAATAATTAGGCTATCTGGAGTGACTTCCCTCTTATTTCCTATCCTGTATGTCGCACACACTCCCATCATCTCCTCAATTGGTCCAGCCTCTGAGGCAGAAGTGGCCTTTATCCTTACCAAGGCCAACTCTTATACATACACTATTTATCCAATGCAATAAGCATATATTAATCGCCTGCTGTGTGCCCTGAGCTGGTCTCTCCTCCAGGTCCTTGCCCCATAAGTCATATTCTTTCTCTTCTTCCTCTCTATTTTACCCTTTCTCCTTTTTAATTTTTCCTTATCTCTGAACTCTTTTCCCTTGCTACTTTCAAACAGGCTCAAGGCTCCCCAATGTTAAAAAAAAGATAAGTAAAAAGTCTTTCCTTTGACCCTTCTGTTTCCTCATGTTATCCATCTATACCTCTTCCCCCTTTTACCCTTTCAGCCAAATCTAGGCTTCTGTGATCAATCGTCCTAGAAAAAAAGCTACCCCCTCTTGTTGTATTCACTCATTTCTCAGCCTCTTGCAACATGTCTTCTCAACTACTACTGCACAGAAACTGCTTCCTCCAAGATTACTGATAATCTTACAATTTTGTCTTAGTCCTCATCCTTCTTGTCTTCTCTTTATCTGGCAACACTGACCATCACCTCTCCACTCAACATTCTCTCCTCCCTTGGCTTCTGTTTCTCTTCTACCTATCTGGATCCTTCTTCAAATTTCTGTTACTGAGTCAACATCTATCCTCTGCCCTCTAAGCAATGGTGTTCCGTAAGCTCTGGCCTCAGTCTTGTTCTCTTCTCTCTATATACCCTCTCTCATAGTAATCACAGAAACCTTCATGGGCTCAATTATTGCCTCAAAGCAGATGACTTCCAAATCCATGTATCCGAATTTAGTCTGTCTTCTGAATCCTAGTTCCATCCAAATTGCCGACTAGACATCTTTAACTGGCTATCTTTCATCCTCTTTAGGGGTTGTTGTTTGTCCTTCGCTCTCAAAGAGGACCATGATATCAGGAAAGTGATACCATGACTTGCAAGTGAATTGGACTGAAGTGAGGGAGAGCTGTGCAGTCACTGGCCTCACTTTCTCTTCTGGAGCCATCTGGGTCCATTGGCAAGATATAGGATGATTGGATATGGCCCCTTTTTAGGGGTTGAGAGATGTAGGAAAGGATCAATTTGGACTTGCTTTAGAATATCCTAAAATTATTTTCTAATACTTGATGATTTAAGAAAACTGTGGTGGAAGGTGCAGAGGATGGAGGTCTCAGTGGAGAAGAGGAGAGGGACATCTTAGTAATGGCAACACAAGAGTCCGCCATGATAAGGGTTTCAGTATCCACAGATTCAACATGCCCTCTCCCATAAACATTCACAAAGTGACTTTACCTTCTCAGAGTGCCTTCACATCTAGAGCCAACTACAGCCATAGTCTATAAATCTGTTTCTCCCATTTTGAGCATGTTACAAAGAACAGTGGCTGGGGAGCCAATGGATCTGGGTTCAAATCTCACTCTAGGCTTCAATTTCTTATCTGTAAAATGAGAGGGTTGGATGAGTTGGCCCCTGTCATCCCAACATATCTAAAGCAGAATCACTTATCTTTCTCCCTAACCCACTCCTCCCACAGGCTTCCCCATTTCTGCATATAGAAATATCATGGTTTCAGTCACTCACATTCACAGCCTCAAGCTCACAGAATCACAGAGGAGGAGGGGTCCATGGAGACCACCTAGTCCAATGGGTGCCTGCACAAGAATTCTCCCTATGGCATGCCCAAGTGGTCATTCAGCCTTTGCTTGAAGCCCTTCGACGAGGAACCCACCACTTGCCAATGCAGCTCATTCTCCTTTTTAACAATTCTGGTGGTTAGGACATTTGTTTTCACATAAGATGTCCTAACATCTTGGGACTTGCAGCTGTTCCCTCAAGCTCCAAGTACTGCCTTTAGAATCACCCCTCCCCATGGCAACACTTCAAACAAGTAAAGATAGCTATCATGGTTTCTCTGAGTCTCCTCTGACCAGTCTTCATGTGGCATGAACTCAAGGCCCCTGGTCAGCCTGGCTGCCCTCCTCTCAATGGTTATCAAGAACTTCCAAGAGAAGAGCTTTCCTGAAGTGAACTCAAGACTCCAGATGAAAGCAGCTAGGTGGCCCCATAGTGCATAGAGCACTGGCCCCGGAGTCAGGAGCACCTGAGTTCAAATTCCACCTCAGATACTAGCTGTGTGATGCTGGGCATTTAACCCTGACTGCCTCTAAAAAAAAGACTCCAAATGGGATCTGAACAGGGCAGAACTCGAGAGCAGGAGACCATCCCCTCCTTATTCCTGGAGCTCTGCTTATGACCCAAGATCTCGCTGAGCTGTTTGGCAGCCACTGTTGCCTCTGCTGACTCATACAGAGGTTGTATTGTTAGTCTTCTATAAGCCCCAGACCGCTTTCTCACAAACCGCTGTTGAACCAGGACTCCCCCTTCTTATACTTGCACAGTTCATTTTCAGCCTAAATCAATATCAATAATCAACAAACATTTATTAAGTGCCTACTATATGCCAGGGACTAAGTGCTGGGGACACAAAAAGAGGCAAAAGAGAGTCCCTGCCCTTAAGGAGCTTACAACCAAACACAATCTAGCTGCAAGACTTTCCATACATATTAAATTTCATCTTATTAGAGACAACTCAGTTTTCTACCTTTTGTTTTTAGACCCTTAGTCTGGGACCCACCATGTGAGCTATGCCTTCTGGCTTTTGTGTTATTCAAAAGGGTGTGACACATGCCACTTATGCCTCTACCCACATCCATAGGCAGCACAGTGGGTAGAGGGACAGTCCGGACAGCAGAATCCTGGCTCAGACACATTCACGGGCCAGGTGACCACGGGCAAGTCATTAAGCCTCACACTCAATTTCCTCATCTGTAAAATAGATAATAATATCACCCACCTGTCACCAGAGGGTGGTCGTGAGGATCATTTCTAACGCCCGTCAACCAGTTTTCCTCCCTACTGATGAGAATCAGGTCCAGAATAAGGTTTCCCCTTGTTACCATGAAGAATATTAATTTCACCCTTCCAAAAAGTGGAGGAACCAACAAGTTACCACTCATTTACCCCCTTATCAGCCTTAGTTTCTTCACCTATAAAGTAAGGAGGCAACAAGTCTAATAATTTAGGATTATAGAATTCAAAGCTGAAAAAAGAGCTTAGAAGAAATAATATTTGTAAAGAACCTGGCAAACTTTTTAAAACACTATGTAATTGCTAGCTAGTAGTGGTGGTGGTGGTGATAGCAGTAATAGTAGAGTTGATGGTAGTAGTAGTAGTAATAGTAGTAATGGTAGTAATAGTAGTGGTGGTGGTGGTGGTGGTGGTAGCAGTAGTAATACTAGTGGTAGTGTTAGTAATAGTAATAGTAGTAGTGGCAGTAGTGGTAGTAGTTGTCTACTCTCACAGTTTACAGATGAGGACACTGAGAGCTAAAGAAGGGAAGTGGCTCTTCTAGGGCTGTATCCCAAAGAGATCATAGAAGGGGGAATAGGACCCATACGTACAAAAAATATGTATAGCAGCTCTTTCTGTAGTGACAAAGAATTGGAAATCAAGGGGATGCCCATCAGTTGGGGAATGGCTGAACAAGTTGTGGTATATAAATGTAATGGAATACTATTGTGCTATAAGAAAGGAGGAGCAGACAGACTTCATAATAATCTGCAAAGATTTATATGATCTGATGCTGAGTGAGGGGAGCAGAAGCAGGAGAACATTGTACACAACCACAGACACATTGCTTCTGTGATGACTGACCTTGATAGACTCAGCTCTTCTCAACAATACAAGGTTCAAAGACAGCTCCAAAAACCTCATGATGTAAAAAGCTATCCACATCCAGAGAAAGAATTACGGAGTCTGAATGCAGATTGAAGCAAACTGTTTGCTCTCTCTGTTTTTTATTTTACTTTATTTTATTTTTGGTTTTGTTTCATCTTTGTCATGGTTCATTTCATTGGTTGTAATTCTTCTTTACAACTTGACTTTTGTGAAAATGAGTTTAATGTGAAGGTATATGTAGAACCTATATTGGATTACATGCCATCTTGGGAGGGGAGGGGAGAGGAGAGGGAGGGGGAGAAAATTTGGAACTCAAAAACTTGTAGAACTGAGTGTTGTAAACAAAAAATAAAAAATTAATTAATTGATTTTTTTAAAAAAAGAAAGGAAGTGGCCTGTCCAAGGTCTATAGAGGCCACCTCAATCGTCAGGGCTAGAATTCTGCCTCTATTCTATCTATCAAATCTATCAACTAGAACATGACCTTCTGAAAAGGGAGGCCCAAAGCTTATTCATCGCCCTCAGACCGTGCAAGGAGTAGAAGCAGAACAAGCCCCTGCAGAGTGAATGGATGGATAGACTGTCCAGGCCCTAGCTCTGGAGAGCAATGGAAGGGTTGAGAGTTGGAGGAGGGGCTACCGCCAAGGACAGTTCAATCCAATTCAGTTCAGTTCAGCACATTTACATCGTCCATCGTGAGTGGGCTGGGCCTGCGGCTACAAAGGCCACAAAATAAAATAATCCCTGAGTGGAGGGACTTCTGCAGAAGGAAGACAGGGATGGGACGGAGGTTGTCTATGCCAGGCATAGGGAACAATGTGAGTAAAGATAGCAAGGAGAAAGAAGGAAATAGAGTCAAATTTGGTAGGAATGCAGAAAAAATTAAAGGGGTTGGTGTGAGACAAGGTTGTACCTTAGGTTACAGTCAGGAGCCTAGAACGGGGAACGAGCTTTCCCTGCCTCACCATTTAACCTATGAGAGCAGAGTAGAAAGGATTCCTCCTTGGTTACTGATGGGACAGGATGACCTCTGATTTCTCAGGCAACAACTCAGATTTGCTGATCTTTGGTTCTTCTAACAGCCTAGGCTGGGCTCTTCCCAGACCAGGAGGCTGACAGCCTCTGACATTGTCAACTCTCCCCAGAGTCAAGGGGATGCCCTGATTACCAACCTTGGGCATTCAGGGAGAGCCTCAGATGACCGAAGCCAGAAGGCAAAAACCCCTGGCATCAGCCCAGGGGTAGAAAGAAGACCCAAACACAAGGGCCTTTGACTGGAAATAAAAATGGATCCATTGTCTTCATGGGTGGAACCAAACAAGAGAGAGAGAGAGAGAGAGAGAGAGAGAGAGAGAGAGAGAGAGAGAGAGAGCATGTGTACAAGAAAGAGAAACAGTCAGAGACAGAAGAAAACAAGATATAGTGATATAGTCCTACAAAATGAATGAGCAATAGGAGAGTGGGAAAGCAAAGAACACAGTTCCGAAGGCTTTGAGGAAAGGGTTCCCCCATCCACCCATGGTTTTTTATTATCATTATCATTATCACTATTATTATTATCGTTTACCACCCAGCCTCCTGCAGTCCCTAGAGTCCACAAAGTTCAGGAAAACATGTGACTCCCCAGGGGGTAGGAGAAACAAGGGGCTTGGCTGGTTCCCATTACAAAGTTCTTAGTAGAAGAAGGAGCCTCTCTCTCTCCCTTCCTCCCTCCCTCCCTCCTTTTCCCTTTCTCTCTCTCCCTCTCTCTGTCTTTCTCTCTGTCTCTCTCTCATTCTCTCTCTTTCTCTCTCTCTGTCTCTCTGTCTCTGTCTCTCTCTCCCCTTCTCTCTGTCTCTCTGTCTCTTTCTGTCTGTCTCTCTGTCTCTGTCTCTGTCTCTCTGTCTCTCTCTCTGTGTCTCTCTGTCTCTCTCTCTTTCTCTTTCTCTCTCTCTCTCTCTCCCTCCCTCCCTCCCTTTCTCTCTCATTTCTTAGAGCAAAGAGAGAAAACAAATCTCAGACAGGTCACTCCTCCCCCACCAATGGCAAAGAAGTCTTCCCACTAATGCAAGGGAACAGGAAACTCAAGAATTAGAACAGTCAAGGAGACTGAGGCCAAGTGATAAAATAAAATAAACCCTCTAATCCATTCCTGCTTGTCACCTGACCAGAACTAGTCACACAGGTCTGGAGGTGCAGAGGAAGAAGGTCTGGATTTGGGATCAGAGGGCCTGGGATTAAATCCCAGCTCTGCCATTTATCCCCCGTATGAACTTGGATAAGTAACTTCCCCTGTGAATCAGTATCCTTTTCTGCAAAACGAAAGGGTTAGATTGGATCACATCTGAAGTCCTTTCCCACCCTAAAATCCTGTGACTGCCAGGATAAATATTGTGGGAGTGAGGAAAGATGATTCCCTTGCTCAGAACACTACCTTTGCCCCTGAGTTCAGGGATGCCAGAAATCCACTTTGATTCTTTGTGATGCCATGGACCATAGCACACCAGGCTCTCCTACCCTTCACTGTCTCTCAAAGTCTGTCCAAGTTCATGTTCACTGTTTCCATGACACCATGCATCCATCTCATCCTCTGACATCCTCTTTTCCTTTTGCCTTCCCAACATCAGGGTCTTTTCCAATGAATCCCTTCTTCACATTATGTGGCCAAAGCATTTAAGCTTCAGCTTCAGTATTTGTCCTTCCAATGAGTTTCCTGAATTAATTTCTTTAGGTATTAACTTATTGGATCTCCTTGCTGTCCAAGGGACTGTCAAAAGTCTTCTCCAGCATCACCATTTGAAAGCATCAATTCTGTGGTGCTCAGCTTTAGTCCCAATCTCACAGCCATGCATTGCTACTGGACAAACATAGCTTGGACTATACAGACCTTTGTCAACAAGGTGATGTCTCTGCTTTTTCGTGTGTTGTCCAGATTTGCCACAGCTTTCCTTCCAAGGAGCAAGCATCTTTTAATTTCATGGTTGCAGTCACTGTCTGCAGTGATCTTTGAACCCAAGGATATAAAATCTGACACTGCTTCCATTTCTTCTCCCTCTATTTGCCAGAAAGTAATGGGACCAGTTGTCAAGATCTTAGGGTTTTTGATGTTAAGCTTCAAGCCAGTTTTTACACTCTCCTCTTCAATTGTCATTAGGAAACTTCTTACTTCCTCTTCCCGTTCTGCCATCAGAGTAGTATCACCTACATCTCTGAGATTGTTCATGTTTCCCTCAACAATGTTAATTCCAGCTTTGGATTCATCCAGCCTGGCATTTCCTATGATGTACTCTGTACATAGGTTAAATAAATAAGGTAACAATATATAGCCTTGTCATACTTCTTTCCCAATCTTAAACCAATAGGTTTTTCTGTTTGGTTCTAACTGTTGCTTCTTGACCTGCATACTAATGGTTCCTCAGGAGACTAGTAAGATGGTTTGGTCCTCCCATCTCTTCGAGGACTTGCCACATTTTGGTGAGATCCACACACTTGGTACAACTGTGAGTTCCTGAGCTGAGATTTATTTTTTTTAATTTATTTTTATTTTTAGTTTACAACAGATGGTTCTACATAATTTTGAGTTCCAGATTTTCTCCCCTCCCTCCCCCCTCCCTCCCCAAGAGATTTAAAAAATAAAAAAGCACTGTGGGTAGAACCTGCCGTCTGAGGATCTCCCCTCCTGCTCCCACCTTAGCTCTGGCCCCTCAGCACCTGTTGCCTGGAACATTGCAACAGCCTCCCAAGTGGGAGCCTCTGTGTGTGTGTGTGTGTGTGTGTGTGTGTGTGTGTGTGTGTATGTGTGTGCATGCACGCACACAAGAGAATCAGAGACAGAAAGAAGAAAGCAAGATACCATCCCACACTCCCAAGCCTCTCTCTGTCTCTCCCCTCTCTCCCTCTCTCTCTCTTCTCTCTCCCTCTCTTCCTCCTCTCCTCTCCTTCCTCTCTCTCTCTCTCTCTCTCTCTCTCTCTCTCTCTCTCTCTCTCTCTCTCTCTCTCTCTCTCTCTCTCTCTCTTCATTACAGTCTATCTTCCACACTGCTGCCAAAACAACTGTCCTCAAACGTGGAATTGACCATGTGATTTCCACTATTCAACCAACTCCAGTGACCTCCTATGGTCCCTGGGACAAAATACAAAACCCATCTGCTTAGCTTCTAGAGTCCTATACAATCTGGTCCTAACCTATATTTGAAGGGCAACAAGGGGACATAATGGACAGAGTGCCAGCACTGGAGTCAAGGGGACCTGAGTTCAAATTCAGCCTCAGACACTTACTAGCTGTGTGACCCTGAGCAAGTCTCTTCACACTGTTTGCCTCAGTTTCCTCATCTGTAGAAAATGAGCAGGAGAAGAAAATGGCAAACCACCCCTGTATCTCTCTGCCAAGAAAACCTCAAACAGAATCCTAAAGAGTTAGGCACGACTGAATAACAACAACTATATTTCCTGACTCATTGGACATATCTCCCCCTCCCAAATTCTTCAGTATAGCCCAACTGGCCTTCTACGTATTCTTCACAAGGGGCATTTCGACTACCATCTACACGGCTTTTCAGTGGCCATCCCACACGCCTGGAACGCCTTCCCTTCTTACCCCCAAATCCTTCAAACACCATATTCTATAAAAAGTCTTTCCTGCTTCCCCACAATTGCTAGTGCCCTCTCTCCCAAACCACCTTGAATTTAACTTCTTTGCAAATATTTATTTGCTCAGAAAACTTTCCGGTTCACACAGAGCGAGTATTCAAAGCCAAGTGTCCTGTCTTCAGACTCAATACTCTTATCACCATGTCACTTAAACTGCAAGCGAGGAAAGTTGGGTCTTAGACCAGACTCTGCCAAAATAAGCCAGGCGTTTCCTGAAGTCCCTCGGTCGCTCTGGGTCTCAGGTTTTTGTAAAAAAAAAAAAAAAAAAAAAAAGGTTGCACTAGTTGGACTAAACCATCTCTAAGGCCCCATCAGGTCCGACACTTTTCTCAGGGCCCTTACCTCAGTGTCATTCCTAATTCCTTTCCCTCCCTCAGTCCCCTATATGATTAGCAGCTAAGTCCAGTTGATTCTGCCCTTTACATCTGCCTCCTCTCTTTTCCTGCAGCTACCACACTGGTTCAGGCCCTCACCATCTCTTCCCTGGTCCCCTGCTAAGTGGTATCTGAGCTTCTGGTCTCTGCCCTCCCCTCTGCATTCTCCTCTACACGGTCGCTGAAATAATCTTCCTAAAGCACGGGCCAACCCAGTCATTCCCCTGCTCGGAATCCCCTAACTCAATTCCACCTGGCAGCTAAGGCCTTCTGGTTCTAATGCATCTCTTGGGCATTGGTTTTCTTCTCATATTCTGTGCTCGGGTCATACTGGCCCACTGGCTGTTCTTCCTTGCAGCCCTCCCCTTGGGTGCTTGGAAGGCCCTCCCTGTTGTCCACCTCTCTAAATCCCTGTCTTCCTATAATAGAGATCCAGAGGTGACTTCCTCCATGAAGGACTCTCTCCCTCCTCAAAATCTTATGTTTACTTATCTGTGTACATGTTGCACTGGCCAGCAAAATAGAAGTCTCTTTCATGTTTTGTCCTTCTGTCCTTTACACGGTGCATCATTACACACAAAGGCACTTAATGAGTGTTCACAACTTATATCTTATTCTATATTCTTTGTTCAAAACCTCCCCCTAAGGGGGGCCCTGCCCTGCCTCCACCCAGCTCTGACATTCCATGTTCTAAGATCCCTACTGAGACTAACAGTCCACCATTCTGTGATCTATCTCAATGTGGTCCAGGAGAAAGAACAGTGGACTCAGAGTCAGAAGCTCTAAGTTCAAATTCTGCTCCTTTAGTTTTCTACCTTTGTGACTTCAGACAAGTTACTAAAACTCAGTTTCCTCACACGTAAAATGAAAGAGGTGGATGAAAGAGCCCTGAGGTCCCCTAAATCTTTGATCCCATGATCAGTTTCTCAGATATCTTCATGAAAACAGCTGAGAAAAGATAAAAGAGGTGCTCTGAAGGCACTGGATCCTGGGATGGGAAAGATGCAGAAAGATCCGACTCCCCATTCCCCACAGCATCTCCTGCCCTTCGCTGTCATCATCTGTGTGTTTCTATCTCTGCTCTTCCTCCATCCAAGAGCCACTGGAATTCCATGTCCAAGTGAATCTCTTTCCTACAATTAGGGGCTAGATGCCTTTTGTCAAGGACCCTCTAAAATTTTGTCTGGGAGATGAAATGATATTAAGAATACTCTAGAGAATTTAATTGGAAGGGATCTCAGCAGCCGGAGTCCAACTGAGACACAAAATGAATGCAAGGAATAACATTCTCAATGAATAGTCATGGAACTGGCCCCCAAAGAGAGAAAGAACCCCAGTCCTGGAGGCTGCCCAGTCCACTTGGTGGCAGCTCTCACTATCAGATTTGTCCTGACATCAAGACTAAATTAATCTCTTTGTGGTCTACCTACTGCTCCTGGTTCTGAACCAAGATAATCCCTCCTTCAAATGTTGTTGTTATTCAGTCATTTCAATAATGTCAGTCTCTCTGTCACCCCATTCAGGGTTTTCTTGGCAAGGATACTGGGGCGGTTTGCCATTTCCTTCTCCAGCTCATTTTACAAATGAGGAAACTGAGGCAAATAGGGTTAAGTGATTTGCCCAGGGTCACATAGCTAGGAAGTGTCTGAGGCTGGATTTGAACTCAGGTCTTCCCGACTTGTCCAAATGACAGCCCTTCAAATGCTTGAACAAGCTATCAAGCTCCCTTCCACCCCAGTCTTTTTTTTTTCTCTGCCCAGTTCCATCAATATATTCTCATATGATATGGTGTGGGGAGCCAGCTATGTCCTGTTTAGGCCTCTTAGACCTCTGCAAGGAAGTGTCAATTGAAAATGGGTCTATGCATGGCAAAGTCAGTTTTAGAATAAGAAGACTTGGCAAAGAAAACCCGCCTTTGTAGCTGATTACCCACATGGGTGATGACAGAAATGTTTCAGTCTGGTTATCTACATGCGAGAGAACATAAATGTTTCAATTTGGTTAGCCTTGAGGAAAAATAGCGTCTCACTCCCAGGAACAAGGAGATAAAAAACTTAACCAATGTTTTATTGTATTCTTCTTTGAAGTCTGGGTGACTCAGCAATTAACCTGTATAAAATACTGTCAGTAACTCCATTAAAATCAGTCTATAGCTTGACTATATGACTCGCCTAGCCCCCTATCTTTGTCTTTTTGTGTCCATTACTTCATCGTATATTCCTGCCACTGCTGGCACAGTTGGCACTGGAAACAAGGACCTAAAGTCCGGATGGAGTAACATCTTACTGATACAGGCTTGTTTCAACAATCCAGCTAGCAGCCCAACAACGAGAACGCTACCAGCACGCTGCAAAAGCACAGGTTCTTCTGATCTGCTTTAGTAAGGAAAGCAACGTTAAGGGGTTGACAAGCTTAGTTTAATTCAGCATACAAATATCACTCAGTTCAGGGGAAAAAACCAGCACCCTGAACTTCGGTGCAAAATACAAACAAAGTACAAACATCAACAGACAGACCTTGTCTGATTCAAATCCCAATACATAGTTACCAGAGTTTAAAAAAGTCTCACCATCCGAGTTACAAGCTGGAGGGCTCTTAGCTACAGTCGCCCAGAGTCTACGCATCAGCACCACCACGAATGAGAACCCTAAACAAATTACAAAGATCAACAGACAGACCAAATACAGATTCATAATTACCAACATCTAGGTTCAGCCTGGGAGCTTATAACATGGGCTGGCCCAGAGTCACTCCCGCCACCACTGCTGTGGGTAAGAGCTCCAAAGAAGAGAAAGTCAACCCCTGGTTTTATATCTTTTTCAGGGTCAGGGATGAGTCACACACGCGACTCACTCACGTGACCTAGAATCGTCACAAAGAGGCAACTTAAACCCACGTCCTCTAAAAGCCTCTGCTGTCCCAGACATGTCACTCAAACTCATGTATAAACTAGGCCCTCCCCTGAGGCAAGGAGGCACCAAGGACACCCAAATCTAACCAAGGAAACAAAGGCCAAACTCTTCAAGGGCACTTGGTTGAACTAAGTGCTAAGAGCCCTTTTTGCTTACCAACACAAGGCTCCGGGAGCCCATTCACAAAGGATAAGAGGATTAACTATCACTAGGCTTACTGGGGGATTGTAGAAATTTTAGAGATTTAGAGAGTTAGAAAAGTAGATTTAGAAAATTTAAGTATGAGACAGATACAGTTTAAGGATAGGCATCTGTATCTGCAAGTATTAAAAAAAATTGTAACAGAAAGAGGTTGTTGTATAACAGAAGAGCAAATACAAGAAGGTACAATTGATTTAGAAAGATGGGAGATTATCAGAAAGCAAATGAGTATAAGATTAAGGGAAGATGGACCAGAACACTTCCCAACGTCAGCCTTTTCCAAATGGAACATTTTAAAAATATGTCTTACTCCAGAAGGAAAAGTTCCTATGGCACAAAGATCAGTTAAGCATGATATTGGGGTTGGGGAGAGATCTTGTGAGTCTCAGCCCAGGGATGGATGACAATAACCCACTAGGGGATAGACTAGCTAAT